>NC_053455.1:48522835-48827524 GCF_015227805.2 Hirundo rustica | reverse complement strand
GGGAGTGACCAACTTTACACCTCAGGAGAGCTACACTGTGGAGATTCAGTTCAGCAAGAAATTTTTTTTTTTTTTTAAGGAAACATACAGGAAATGCAGAGGGCACTATCTGAAGTAACACTTTGGACTTCTTGCCTTTGGCTTGCATACAAAAGTGCTAATGATTCTTGTAACTGAAAGAAAATTGAATAAGGTATTTTCCTTTCATAGGGAGCTCACAAATTAGAGAAACGTGAATTCTTGTTCCTTGTTCATGTCTTTCTTTCACTTAGCCATGAGGAGAGAGAACCTTTCTCTATTTTCTGTTTCAGAGGATAGGAAATTTATTGGTATAAGAATTTTTACAGAATCTCTCTTTTTGATTAGGCTATAAGATCACACAGAGTCTTTAAATAAAAATTGAGATTAGCTTATCTGCATCCTAAGAGATGTACTTTCATGAATATGGGAATTTTCCTGTGAAGGATACACACAACTACATTTCAGGTGTTCACACTGGGTCACGTGGCTGATATTTACAGCAGAAATGGGGTTTATTGGCAATAGTTTTGTCACACATCAGAACATGTATTTCCTCTTGTAGTTTATCAGTCATGCTTGCTGTATCATTCTTTATAAAGGGGAAAGACAAACACACCTGTAGGATTGATGCCCGGCAAAAAACCAAAGAAAAGCAATGGCTACTGTTCTGAAAAGGAACTAAATATTAAGTTCCCCTGTGGATGACAAAAATGGATAAAAAGAAGGTATCAGTAATTCTACTCTCTAACCACAAGACTGGAGTGTTGGCAGTTTTCTTCACAATGTGATGAAGGTGTTTCAATGAGCACCACTGATTTCTCTTCCCAAAATATTTTTTGTTACTTGGTGCAGAATTTTTGGGCTGCTTTGCGGAGGACCCTTCTTTGTGTGCCCTGGTAACAGCCAGCACTTTAAACTGCGACATTCGTCTCTCTTTCTATTGTGGGCATTGTGTTTTCTTGAACAGGGAAATAAGTGTTTCAGCTTCTGTAGCCAGTTCATGTTTAGCTCTTCTTACGTTTTTCTGTGGTTTCCTATTTATTTTCTCAAGGTGGCTGTATCTCTCGTGCTTGGGGTTGAGACTTTCGCTTTTGGGCTTTCTGTGCACTTAACTTGTGTTGCGTGGGTTTTTGAGAAACTTCCACAACCTTCCTATGAAGTCTGCTTTCCAAACAAGGTCTGGCCCTCTCCTTCTGCATGACCGCAGGGGAGCTGCTTGAGACAGACAGCAGAAATAGCTCTCCTCTGAGAAACAGATTTCCCCTCATAATTTCCAGTAGACTTAATGCATTTGGCATAAGAAACTAGTAGATGTTCTTTCAGGAACATACCTAATGAAGCCTTGTAAATGATACAGTAAGAATGGACAGTTGCATGTTGCCTTTTTTTTTTTTTTTTTTCCCATAATGCTCTGTGAGCTGGTTTGCCCAGAACCTTAGGAACAGGGAAAATCTCATTGTTCAGGTGCAAATCCTTTTAACTGCATTACTGAGAGAAGACAGAAATATCTCACATCCAGGCTTTTTGTATGTCTACAAGCTTGGAGTTAAGCTTTTTTTTAAGAAATGAGACATAGTAAAGAACGGATGTGACTTCTGTTGTGCTAATAGACCCCACTCCCTTGGAGCAAGCAGCAGCTGATTCCCATTAACTTTACTTGAAGTTGTAGACCATATGTTACTTTCTCATACATGTGCAGAAAAAACTCTTCATGGGAAACAAGTGCAGCATGGCTTTATGAGTTTTTTCCATCCTCCTCTGCCTCTTTCAGGGAGAATGGGGATTATAAAGATGAAAATGCTGTGAGAGAAAGAAAAACTATGGAGATCCAGGTTCTAATCCATGCACAGCAGTGCTTATGGCCATCCCACTTGTTATGGTAGCACAAAGGCACTGTCAAATCTCTGGCCACTGGGGATTTTTTTTTTTTTCCCTCCTGATCTCCACAAACATCAGGATTTTGAGTGCATTATTTAGGGCTCAGTGTTTCCAGGGGTGGAGTGACAGCTAAAGAAGTAGGTTGAGATGAGGGTCCCGTGTTGTGGCATCACTTTCCTGCATGTCTGGCTGAGTCCTTTCTCCACTCCCCCACATGAGCAGTGCACATGCTGGCCCTCATCTCCCAGGCCTCCTGTGGCAGCATGGGCTTCTGTGGCTGACTTTTCTAACAATGCTTGGTTTCTTAAATGGCTGCTCTGATAATTCCAGGAGAAATTATGGTTCTGACACATCTTTGATAGCTTCTGCTGACTTCAGGGGAGTCGGGGTTTTCCCTTGCTGGTTTTTGATTTGGTGGTGTTTCCAAGGCTGGCCCACACAGCGTTAGAAACATTTTTGATGGCTCCCATATTTGCAGTGTGCTACAAATGGGCTGTGTTTCACTGTCTTACGGTTCTTTCCTGCATCCAGTATTCTGAAGCTCTGATTGCCAGTGATTCTGAGAAGAAAATTACATTGTAATTGGTTAACAATGACTCTTGGCACTAAAAATCTAGTCTCATCAGATTCTCTTTTTCTTTTTTTTTTTTTTTTTTTAATAGAAGCTCGCTGCTTTCTTTTACTGTAAGGCCATGATTAGGCCAAAAGAAAAGTATTTATCATTACATTTTATTGCTTGGACTGGGACTACACACACTCATGCCGGTATATAATGTATGCAATGTATATAATGTATGCAAGTTTGGGATATTTGAGTAGTGACAATATATTTCTACAATGATTAGAAAATGTCACAGTACTCATTTACTGCTCGTAAATATAAAATATTTTGTATTTTAACAAATAACTTGGTCAGAAGACATTGATCTGCAAGTGTGTAGGGATTTTTAAATTTTGTTTTACTAATTATGCCTAGATACTCTTCTGTCTTCTGTAACATTTTGTGATCATAGTTATTATTTGTCCAACAAAGCATGCTATCAAGTGCATGCATGTATACTTGCCAGATTACTTACCAAGGAGGATTGAATAGCTGCTTATTAACTGAATTGCATTTATTATTTGCACTGAACAAGGCATGGGGTATGTAAGGAAAGAACAGACTGTGGTAATGTAATTAAAGACTGCATCATAGTGCAGACACAGAAGGGAGCTGATTAAGGATGCATTAGCAACCTTATTTCTGGTTTGGGTTTTTTTTGTTTTTTTTTTTTTTTTTTTCCCCAGCTTTCAAATGCTGGACTTTGCAGTCATCATTCTGGTTTTCCATGGTGTTTTGAGACCTTACTTTTGAGCAGTCTTGTTACCCAAGCATGAGGATCGAGGCTATTTCAAATTCTACACGATCCCTCTCTGGGATCACGGTGTGCTTGCTCTTGCTCATGACAACTTCCCTTTTGTGCTGTAGCCCTTCTCAGGCCATGATGAGCCATGGTTTTGCACAGAATTTCACTTGTTTTTAATCACGTTTTTTTGTTGCAGGAAAAGATGGGGAAGGAAACAGCCCATCGGCACTGAAGGATGAGACACCACAGACTCCAAACTTCATTAACAAGGTACTTTGGGATAGGGAACCATTGCCATTCTTGCTTTCATTTCTTCTCAGGATGTTATTAATCATTCTTACCCTTTCTTTTCAAGTCATTCAGAAAGCCTCTCCCTCTGTTTCTGCAGGAACTGTGTATTCCTGCACAGGGAAAAGAAAATGAGTGTTTTTGCATGGTTGGGATGGCAAGGAAGCCTGCACTTTCCTCTGGCTTGATTTCACTTACCACAGAAGAACCTGGCTTATTTGGGCCTCATTTGGCAGTGTAATTAGATATGAATAATTATGGTTGAAAAGTTGATTTTGTCAGCAGAGGTGTCGTCTCTTGCTGTTCCTGATCAGCAAGGCAATCATAAATCTTAATTGTTTTGCAAAAGAAAACTGTAATATTTAGTGTAGTGTGCAACATCAGAAACAGTGAATGGAGAGCCTGGGGGAGAGCTCTGGGAGTTGGTGTGACAGGAGAGGAAGACAAACTAATCAACATTTCCTGAACATATCTTTTCCATTCAGCCTGTTAGGGAGATGTAAAACATAATCTAAAGTCTCTGGATCTCACTGCTCAAAACCTGCCTCTAGATCAAGAGTTACAGAGTGCCAGGGTTTGATTTCCTGTAGAGATGGAATTAACCTTATAAATGAGATCTGGTTTTGAGATTCATGTACAGCTTTTTTGGCTGCAACTCCCTAACATGTTTCTGGAGGGTAACTAGAAATAGAAGCAAGACCAGTTAATACATTTTTAACTAAATTTATTTTGAACTACAAAGCTATAAAATGCAAGTGGCACCAGCTGAAATGAAGATATAGCATGAGAGAAAACAGCAGCAGACAAGTGATTTCTTGTGAGACGTGAAAATAATCTCTGCATCTTCCAGTACATTTCTCTGTGCTTGCCTGGAGCTGGCAGGTTGTTCTGCTGGGATGTCCTGGCAGAGGTCAGCACAGGGAGGTGATGGTGAGAGGAGCTTTTGGGGTGTGCAACAAGGACTTGTGTACACATCCTGTGCTATTGCTGGAACCTGGCAAGCTGCAAACCGATCTTGGTTTTGCTTTTTCAGGCAGGTTCCTCAAGGAAAATCAGCCTCCCACTTATCCTGGCAGTGGAGAAGCCCAAGGACCAGGTAACTGCATCCAGGACTGTTTTAATGTTAGATGTTTTGTACGCCATACATGGAGTGTTGTTGAATTTCCAATGATTTAGGAATGTAAAGAATGAGGACTTTTTCTGGACAGGAGAGCTCAGAGCACTGAAATGCTGTCCAAAAGGGAGTTTGATTTCTGAGATGCAGGATGAACACAGGAATAGGAGTGTATTCATGAGAGGTTTCTGGGTGAGAACATGGCTCAGCTGTGTTTTCCCAGCCTCCACGTCCTCCTTGCTGTTCAGTCTCCTACAGGTATGTTTTTGAAAGGAGAAGCACCCATGGAAGATTTGGGTGCCCACCTTGATTTCTGCCATGCTTTATGTGCACCTGGGAGCCATTGGTGGGTCTCTCCTAGAGAGTGCCAAGAACAATTGTTAAGAAGAGTTAAGAGGAAATGCACAGCACAAAACAACTGCATCAGATCTGTGAATCAAAGGAAATGAGTCTCTGAACCTGGACACAAGCTTTGCTTTCACTATCTGCTTTTGGTTTTACAATAGTCAAAATTGCTTTAGAACACCAGTGGACTAAAAAGTGATGTGACACCAAAACACCGAACCTCAACTTACCTACTCATCTGCAGTGTTGCAGGTGCTTGCTTTGGCTGCTGAATGGACCAGATCTGGGTGTTTCTTTCCTGCCTGAATATTCTGCTTAGACACATGATGTTTGGTTCTGACCTGGAATCTGTGGACCTGTGCTGTAGCACCTGTCATTCTCACTTCACTCTTCTTCATCTTGCTGTGTTGTGCAGTACCTTGCTCTCCTCTGCCTTCTGTTGTGCTTTGCAATGACAGTAGGGAGTCCTTATTGTGAAATGTCTTGTTACTTAAAAATTCAGGCAAGCTGGTGGTCAGTTTGTATAATACATAATTTTTCACATCCACTGAACTCTAATGCCATAAAATAAAGCCTTACTGTCAGCTTTCAGAACTGTAAGTAGGGATCTGTCATAATATTTCAGTTTGAAAATGAATAGTGATTCCACCTACTAGAACCAAAGGAAGAAGTGTGCCCTAATTCAGTCACATTTAGATTCCGGACTTGGGGGGGAAGAGGAAATAATTGATAGAGACTGGACTGTAGGTATCCTGGTTTAATTAATGGATTCAAAAGCAAATGTTATAGGTCACAGATCCATGCCATGGATATTTGATCTTCTTTTGGTATAGTGGATATGAAAATCCTTGTTGGAAATCAGTGTTCCTTCAGCAGCGCTATTTTGAGGTACCACAGCACATTAACTACTTCCACTCAGTAATAAGAAGGAAAGGAAAGCCTGTCAAGTGATTCGATCCCTGGACTGGGGCTTGGTGTCTTGGTTTGAAAGACAGGTATCTGTTAGGAGGAAACGTGGCCTCTCTAGGAATGGGGAATTCCAATCCCTTCCGTCCGTGTTATTATAATTTGGAAGATTAAAAAAACTTTTCAGTCAGAGCTATGGGGAAAGGAATAACAGTCCTTTACTAGTAAATATAACAGGACAGACAAAAACAACAACAGCAGTAATAATAATAATAAACAGAACCAAGAACCTCGAGGGGCTTTGTTTCACAAGCCCGGGGCAGTCTGATCTCTTGGGACCCCGAGAGCACCAAACCGAAACGGTGGAAACTCGGGGCTGATGGCTGGAAATGGTGGGGTGTCCCCAGCAAGCATGGGGGTGTCCTGGCAGGCAAAGTGAGCAGTGCTGGAAAAGCCGCAGTGGCTGGACCCGGGCTGACCCAAAATCCAGCAGGGCAGGCGAAAAACTCTGAATTCCTGGGCACTCCAACAGATGATAGAATTCTCAGGACCGAACCCCTCTGTTAACAGTGGAATCCACACAGCTACCGGTCGCCCGACCGTCCTCCCCAGAAAACCAAGAGACGAAAAGAACCGCCACCCTCAGCTCCCGGGAGCCTTTCCCTCCCCCCACCCCCCCCCAAACTAAGTGATCTACTTATTTTGTGCGGGTCAAGCACCCTTTAAGCAACAGTATTTAGTCTCCTAGCAACTTATGGGGGGGAAAAATTCCACAGGAAAACTTAACCCCCAACACTTGGGGAACCTCAAATTCCCAACTCTGCCCTGGATTCCCTGCATTGCCAAGGCACATTAATTGCATTTCTGTTTCACATCTTCAGCAGTGAGGTGGAAACATTTCTGCATTTCGTTCACCCAGGCCATATCCACACTTCATGAAGGAGAAGGCTGCAGGTTGCCCAAGTTAGCAGAGAGAATGTAGCATAAAAACCCTATAAATATCTGTGAACTTGTGAGCTGTGAAGACTTTCAACCACACTGCCATGTGCTCATGGGTGGGCTGCTCTCTCTGAGGTGTGTACACATCCCATTTGTCCTGTCTGTACAGACAGTGAAATATTTGATACTGGAACATTTGCTTTCATTGTGTTTGCACTATATATATATATATATATATATATATTTGTAATTTTGCCTGTGGCTTCTTGACCCACATTTTACTGGAACCTATTTGTGGCACAATTTAGATACATATTATGTTGGTAACTTTCTGCAGCACGTTTTCTCCTATTTTTTAAGTGGAGTCTCTTTCATCTCCTTTTCCAAAGGGAAAAAAGTATTAGCTTACTTATTTCAGATTGTTTCTTATATTAGTTTCTCTCTGTTTTAGAGCCTTTTATCCTTGTTTTCTGGGATGAGGCCCCATAGTTAGGGTGTGAAAGTATCATCAAACTGTCTCTAAGCCTCAGGCTTATCTCTGCAATGAGGTAGTGCAGTTAGCACACACCTGATAGTGACAAGAGGTGCCTGTCTTTTGCTTTGCACCTCATTTAATGCTGTTAAGAGTCCTCTGAGGCACCTTTTATTGCAGTATGCAGTGCTGCATGTTCTTTCTTTTTTTCCTGTGCTTACCTATTAATTCTACCGGCTAGAGGGCAGCTGGAGTCTCCTGATATGCATGCAGGGTCACAAAGAATGGAAGTGTATTTTAAAGGATAGTAGAAAATCTTGAAGCTGGAGCTCAGTGGTACTTCGCTGTTTCCACTCCCTTGCTAATGCTGCAATGAAGTATTTGAAATTGTAGGTGTGGCTGTTGCATGCACAGTTATGTGATGCATTAGAAGGCAAAGCATTGTGAATGAGTTTTTCCACATGCCCGAATTGTTCAGGTCTTTATTGTGTGATTTGTAATCTAAAATATGAATGTAACTGACTGGTAGAAATTTATTTTAGCTGCACAATAGTTTGAAACTGCACATACTGATCACTTGAGATTTAAGCTACAGTTCCTGTACTGTCTCAAGCTCACCCTGCTTAATCTATGAATCTTGCTCCTGGCCTCTGAGGTAACTCCAGTCATGGTTACGCTTGGGACTAACATAGAAGATCACATTCACAAATATGGCAATTTACAAGGGTATCATTTCCTCTCTTCTCCCTTAGCCAGCAAACCAAGAAATTGTTTGGCAGACGAACACAGATATTGCAGGAATCACCTTGGAGAGACTGAGGAGTGAAACATCCCCTGTGTGCGTTAAGCTTAATGGGAGATTCTGGCCCTTCCAAGTGGTGGCTATGCTCAACTGGATCCATGCTATCTTTTCTTTACCATACTTCATGCTCTCTGCGTTGTGGAAGGAATTATTTAGGAGCCAGTTGTTTCCGTGAACACTTACACTCAGTTCCTGTGCCCTGGCTCAGCACACTTTGCTTCCTCAGTTCCACTTGCAGCACTTTAGGGTAGTCACAGTTGTCCACAGAGGGCTTTACAGTTGATTTCAGCTGAGCAGGAATATTCTGGGAAAACCAGGTTGAAGAGGGGTGAAATTTTGCATGTGAAGTGGAAAACATGGAGCATTCCTGACTTGTGTAGGTACATACAAGTCCTGAAAACACCCAGGTGCCTCACAGAGGAGAATGTAGACAGTAGTAATTCAAAGTTTGTAACTTAGGGTAAGCCACAGCAGTGCAGTGATGTCAGCATAGGTCACTGGTGATTGCAATTCCTTAGTCTAGTATTTCTGACGAGGAAGGTGAGGGAAAATGGATGTACTGAAATGGAAATAATTTATTAAACAATATAGCAAAGCTTCAGGTCCAATTGTTTTTCATTGCTCACTTTGTTTAAATTCAGCCTAGAGACAAAAGATGTGCGTATAGCTGGAGGGGAAATCAAAACTCTTTCTGCTTTCTGCTGGCACTGAGTCTATGACAGTCATGTGAAACAGCATCTTTCTCAGTGGCCAACTTCCCTTCTCGCCTCAAATGGTCTTTAGATATTCTGACCTTGCAAAACAAACTTCCCATGCAAGGCACACTTGAATGAGCAAATAGAAATCCTGTGAGGTCTGTGAGTTTTTCTTTATTTACCATAATTTGATGCAATAGAGCCAAGGATTCCACTAAACACTGGTATAACTTGATATTTGAAGTTGTTTGGATGGCTGAATTTAGCCATTTATTTTCCCCAGATGCTGCTGTCTTGTGTCACCTGTTTATTTGTACAGGCTTTCCAGTTTGTGATAATCATTGTGCTATTTCAGAGTTGTAAACACAGTTGCTGTATCTTTGTAACATTGTTGAAATAAGAGGGATCATTTTGTTGGTTTTTTTTCCAACTGGAAAGTTTTAGTTGAAGATTACTCAGTGTGCTGTAAAGCAGCATATCAGTTGAAGGGTGACCTTTCCTACTGCAAAGGTTGTTTGTCAGTAAGAATTGTTTCACTGACTCTGCTGTGCTTTGGATGAGCTGTTAATTCACAACAAGTAAAAAGTTTTCAAAAAGAACTGCTTATAATATACTGAAACCAAAATTGCTTACATTTGGTTGAGATATCTGTGAATATTCACATGAGAAACACGGAGTTTCTCAGTGGTAATGTCAAACCCAGCTTTTCCATAGTATTTATACTACTTAAACAACTTTTATTTCTTTTATTTCTGTGTGATCACAATTTGTAGCAATTTTACGTGAAAAAGGTAGTGGAGAAGTTACATCTGACCAAGGACATGCCATTGATTTTGTGAAGCATAACTTATGACCACAGCTCCTTTTGTTCTGTCTTCAAATCCCCCTCTGTTCTTGTCTTTCTCTCTCCTGGATGCAAAGAAGATGAAAGGGCAAGCTTTCGTTTTGTAAGCTGTCACTGGTGTTACCATGCAGAGCATAGCTTGAGAATGACTTTATTTAAATGTTTCTGATTTGGAATAATTCTGACTGTTGTGCAGCAAGGATTGCTTCTGCTAAGTAACAAGATACTCCTCTTGCTGTTGTCCTAGGCATGGCTGGCATGCTGGTGGGCTGGCATCCCCCACACCCGAGTTGATCACAGGCTGCTTTTCTGTGAAATTATTTGGTTCCTCTTGGAAATGAAGTCACCAAAAAGACACTGGATCAGAATAGGCACTATTGTGAGGACTGTGCATGCTCTCTTACAAAGCCTGGCAGATGTGTTAGGGTATTGTGATGACTGCTAACAATCAGCAGTGAATCTCCAGAGCTCCATGACTGAGATGAAAGGGAACAGAAACTTACTGGGATAAAAAGTATGTTTTTGAGTACAGTACAGCCCATTGTCAGCGGCGAGGTCATCACTGAGTCCTGAGAAGGACAGGTTTGATTAGAGAACTAAAAAGGAATAACAATTTCTTCTCTCTGTGAGTGCTGCAGCATGCTGTGGTGAGTTTTTGGCAGATTAACAAACTTTCCTCTTTAGGGGAACCAGTATATAAAAAGCCTACTTACTGCTTTCTAACTAGAATACTCCAGTGGGCTTTCTCTTTCTTTAAAAAGGACACAGATTCTTTACTCTCCCATTGTACAAAGTCTCATCTGTGGCCAATATTGTTCACATGTTGCTGCAGAGAGCAGGGGCCAGATTCTGCACAAGCATTATCCCAGTGTCCTTGGAAGACTTGCTATGATGACAAATGCCTTCTCTTAGTTTTCTGCCAGGCTGAGAAAGGCAGGGCAGTAGAAAGACATCTTTAAATGTGTCTTAGCAATGTGAGACCCTGCTGTCTTGGGAATCTTTAGAGCTGATGGCCCAAATTTACTGAATCTTATGTATACCACAAGATACAATCAAAACCATTAAGACAGATTAATGTAAAAATATGAAACCATATTACTTCAAGTCGCTTAGCAGGTTAATCCTAGGGGAACTATCATTACTATCAGCAGCATAGAGACCTATGGTATGCTGTCCTGGGAACTTAGATCCCACCTGTCCTGTGAGAAAGCAGGAACTTTAAACCCAGAAACAAAATGCTTTTTGCTCTGTAAAGCTGGGGAGACCACCAGTTTCCTTGCCAGCAAACTGCTGTTTAGGGTCAGTGATGGTGCATCCTCATGCATAACTAGAGGCAAAGTCAGGAGGGAGAAGCACTCAGTCTGCCTCCTTAAAAACTAACCAGGGAACCATCAAAAGTCCAGGTCAGGCCCATCTGAAAGCTTGTCCACGGCTCCTAGGTAAAACCATAGCTTAGTTATAGTAACATTTTCTCTCTCTTCACAAAGCATTTTGCAACTATCTTAGGGAGCTGTGGTATTGGTCACACAGCTGGTAGGTACATCACAATCTTTGGGACATAATAGCACAGAAACTTATTTTCCCATGCCTAGAAATTCTTAAATTGGCAGTGAGTACCTATGCTACTTCTTCTTTCTCATCCACTCTCAAGCCCGTCTTGGTTACCACCATCCCTGTGGCTCTGTTTCCCCTCACAGGCTGGTTTCACAGATTCAGCGTGTCCAGGTGTAGCCCAAACCTGGGGGAGGGGGGCCCTGAAGGAAGCAGCACAGTTGTTCAGGAGCCACAGAAGCATCCTCCAAAGCTCTTCATCCAGCTGCTTTAACTAAGTGAAGGACCAGTTTGAAATGGTTTCAGACAAGTTTCACTGTATTTATTGAGCTGCTAAAAGCCGTGGTAGTATCAGGGGAGATTATCCCTTCATCAGCTGTTGTGTGCTGTGGTTTGATGGTGTGCACAGCAGTATTGGCTGGAACTGGGCTCTGGTGTTTTTGGTCATGGAGTCATCTTCCAAAGAGTCAGAATCAGTGTCTGACTGTGTGAACATCCCAGGTTTGAAGTCCTGTGCTTGTTCAACTCTATTTTTAGCATGACCCAGAGAGACTCCAAGGAGGAGGCAGCTGGGGCTGGTGAAGCAGTGGAAGTGCCTCTGTCTGTGTCAGTGCCCCCCGCAGCAGGTCGAGGCTCAGGTTTGCTGTGGTTGTTGGAAGCCTTTCTGAATTTAGCTGCAAGCAAATCTCTCCGAGACAAGTGAGTTTAGGGACCAAAATTTCATTCTTTAAGGTATAATTTTCTATATAACAAGCAACTATAACTGGTTTTAATTAGTTAGGCAAAAAGCATTCTTTGTATCCTGATGCTTTGCAGGCAACTGAGCAGTATTTCCTGGAATCTTGGGAACATCTGTGCTTTTTCTGCCTCTCACACTGGCTAATGAGGACTAGTATGCAGTGTTTCTCACTGTGTCTGATCTCTCAGGCTGGAAGGAGTGAAATCGCTAATAAACACTTGCCTGATAGTTGTGTCTCAAAGACAGGACATTCTTCCTTCTAATTGGGAGAAAGGGGGAGAATTCTTTTGACCGATTTCAGAGGACACACATCTCAAATCATGAAAGCATAATCTCCTAATAATTCTGAAGGATTCTTGCTCAGAGATATTTAGGCACTGGGAAACGTTTCTTCATAGAGAAAGGCTTATAGCTTATCTCCCAAATGTCTACTACTGCCCTTTGAAATGTGACGAAGACCCTGTGGGTACAACTCTCTGCTCAGACGTCACATCTGTGCAGTGGTGCCCACAATAAACGTTGTGTTTTTACAGTAAAGTGCAAGGCACAAAATACTAATCAGAGACAGCATTGCAGGCAGAGGATGCAGGCTTAGCTTTCTGTGAAAACAGAACCAGCAAACACTGAATAGTTTTCAGGAGTCCCGGAGATGGCCTTTTCTTTGAGTGGATCAAAGTTGACTTGTAAGTTAACAGTCAGATCAGGGCTCTCACTGGCCTTTGTGTGTCATCACAGAGTTTTCATTTCTCTATTTTGAAAGTATCGTGTAGTTTTGGTTTTAGTGAAAGAGTACTACAACGGAATATGAGTCACAGTTACTTGTGACTGTTGCAAAGTGCTCCTTCTGCCCTGATTTCTAATTCTGCATCATCTACAAGGAGTTTTGCTGAGTTGAGCAGGCACCCTTCTCTCCCATTTTTGCTCCTGCCCCAGTCTCCAAGGCATAGTTGATGGCCTGTTTGCTGTGATCTGGTCATGCATTTCTGTGTTTTTCTCTGAATCACGTTAAAAGGACTGATCTGGCTGTCATTAAACATTTTTCTGCTCACACTAATGTACAGCATAATTTGTGGCTGTAGTAGCCTGAGAGATTTCTGTGTCACTGAGCAGGAAAAAGGAAGAGGGTATCTCGAAATGGAAGGTGCTGCAAAATTATTACATCAGTTTGTGACATAAAGGAGACAAATTCTGAGAGCCCAGTGGGTTTGTTTCACATCATAACAATGAATTTTTAAACGGGAAATATATTTGATACTTTTTTTTCCTTAGTACAGCTCATTTTTGTGTCACACTCATTAAATCAAGGTGGCAGAGGGCTGAGCTTTTCTTTTAAAACTGTCATGTCCGAGTGGGAGAGACAGTGCCTTACCCTAAAAGATCACAGTCTGAATGCATCAGACACATGAAAGGTTGAAATGAAGAGAGGTACAGAGACAGAAAGTAACTTCCCCAAGGTCACATAAAAAGCAGCAGAGTCCAGACTGTACCATAATTCTTTCACCACTAACCCTGCCCAGGTTTTGTACAATTTGCTGACAGAACCTTTCCACATGGGGATCCTCCTTGTGAGCTGGGCTCTGGAGAGCTGCACTTTCTAAGCATACTTTACTTTGGTAACAGTAATGCTGTCATTATGCCTAATGAAAGTAAATCATTTCTGCAGCCCATCAGCACAGTCATGAGATCAGTCTGTAGTTTCTGAAAGTGAATTTAAACAGCACTGACACTATCAAGCACAATTTTAAGTGACTGTATATTTTGTGCTTCACTTTGCAAGGCCAAGATGAAAGTGATTTCCTGGATTATCTGTGATATGATTAGGTCATTTCTTTCCCACTCATGTTTTTGTTCATTTCAGTCAGTGCAACAGTCATTGCCAGTATCTAGTTCTGAAAAATCTATAACAAAGTTCCCATAAGTTTTATTCTAGTAATTTAAATGCTTTCAGATCTGAAGCAAGTTGGGCAGTTTTCAAAATCAGAAATAATTTTTTGGCTTTCTGTTTCGTTTTATTGTTTTGTTAGGGTTTTTGTTTATTTTTTTAACCAAGATTAATATCTGCATGGGAGAAATACAAAGAAAATTTGGTGAGGAATTTTCCAGCCAGCCATGGGTATATAAAAGGAAGTTTGGACTGCACTGTAGGTATGCATTTTGTGCACCTGCTTGTGTTCCACTGCTGAAGTCTGCAATCAGTCCTTTCCTGGATTCCTGAAAGTTATAAACAACACTTTATTAGAGCATAACTTGAATATCCTCATGTTAACACATTCCTATTTTCTTCTCTCCCTCTTTTGTTTAGATCGAATATAAGCTTTGCAATGGGTCTGACAAAGAGTGTGTGTCTCCCACAGCCAAATTCATGAAGAAGGAAACTCTGAAGGTATGTGCAAAGGAGTCAGGTCATCATCAGCTGACTTTCTTTTAAAAAACAAGTGGTACCTTCCAAACAAACCATTGGAAACAAACCAGTGTCATTTCTCAGGGCCCAGAGAATGCCCTGAATAGTCTAGGAGTCATTATAGGGGAAGGACATTTACTGACTTAATACACAGGATTAGATGATATACTGCAAGCAGAACAGATCGCTGTAGTTGTTTCTCTGTGTTTGTATGTTCCAGAGCCATTAGGCATCTCAAGAGGATTGTAATCCTTCACTGCTCTTAGGACAACTTGCCCAGGCAATCTGAGCGAATTGTAGCTTGAACACTTGTTTGTCTACCAAACCAAAAGTATAAATGAATGAAATTAGATTTAGTTTCTTGAATTTCAGGGGTGAGGAAGACTGGGCATCCAGCTTCTTTCCATTCCCCCCAAAGAAAAGACAAATTAGGTTGTGTTTAATGAAACTTCAGGAGCAGAGAAAACACCCGTTCTCTTGTTACGTTTTTATTCTTCTTTGTGCTCGTTTCTGGGGAACCTCTGCTGGGTCAAGTTCTTGCTGTACTGTACATAACTGTCCTTAATGCATTATGTTCTTTCCTCCCCAAAGGAGGCCATGATTACAGCTACTATATTTTCTCTGTTCTCAACCAGGTACAGAAAAAAAATTACAGACAGGAGAAGAAAAGAGCTACCAAACAACTCTTCAGTGCTCTGAAGGATCCCAGTGTGGTTATCACAGAAGACTGGCTGAAGGTATTTTACATAGACCATTTCTTCTGAGGCTGTGGGAAAAAAATAAGTGAAGTAGTTGATGTGTCTGAGATGTATGCGCTATCACTTTTTGAAGTGAAAGAAGACCAAATAGTTTTGAATTGAAGTTACTTTACAATAACTTCAACTCAAGCTTTATTTAAATAACTGCTATGAACGTGGAACTGTGGGCATTTACTTTCCACCTTAACTCAGTTGGTCTATTCCATGTCCTTAAACTGCACCCAGGACTCAAGAAGGGCATAGTACAAAGGGAAGTGATGATGTTTCACTCTTTGTTCCTCTCTGAAAGACTCTGTTGGCCTCTTCCCATAAATGTGGTTTTGTACTGAAGAGGGAATAGACTGAGTAACAGCCTGAAAATGGACAGATACAGCTTGTTCTATCGACAATTGGATTTTCTGTTATCACAGCACAGAATGAAACATATTGTACCTGATGACAAACACAATTTCTCCTTGTGCACGGACTCGAGTAGTGACAGCTTCTCATTGAAGTCCTGAAACTTGTGTGTGGCAAAGTAAATCTGGATTGACATTGAGAGATGAGCACTGGTTTTCTCCTCCTTTGGGACCATTTGGTCTTCTCAAATAATAGTGAATTGGTTGAACCTTCTATATTAGCAAAACCTGATTTCCAAACATTGCCTAGCACGAAGCTCTTAACAAAGTAACTTAAGGATCTCATTAAACAATACAGTTGCATTTGATTAGTGGCAAAAACCTCCAACATTGTTTTGCAATTATTATCAAAGGTCAGAAAGGTGACATATTTGTGGTTTATTTGAGAAGTTAGATTGGCAGCAAAGTCTTCCTGTAGGGTTTACTGTTAATGAAAAATAAATATTGAGACTTTTTAAATCGTGGAAGACCTGTTGCATGTTTGCTGTGGCTGGAGATTTCTGGTGAGCTGCGAATAAAAACAGACCACAGAAAACACTTAAGGTTTGGCCTACGTGCACTGACGGCAGGAAGACCTTAGGCAAAATCTAACCTTACTGAGAAACTTCTCCATTCAAAAGCTGTTATCTTTAATATACTCTTATCAGATTTAATGACTTCTATACAAGAGAGAGCTGCATTGAGCTTGACAGGGAAGTAAACCAGCTGGAGACAGTGCTCTTAAAAATGGGGCATTTGACAAAACCCATTAATAACAGTGTTCTGCAGAACACTATTAAAATGACTTACAAGTCGAGTTAGACTAGCTCTAACATTTTTATATTCCATGTTCTAATTGGCATGCCCTCCGTGGTTATTAACAGATCACTCTGACATAGGCCAGCAGTGCTGATTGCCTAAAATATTAATAAAACTGCTAACACTGAGCTAGTAATAAAAATAGGACGAATATTAAGCCAGTAATAAAAATATGAAGACAAGATTCTGATAGCCAGATTTCCAAATTCTGGGATTTTGCTGTGAGGTTCCTAGGACTGTTCAGGGAACACCATGTATTTTCCTTAGGAAGTGTATCATGGTGCAGCCTTGGAATAAACATATTGGAAATATTGTATAAATACTGAATAAGTTCTGGGTTTCTTCTAAGGAGCAATGTAGATGCAACCTTTTGTGTTCCTCCAGATTCGTGGGACTCTAAAGAGCTGGACCAGGCTATGGTGTGTTCTGAAACCAGGAGTGCTGCTCATTTATAAGACACCAAAGATCGGACAGTGGGTTGGGACAATCCTGCTCCATTCTTGTGAGCTCATTGAGAGACCCTCCAAAAAGGATGGCTTCTGCTTTAAACTCTTCCATCCTTTGGATCAATCCATCTGGGCTGTAAAGGTAACAATCCTGATGAGTCGAACAACCTCTTCTTGGTCACCAAAGTTTCTGAGCACTGGTATTGCCTAGCACTGATATTATTTAGTTATTCAGTTGCTGTTAGCAATGGTGAATTGACTGCATAAAAAGATTAAAGATACCAAAGCTTGATCCTTGAATGCCACCAAAGAGACATAGTCCTTGTGATTAGTTCCACAGATGTATCATTCTCAGTGTACAGATGCTTGCACAGACTGAGGAAAAAGGAAATGTGTTAGTGCAGGAAAAGAAGTTTTAATACCTAGAAGCTATATCAAGCCATGACCTACATCTTTAAAAGGAGTTGGGCACAGTCACAGTTAACTAAAGTCCCCAAAAGAAGGATGCAGAAAGCACCAAGCGCTTCACACAGTACTGGGAGATGGTTGGCAAAGTGACAAAAAAGCAGGTTTATAATTTGACTTCTTTTTTTCTAATGCCCCTGAGGTTTTGATGTTTGCTATGGACCCCAGTGTTCAGCTCAAGCCTTGACTGTTGCACACAACTGTGACTTCAGATAGCCCTTATTGTTTCTTCTTTGAAATGAAAATAGCAGGATTTTCTCCACTTCACTTTGAGTATTCTTCAGGCTGAGACAATCCCTTCCTGTACACACAGTGGCTCCTGCAGTGACCTCTGGATCTGCCTGTAGCAAGAATTATTAATAATTTTTCACACTCCTTGAAATAATTCCCAGCAGATCATAAAGAGCTGTCTTCCTTTTTCTTATTTCCTTTAAGAACAGGCAGAAAAAAAAAAAAAAAATACACGTAATGCCTATGAGCAAAGAGGAAGGTCCCAGTACCTCCTGTGAGGCACTGAGAGACACATCTTTTAGATACCCTGAAGACAAAACTTAAATGTTCTTGTATTTGTTTCCCCATCAAAAACAGTGACAGAATTATTGCAGACATAAATTCTCTAGGAGATATTATGAGTGTAAATAAGGCATTACAAGCTGATGCCTTGCTGCAAGGTAGTCAGCAGATGGAATGGAAATGGAAAGACTCACGAGAGAGCAGTGAAAGCACTTGTCATGGCATCAGAAGTTCCAACAAAAGGGAGAAGCCCTGTGGGAGCAGATCAAGCAGACACACTTCTGCTCATCCATGCAGTAAAATGAACAGTTTTAAACACAGCTATACAATCACTATAAAAAGCCTTCCTTTTTTAATAAGGTAGGAGGAGAGAATTAAAATTAACCTCAGCAACCAGGGGTGAGAGCTGCTGATTTCTGCCAGCAGCTCAGCCCTGATTTTTGCCTAAATGCATTGCTTTCCCTTAAAGTTCCAAAGGCTTCGTTGCTACCTTGCTTCTTACTCGGTTTTGTGAGTTTTGCTGCTTTTGAAATTCATAACATGCACCCAAGAAAGTTGTTGATGATTTACTGTCTGTCAGCAAAAACATGTCTTGTGAGTTGACAGGTCAACTGAATTCTTCTGAGAAGCACAGTCAGAGGAGGTAGTGAAAAATAGAATCAAAAGTGCAGTCGGATACTGAAAGGCAGAGTTGCTGACAGATCTGAAGTGTTGCACTAGGATGCCCTTTCTTTGATATGAAGCATCCCAAAGAAAGAGGAGGTTTTATCAATATGTGTATGCATGTAAATATGTATATCTAATTCTTGTGTCCCTTGAGAAAACATAAGATAGAAATAAGAATTATTATATTTAATGTGAAGGGAGTATATATCTGAAAATGTTTGTGTACTAGAGGAAGTTCAGAGAGGTTTAAATTTTAAAGTCAAAGTACTATTCTGTGTCTCTTGAGACATGTTTAGAAAGCAACATTTGAGCTGCATAGTAGGATACTCCCTGAAACCTGAATTCAGCCTGGATTGTTGTGTGCCATAGGTGCTTTCAGCCACAAGGTAAACACCAAAATACACATCAGGAAGAAATCCACCAGTGAGCTGCTTGATGTCAAAGAGGCTGTCTGTACTTTGTCAACAGTTCAAGGCTGAAACTGCTAAAAATACTGTTTTATTTTATGTCATTTCACAGCCTCTTTTTAAAGCAACTGGAACAGAATTGACTGATCTACTTTGGCTGTGTGTAACTGTGGGAAGGAAGTCTGTTTCTCATGAAATATAGATTCACCCGAGCTTAAGCAAAAAGCCCAAGTTACTATCCATCACAACAGAAATAAGATTTGGATGAACACCTTTCATTCTTGGCCAAAATGGCTTGTGAAATTTTCAGGGATTATCCAGATTGGAGTTGATGGTCCAGCTTTCACTCTCATCAGTGGATTTGCAGTTTACTCAGGGTAATTACTGAATATCTTTGTACGTATTGGCCTGGCTGCCCAGCAGATGCTTGGAGCTAACTCTGGGGTTCAGCCCTGGAACAAATGTCTGTTTCAGGCACTGCCATAGGCCTTTATGGTAGTACTAGCCAAATAAATTCAATGTGCAGGCATTTAACTTCCGCTAGAGCAGGGTGAGATTTTGGGGCACCTTTCAAGATACTGTATAAAAGCCATGTCCTACAGCTGAAAGCTAAGTATAGGCACCAGGGTACTGTGTTTCCTATAAAGCTCTCTGAGGTCTAGAGCTATCTTAGAAGCATATTGCTGAAGGAAAAAGTTCTTTATTCTATACTGCATTCCTGGCTTTTTGAGAGTTTCAGCCTGAAATTTCTTTGCAGTGTACATGGATTAGACCTTTTATCTATTTGTTCCATTCAGGCCTTTGTAAACCCAAGGCCAAAACCGTCAAGGTCCCAAAATCAGGCAGCAGTGCAAGCATCAGTAAGAAAAATTTCCCCCATGTGCTCCAAATGCTGTTGCAGAGGCACTTTGTCCAATGTGTGAAGGCAGTGTGATCCCACACCGCTCCTGGGAAGAGACATTTTTCTGAGGTGGCTGCAGGAGACTGGGGAATGCCAACCTAGTAAATTGTGTGAGGGTGTGGGTGTCTATTCTCTTGCTCCACAGAGGGAGTGTGGAGCTATCAGCTAGCAGGGTTTGCCTGCCTGTCCCAAAAGATGTCCTGGAATAGGTATTTCCCTTCAAGTTTGCTCAGAAGCTGGCTGAACAGCGTGGTGTGGGAAGGCTTTCATTATCTGCAGCCTGCTCTGACATTTATTTACTACAACAAGTAAGTTGGGGTCAGACCCACTGCATCTGGGAAAATGTATAATTTGAATTTTGTTGATTTGTAAGAATTTGAGTCATTCCTTTAAAAAAAAAAGTTCTAGTAATGGTCTTGCACTGCTGCTTTTTAGTTGTTACTCCATTCCAGAACACTACAGTTTCATCTTCATCCTTGTGGTTATCCACAGTACTGTTAAGGACATTTTTTTCCTCCTATTTTAAGCTTTCTTTCATGACTCTCTGAGATGTCTTGTCATGCTATCCAAAACTGTCAGTACTCTCCATTTTTCAAAGCCCAATCACCCCCTGTTTTGTAATGCCTTTTGAGTCTCAAATCAGACGTAAAGACAGAAATGATCTGACATTAATCCTTTCTTAGTTGTACTGCACAGGGGCTGCAGCATAGTTCTGGGTGCTGGTGCAGCTAGGATAACACTTCTAGTGAGAGATGGTCATTGGCATGGTGCTCAAAGGCTGGGAGACAGAAAGCATCGTTATCTCTGCTGGGCAGATACAGAGCACCACTGAATCTGTGAAAATGTTGGGTTTATTTTCATGGCCTTCTCTCTTTCCTTTTTCTGTTGGAAATGGCCCCTTCCATGCATGAACATGCCTTGCTGTTGAATATGTTTCCTTGACAGAGTGACCTGCTGCTTCTTGGGTTAATCCACATGCTTAAATGCCTGATAGAATCTTGTGTTATCCCTTCCTTCCCATCTCCCCCCCCCCCCCCCCCCTTTTTTTTTTTTTTTTAATATACTGTTTCTCTGTATCTCTACTGTTTGGTTGTGGGGTTTTTCCTCAAACAGCAAATACCCACCTTTGCACTAAAAACACAAGTAATGGTGTTATCAATAGTTCTCCAACGCCCTGCTCAGCTGCAAGCAACTGAAAGGAAAAATGCCATGGGGAATGATGCCTGATTGCATTAATGTCACTAGTAATGTCTTAAGTTGCTCTCGTTTAAAAATCAAATCTCAACTTTGTCAGTCCTGACTATTAAGCCTTTAAACAGTCTTAATTTTGTGAACCTCTTGTGGGAGAGGAAAGCAAAAGTGGGTAAGAAGGATCCAAGTTTCTCCTGGCAGCAGAGGAGCCCTGCAGATGTGAAGGCAAAAAGCTTGACTGGAGACTGTTGTCTTCTCAACAGCTCATCTTCGTACACTCAGATACAATTTGATGATTTCCCTACTCTTAATTCTATCCAAATTTTGTTTTTTTCTGAATATAACTAAAAAAGAAAAGTCCAGATAAAACTTCTATTTAACTATGAAACCCTTGTGTACAGGAGCAGTTTTCAATAGCAATTACAGTTCCATGCTTATCAACTGGGAGGGAGAAATCCTTCCTTTAAGGAATCTGTTTGGATACTATAATGGCCCATGTAAGGGAGGAGAGCAGTAGTCAAACTGCAGAAATCTGCCTACAGATTTTCAGTATTGTGTGGTATTCTCTAGAAAGTCAAGGAAATGTGTATTGGAGCATCCTGGAGAAAACCTTTTGCTCCCCCCTCCAGGTGACATAGTGTTCACACGAGTATTGGTGATGTTTTCTGCCCTGCATTTATTTCTGACATAACGTCTGCATATTTTAAAAAGGATCTGCTTTTCTGTTATTTGTTACAAAGTGAGGAAAAGAAGGAGCTGGAGGAGGCTGGGTCACTTTGAAAATGCAATGCAGGAGGAGGGATTTCTATTTATTTCTGTTAGGCTATGGCACAAAGTCCATACCATGAAGAATATGAAGCTGTGTTCACTGCACACAGGAACTGCTTTTTCTTAGCATCTTCTGGAATTCAGAAAAGAAGGAAACAGGGAGGAGATCAAGGAGGGAGCCTGTGATTCTGCTTGAAGAAGTGTCTCATCCAGGATGGACTTCACTTCCCTGGACATCATTTCTGGAGGGTCATGCTGAAAGCATGGTGGCAGGATGTTTACAAGACACTTTTTTTTTTTTTTTTTTTTTTTTTTTGGCCACAGCTTCTAAACCAAAAGCAGCATAAAATGAGCAAAGCCTGAAGTGGCTGTCACCCCAGGCACCACAGCATAAGGGTTCTCTGGATCTAAAGGTGAAGGACTGCAACGCAGTACAATTTTCCCATGCTGAGGAACCTTTGGTCCTCAATTTGTGGTTTTCCCTTCTTCACCTTTCCACAGACTCAGGATGGAGTTTACCCTTTGTTTACTTCCAGGAGAGCTGCTGCTGCCTCTCTGCTGGAGGCACTCACAGCTCGAGGTGTGGCTCTGCTGCTTTTGTGGTAGCCTGTGAAGGGTGTTCCACGCAAATATATCTGGCTGCAAGCAGACTCCACATGCACCTCATGGAGCAGTTCCTTCTTGGTGTTGCACAAAGGTTTGACTGATTTTTGTCCCAAGTGACAGCAATAAGATCTTTCCACTCCTGCATATCAGAACACATAGCAGGTTTTGGGCTGAGCATAGGTTGGATCAAGCCTCATTTTCATAAGGGCATATTACTGCCTTGGAGCTGCAGCAGCAGTATCGTGATTAGTAATGAGTGTCTCCAAATTACTCCATCTGCTCTGCCTTCTTTCCTTTCCCCTTTCACAAAAATGGAACTCTGCCTAGGAAAGGTGGATTGAACTGTCCAGTGCAGCTTCCAGGCCTTACATCCTTCTGTCTGTGTGCATTTCCAGGGACCAAAGGGAGAAAATGTCGGTTCGATCACTCAGCCTCTTCCCAGCAGCTACTTGATTTTCAGAGCAGCGTCCGAGTCAGATGGTAAGTTTGGGGGTTTGTTTGCTTTCTCCAGATAGCATACTTCCTGCTAGTTAAGAAAATAGGTTGATTAAAAAAAAAAAAAGTGTGTAAAGAGAAAAATGGTGGCTTGCCCAGCTTGAAATACTGCTCTTAGCAATGGTCGGAATAGGTCAAGCAGACTTCTGGCACATCTCGTTGCCCTCACTGAACAGCCACCTCTCTGGCCATGTGTATGGAAGAGGGACTTAGGCTTCTAATTGGGGAAAACCACTAAGTCAGTATAAACTAAAGGATGGAATTAGTCAGTTCCAAAGCTGATATGAAAAGGGCTCTGTTTCCTCAGTTGAGCAGAGATTTCATTGTCTTATCTGCCTCTATCTCATATTAGGGAGGGATCTATTGGAGGAAAATAACGTGGTACATGGTAATATTAAAGAGCTGTCAATAGATGTCTTTCAGCCACCTGAATTTTGCTGTAAACTATTTGTGCTGTGGTTTATGGTACAGCAGGCCCAGATGCTGGTGACTCCACATGTAAAATACCATTCTGCGAATTCTCAGAATTTTGGAAGGTAAATTTAGGTCAATATATAACAGACATGCCAGCTTGCTATGTGAAAATCTCTGTAAATTACTTCAGCAGACCTAAAATATCAGTGATTTATAAGTAGATAAGAAGATTAAAAGCATGTTTTCATTCCATTTGACCTTCAGACTACTCTATTTTTTTTATTCTTTTTTTTTTTTCATAGCAAATTAACCCAGGCTGTTCATTTTATGGATATTTTTCACCTACCCCACCAAGGGGGCTCATTTTTCCCATATGCTCCTCTGGGTGTCATCTGGAGTAACTTTAGGGACATAAGGACTTCTTATGGAGCAAAATGGGCTTTGAAGGTAGTGTCTTTCTGGTCCAGTGATTAGGTTTTACATTTTCCTAAGGGATGGAAATGAGACAATGTAAATGCACCTTTGACATGACACTTAGAATAGGAGGAAACCTTCCTTCATTACAGACTTCTGTGCTGTTTTCCTCCTGCAGTGAAAAGAGGACAGCTCATGGTGAGAGACACTGTCTTAACATTGAAAACTGTTCGCAGATGTCAGTGTAGTGAAATTACATTAAAATAATCAGAACTTTTATAGACTCCTAGAAACAGATCTATTTCCTAAAATATTGTGCTTTTGTAGCTTATTTGTGTAAAGGAATACAGTATTCTAACCTGGCTCCAAATATCACCTGCCTAGAAAGAGATATATGCAATAATCTGTTGTGGGGAAAAATAGTGCTATAGGGTAGAGCTGCTAACTTAGAGGCATTTTCAAACCTTGATTATACACATAGCCCACAGAACAGATATATAGAACAGTCCCACTGGGTTCTTAGGCAACCAAATAACTTCAACAACTGTCTGTCAATCCAGATTTTATAAAATACTATCTCCTTAGAGACCCATTGTGCTTGTCTTTCCACTAACTTAATTATTAATGATTAAACCATGGAGGCAGCCTGGCAAAGAGACTTGTGGCTGAGCTTCTACTCTCTCTTTTTTTTGATGTCTGCCATAGGCCAGTTACATAGAGTAGGAGAGCTTTAGATTTGTTCGAACTAACCTTACCCATAAAGGCTCCTAAGATAGCAAGAGCTCCCAGGAGATCATCTGAGGCAAAACATTTCTAGCTGTGATCTCTCTGTCTGGGTCGTACAACATGTGGTAGAAAAGCACAAAGGGGACCATACTTGGCACATGAGAATTTTCAGTGTTGAAATGCCTGCAGGAAGTTTTCTGCCCAGTGAATTACTATGTATCTCCAGTGCCAAAGGGCTTAAAATAGTGAGTTACTGGAACGCATTTTGAAAGCCAAGATGTTGGCCAAGATTCTTGGGAAGCATGCAGTGGTCAGGCAGATCAAAACAGAGTTGCATTTGGTTTATTGTGATTTTCCTTTACTTTGCTGCTTCTCTCCAGTAGGGTCCTAATGTTAGATGGAAAGCTAATGTGATCAAGAGAAGGAGGAGGAACTGAGGTGCCTCTCAATCAAGTATCCTAAATGTGTTTGTATAAAGTAACTAGGGCCAAATACAAGCTCTTGAACATCACCAGCAGTGCCCTAGAGCCACCTGCACGAGTTTGGAGCACCCACCTTATGCCTGGTAGATTCTGAGTCGGATGAGGTGATCATGAAAGCTGAAGCTTTGGGATCTGTCCATTTAGTAGTGGACTTTACAAAAAAACAAAAAACAAAAAACAAAAAACAAAAAACAAACAAAAAAAATTTGATACTGAATTGCATATTAGCATGAAAAATTGTGTAATTTTCAGCTGAATGAGAGTATTTGACTTCACAGCTGAGATCAGTGAGCTGTTGAAAGTGGCCATATTTTTCATAGGAAGGGCATGTTGTGAATCTCTAGACAAGAGGGAAGAACACCTTCCTCCTGACAAATGGCCAAACACATGAGTGTCATACTTGGAGATGAGTGACTTGGAGACAGTATTAATGTCAGTAGGGCATGTAAAACATATGCAAAAACACAAGAAACAGAAACTGCTACATTTAAAGAATTCTGTATAAACTGCAGTAGTTTGCAGTTTATATGGTTTGATTTTAAGCTCAGAAGACAGAACTGAAATGGTTTTAGACTGTTACATTGCTTCACCTGTTGTAAAGAGGCATCTCCAAAAGGGTGTTCCTGAGCTTGTTTCATTTCTTTAACACACTGGACGAACCTAGAGGATCCAAGATAGAGAGGAGATTGATGTCAAATAAGCAAAGCCAGCTGAGACAAAAGGGGCAGGTGGGATCTTGGCCCTTGTGTATATTTGCAGTGTGTTCACATCTCCCCCATAGTGCAATACTGTGTAAACCTACAGCATCTCTGAAGAGGTGTCCTGGCTGTGTTCTTCTTAACACAGTCTCCCATGTTAGTAGTGGAAAACGAACAACAAAGCATTCAGCAAATATAACTGGTGGAGGCCTCTGACTTGCTAGGAAATATTGTGTTGAAGCATATGTTAGATGTACAGTTCAGCCATCCAGGCAACTATATCATGATCAGCAGTTACATGGCCTACTTTTTCTCTCAGCATTTCAGAATCCTCATTTTCCCCTCTGCCGTACCATCTGTGACAGACTGTTGGTAGTATTTAAGATTGTGACTTCTGGATGATCTGCAGAACCACTGCCTGGCTACAGCAGATTTCACATTCACTGACTAGAGCAGCAGTCTGCTTTTTGATGTGTTTTAAACATCAACCTCTGGAAAGGTCAAGTCATCCTACAGGGCTCAACCTGTACAAGTGCAGGGTCTTTCTTTCTTAGCAGTTTGAAAAAAGACTGCTTTTTCCAAACCGGTGACTCTCTGCGTTTCAGGTTTGTGTTGAAGTGCATTTAGATTTAGTAGCTTAATTCTGTCCCAGTCTGTCCCCAAGACCATTCTGGAGCTGCCCTTGAGAGCTAACTGGTGTGTCCTAAGCATTTTAAGTCACTTGCTTAGATCTCACAGCGAGGATCTACCCTTCGCCATGGGCACCGCTGCCACGAGGTGTATTCCTACTAATGGAATTCAAAGTGGAAGATTACCAAGGGCTAAAATCTTAACAGTGGACTTGTAAACCACATTTACATTTTATTCCTTATGTCTGCCCTCTCCTTCAGGTATACTTTGGGTAGCCTCCATTGCCTGCTTTGGGTAGCCTCCATCCTGATGTGGATGCAGTTGTGTGGGAATCCTGATAGTCTGGCTTACAGTGTTGTTGTTTCTTTTCTAGGCATCTGGCCCTTCCCCCAAACTGATGCTCTCATTTGGGGAGGAAATTAGGTTATTGAAATAAGGGTCATGCACAGAAGCAAAGAAGCACAAGGAAGATTGCAATTTGAAACCAAGTTAACAATGAAATACACCTCTGGGTCTTGGCAGCTCCACAGAAAATAGAATATCTTTTTAGCTTTATGTTTGTGTTTTATATTCCTTAGACCTTTCACAGTGGTGTAAATCCAGGCTTTTGCAACAAGGTTTCATTAAGTTCACTGCATAAATTGCACCTGCAGCTAATTGAGAGCTCACGTCCTCGCATCTTGCGAGAAATCATGCACGCAGGCATCCAAGTGGTACAGCAAAACAAGCAGTCAGCTGAACACAATGACCTTAATGTTCATTGACTGAACCAAATCCGCCTCTTCCTCACGATTCGCGATATGTATGCACTTGAGCAAGAATTCATCGTTTCCAGGTGACAGTCTACTTCAGGTTGATTTTTAAAAGCATCTATATTGTAAGAGGCATGAGGCCAAAGCTGGAGGACTTTAATAATTCAAGAAGAATAATATTCCCTTGGTGATGCCTCTCTGGAGGAATGTGTGGTTGCTCGATGTGAGCCTTTTGAAGTCTTAATTGGCAAGAGATTCATCCCAGGTGTTCTGTAGCTACAGGAATGCAGTGGAAAAGAAACATAGTCACAAACTGATATTTCTGTGTGTAATGGTGTGATTCCATTTAGAGCAGATTTTTCTTTCTGGTGAGTGCTGAGCGAACATTGGCTGCGTCCTCTGTGACCAGCTGCTGCAAAATGTGTCAGATAGACTTGGCACATCAGATTATGAGTTGTTCAAGGTGAGTGCAAAGAATTTCAAAACTGAATAGCTTCGTGTTTTCAGTGCTGCATGTTTTTGTCCTGTGAGATATTTTTGTAATTTTAGATCTCTTCAAAGACTAGGACAGACTCAAGTTTTTCTTTGAACTGAGCCTAGGTTAGCAGCATAAGCACCTCTGTTGTTTTGATTTTTTTTTTTTCCCAAGAGGGAGAAAAAATTATTTTTGTCTCTTGGTTTTAGTAGTTCCTTTTGTCTGTGGGGAAAAAAAAAAAAAAAATAGTTGGGGCAAGCACATGCCTGCTGCTATTCAGCCTTGCAGCCTCCAGGTTTCTTCATGGTGCCAGCAGTGCCCTGCTGATCCAAGAAGTGTCCTGCAAGGAGCCATAGTGATTCCTGTTTGCACCTGAAGGCATGTACAGGACAACCAAGGGATCAGGACCAGCCAGCCTCGGTTTGGGCACAGCAGGTTCTTCTTGACCAACCTGATCTTCTATGGCAAGGTGACCTGCTTAGTGGATGAGCGCTGGAGCAGGCTGCCCAGAGAAGTGGCTGAGTCATCATCTCATCATTAAAAGACATGCAGATGTGGCACTTTGGAGCATGGTTTAATGGTGGACTTGGCAGTGCTGGGTTAACAGTTGGACTTGAGAAGATTTGATTCGAGAAGAGCTTAAAAGCTTGTAGGGAGATTCTGCCACAAGCTGACAATAAACTTCTGTGTTTTTCTTCAGAATTTAAACATACGCTCAGTTTAAGCCACAGTTTATGAAAAATTATAACTGATAATTGATTGCAGGTTTTACATTGCAGCTTCAAACTCCCTAAAAGAATATTATTGTAACTTTTTTTTTTTTTTTTTTTTTTGCTTCCTTCATATGCATCCTTTTGGGCCACCATTCCTCTCTGAAAGAACCCAGATCTTACATTCTTTTCTGGTCTAATTACCCTGTATACAAAAAACTCTATTTGAGTCACCCACTCAAAATTAGAATATGTGAGGATTGAGGTAGCCATGAAGCCTTCCTGCTGTACTGTGACTGTAGGTGACAGCCTTTAATTATGTGACCACATTCGTTTCTCCCCTTCTGCAGTTCCAGAGGGAGTGAGTAGATTTGTCAGGTAAGCAATTAAGTAATCCAAATGCTAGCATTTTTGTATCATCTTCACAATCCAGAAGAATACAGCTCAATAGAAAGGTCACTCAGATGTAAAAACATTTTATATAGGCCTTTAGCAAGGAAACAGGTTTATCTTGTGTACAATTCCTGTAATTGAGAGAGTATAATTTTATGGGTTTATGCTGCAATTAACACACCATTGACTTGCAGAGAATGTAACCTTTTTATTTGCAGAGGTAAGCCTGTATTTTACATCTGGGTTAGTGACATATGTTTGTTTGGATTCACAGCACCACCTGATGGCTGAAGGCCCATTTCTGGGCATGGGGATGCTCTGCATCCCTTTGGTTCAGTTTCTGTTAGAAATGAAAACAAGGGTGTACACTGATGCCATTTCTCTTTGCTGCAGGGCACAAGGAATGCTGACTGCTCATGCACAGGTAGTTCCTCTAAAGCTTTGTGTGTCTGCCTGGGACAATTAAAATGAATCTTTAATTTTTTATTTATTTTTTTTTTAATTTAAGTTCCTTGAATAAAGCTTCAGAAAATATTCAAATTTCTCATAACACTTCCCAGGGAGTTATCTGAAGAGATGGAAACCCTAGATGTATTGTGTAGAAATTTCCTCTGGTGACGTGGTGAACCCCAAATATTTTGACCAAACCTGTAAGGTCATGTCAGGACTGGTGAACACCTGTGGCAGTGGGGTGGGGATAAAAGAGCTGCCCATGGGTCATGGCCAGCATGGGCTGCTCTGTCTACATTCTCAGGGAAGGGGGATGTCTGAGGGAGACATGGGGCCACCCTTGCCTCAGCTGTCATAGGATAGTGAGTGCTGCAGAGCACTGGGGAGATGACCTCAGTGCTGCCTCAAAGGGCTCGCTGCTACAAATCAACCTACCTGTCAAAGCACCCGATTTTAACAGCCTACTTAATACAAAAGTATCTTGATATACGCAGCATTTCCAAATGTCAGATCACACAGTTCTTCCTCTGTGGAACTGGAAAAGAAAAGCAAATTTAAAGGCAAAGGAGAATCAAGGTGCAGACCCTGAGCAGGGGTGTGCTTCCTTGTGTGGCACAGCCTGAAACAGATTTGCATAATGGTGGGTTTGGGGGAGAAGGGATATGTAGGAGGAGGTGGATTTGTGCTCAGTGCAGCCATTAACTAATGGGTTATTCATGCAAATCCTCTACATAGTGAGAAGGGAATAAATCTCTGCCTGTAAAACCTTAATGCAAGAATATATGTTAAATACAAAATAGTGAGAAATCAATTCCAACAGCATTCAACCTTTCTAATCTTTTATTAACCATTATTTGTGATGTTATTATTAAATTATAAGCTGATGCTGAAGGAATTTATTGGAAAAAATTAGAATAAATGAGTGGGGCTCTGCAGTGTTTGTGGCTAAATGTTCAAATGCAATTCTTCAAAGATTTGAGTTATTTTTATTTTACTGGTTGTCGCTTTGTATCAAAGCAAGCATTGAAAGCCACTCAAATTTATAAACTTTTCTTTATATACATGTTCTAGATAATTTTTTTTAAACTGTCATTAATTTTACAGAACCAAATTTTGGTCATGTTGAAGTTGATGGGAATTATGCCTGGGAGAGCAGCAAGATCCCAGTGAGATTTATGCATGTGCTTGATGCTGTGTGATAGAAAATAATCTAATGGAAAATTTTGCCAAATGGGACCAGAAATGAATGCAGTCCAGGGAAACCCTGTTTGCAGCATTTGCCATTGCTAGAGCAAAATCCTTTGTTTCCTTCACTGCCTCTCCATCACACTTCTAATTATTATGAAATGTATTCTGAGAAGTGTAATGAAGAGGTCTGTTTTACAAGCTGGAAATTAAAGGATGACTCCCTTGATACTTCAATTCTCGAATGTTCAGCTAATGGCCTCATTAATGACTGCACTACAGAAGCAGGCTATTTTCAGGTGCTTCCAGGAGTACAGCAGGTCCAGCAGTGTGGTGGTTGGGCTTTAACACACAGCTTTGTAGCCTTGTATGGAACAGTGCAAAAGGAGTCCAGGGTCAGCTTGGATTCCTGTGCTTTTCATTTGCTGTCTGTCTGTGGGACCTGTGCAGGCCTTAAGGAAATCCAGTGTGGCTGTGCATAGGAGCTGCAGTTTGTCTTGGCTCTGTGCCATGCTTATAGTTTCTGCAAAATGGACCCAAAATCTTCAGGTAAGGATTTTTTTGCGGCAAGATAAGAAAAAAATTATGTCCCACACATATTATCTGCTGGACCAGGCAGAGAGAAGGAATGGAAAAAAAAAAAAAAAAAGTCTTAAAAATGCAGAGAAAGAGGAAAAATGAGCAGCCTGACAGCTTTCTCTATTCTCTATCACTCTGTCACATATTGACCATCCTGGATCTTGACTGGAATGGTGGTTACTGCAGCACTACAGCCAGCATGGGACCCCTGAGCAGGCTGTGGTTCAGTGATCCCAGAGTAAGCAGAGACCTCTCCCACACTGCTCAGTGCCCTGGTATCTCCCTGCCCTTGGAAATGCATCAGGTGGGGATGCCAAGGGGTGAATGTCTTTTGGGGAGAGTATTACTTATAGACATGAGATGCTGGGTGGTGTGGAAGCACGGTACCCACAGATTCCCTGCATCTCAGACTAAATCAGAAAGGGGCAATGGGATGTGAACAAGTTGTGGGAGATCAGAAGCAGATGTTGTTAGGGAAGAGGAAGCTAGGGTGAGCTTCCCACTGTATCACCCATACAGATGTATTACTCATGTAGCCGCTAAAACACACCATTCCTGGCAAGTTAACCTAGGGATTATATGTATGAAAAATATATTCTACACAGTGACCTTCTGAATTATAATGATAATGAGCTTTACTCCCAGGCAAGAAGCTTTTAAGCAATGCATGAACTGTGTTATTTACTCTGCTATGCTCAAATAATTCCTTTTGTTTTCACAGGCCGATGCTGGCTGGATGCTTTGGAACTTGCCCTGCGTTGCTCCAGCCTCTTCCGGCTCAGTGCCTCCAAGCAGGGAAAGGATGGAGAAGTGAACTGCTTGAGTGATTCAGCGCATGCAGGGCTCAACCACCTCTTGCACACCAGTACTATGTCAGACCAGGAGTTCTTCCAGTAAGATGGGGCTGTTATTCCTTAATGCACAGAGAGGTGTCATATGGCTTAAACTTTAGTGTAATCTAGCCAGACTCCACTGAGGAGATCTGTTTAAAAACCAGCCTGTATGTTCTGCTGCTGCATCTCTCACTAATATATAGGCTTGGTGTTGCCACCTAATGCTTGAACACATGGGCTGGGGGAAATCTCAGCTGTGTTTGTTTGTACATAAACAACTTTTAGCCCTGCTTTGGCCAAAATGGTGTCTGGGGATGCCAGCATGAAAAATGGCTTGCCTGAGTAAAGATTGCAGAATCTAGCTGCTGTAGTTACACAGACGCAGTCATTATCAATGTCTCTGTGTTGCTAGCACATATGGCTCTGAGTCTGATCTATTTTTTAATAATGTGTGCTCTTCCCTAGTAATACTGTCATAGTCAGCAGAGTGCACACGCTGCATCCTTAGTTTTATAATTGCTTTCTCTCTCTACAGGGGCTTTGAGGGGTGTCCAAATTCTTCCTCGATTAATCAGATAAATTTTTACGTAAGGGGAAAAAGTCCCCACAGCCTTCTTTCTATTCATATTCCTGGTATTACTGCAGCATTTTGGAACATCAAAGCTCCCTACACATTAAAAAGCCCCAGGCCTTTCTGTTGCTTATAGCTGAATAAGCAACTTCAAAAATCCTGCAGATTTGGTCTTTGGAGTGAGAACTGGAGAGATTGTGTCTATTTCTAGTTCTGCTGATTGGAATTTGATTTTTAGAGTTCACAGCAATGCACCATTGGTTATGCAGTTTCCAGGGTAGCAATTCTTGCAGTCTGCAAAGATGATGCCTTGCAGAGCAGGACCTCACCTTTAAGATGTTTTCTTGGTCTCTGTTACAACAACAGCAGGGGTCTTAGTCCTCTTTGGAGTGTGAAGGTATCTCTGACCCCATGGGACCAAAGGGGTGGCAGCATTTCAGGTTGCCCTTTGTCCTGGTAGGTTCTGGTAATCCCAGCATGTGTTCTCCAGTCCTGCTGTTTGGGGTTTTATCTAGAGTTTGAAGAAAAGCTTTACTGAAAAGCAGTGGGAGACGAAAAGGAAATCTAATATCTTACCACATCATGTGCCCTAGTACTTGTGCTCATGGGCTTTTTTCATAATACTTTCCTTATGCCTGGGAGTCTCTGTGATAATGTATTCAAGAATGCAGTGGACTTGGGTTTTGGCTGACGGATGCATGTACAGAAATATACGTAATATTAAAATGGAGCCTGTGGCATTGAGAACATTCAGACAAACCCATGGCTACTGTAAGCGAATGCAGAAGATAGGGATAAAACTGTAGTAAAATATTTCTTCATAATATGATCTGTGAATGATGCTTAAGTGATGCCTCTATTTCACCTCTTAGTTGTCCAACTTTATAAGCCCCCTTGAAATATGGGATTCAGTAGTAGTAGCACACACGGCAGAGTTTTCAGCGTGACAAAGTACCCACAATTGCAATCAGATACTCCTTACAGGCTGAAATTTTAGCTGAGTCTGGTTCAAGCTGGGCGTTCAGCATGTGGTCATCTGAACAGTTCACTCTCCTTTCTGTGTCCTACCACTGTTGGGAGTGTGCACCCAAACTCCCCAGTGCTGAAAGCTCAGAGGAGTTTGAGGGTTGCAGGATAGGAGGATGACTTGCTGTCATCCCTGAAGGAATGAAGAACATTTGAATAAGGGAGACAGCAAAACCCAAACTGTGCAAGTGCTGAGCAAAGTGTTTTTGGTTTGCCAGTGACAGTGGCTTCCTCACAGGGATTCAATCATTCTAATTAAATGCTTTCCCTACAGGGAATCCTACCAATTAAATTGGCATGCAGTTGTTAGGGGGCCAGTTAATAACATTTAACTCTGTCTTCAAATTAGCTAAACTACTCTGTCAAGAACAGAAAAAGAAAGGGAAGATGATGGATATTATAGGGAGAACAAAACCCCCCTGGGAGATGGCAAAGGCAGATCTGTTGAGCCAAAGTTGCATTTGTCTGCTGGCTGCTTTGCTCCTTTCCTGCTGGGAAACAAATCAAGACGATACAGTGATTTCAAAATCCATGTCTTTATTAGCATATAAAAATGAGGGAGAGAACTGTGTGAGTGAATCAAAGACTTAAGTACTGTGTAAATCAGTGATTTCAGACAAGAGACTTTTAGGGCACCAGGCACTCTTCTTGTTAATATGAAGTTGTATTTCTTGTGGCTTCCATGTCTTATCTCCAGCACGTCCAGGAATCTGGCTGGTTACTTGTCTGCAAGAACCAAAGGTTGTGGTAGTTCTTTAGAGAGACCCAGACGACTGCCAATGGCAAAAGGAAAGAGCCTGCTCTTTGTCCGGAGATGGGGAAATTATAGCTTTATTTGGTCCAGAGCTATTTCAGCTCCTTTCCTGTCCTCGCCGGTGCCAGAGAGAGTGAGGGCCTACCCCAGGCCCCGGGCTTTTTCCCCGGGGAGCAGGGCCTAGAGGCAGGGACAAGCCACTCCCCAATCAGGGATGAACAGAGTTGGGTTACATTCCAGTGTGAGGGATGGGCACTGCTGAGCAGGGACAAACCACGTGATACAATTTCCAAGGGGAACAGGGGAAAACATTACAAGTCCAATGAAACGCAATACAAACCCAGTTAATACATTACAACAAAAGTTTTTGCTTTGCTTTATGTAGAAGAGCAGTATCAAACCAAAGAATCCTGCTCACCAACTGATGTTTCCAGGAATGCCGCTTAGGGAATAAAGCATTGCTGTAAGAGAACTCTAATATGCTAAAACAGTAAATTAGCCATGAAAAGTACCAGGTTACTCATGTTCATGGTGGAAATCCAGTGCTGACTTTTAGCATAGTCATTCCCCCCCGAGACTTTGGAGTCTGGTTCCAAATCTCATTGGAAGCCCTTGGGAAGTCTTTTACTGATTGGCCAAGCTCATGGCATGGTTTTTGTTCTTAGTGTATCACACAGTTCTTGGAGGAAGAACTTGGGTCACTTCAACATCTCATATTTGATACTCAGAATGAGAAGCATCTGTTTTCCTTTTGGTTCCCCAGAGTGATTCCATGGCTCTGATGTATTAAGTCTTGCCTTGTTTGTGGTGGTGAGTAATCAGTGCACAGTTGAGTGGAGTTTCATATCAATCTGATATCCCTCTTGGACTGAATCTGAAATCCTTAAAAACTGCTGGGGTGGGGGTGGGGGTGGTGGTAGTGAGAGAAAACTAAGAAATGAGTCATTTACTCTATTAAACTTCAAGTATTTCCCAAATGTGAGGCAGGTGACACTGGAAAACTTGCTCTTCTTACAAATGTGGAATAGAAACAAATGCTACTTCTCAGCCATGAGCTAAAAGCCTTATAATGAACTGTTCTTTCAAGTATTTTTTCCCCATGGAGAAGACTTTTACTAGGTAAAGGGAGCAAAGCAACCACAGATAACACTCACATGTTTACCTGACCGTTGAAAAAATAAGAAATAAATTGGATATTTAAATGATCAAAAACTAATATTCTCCTGGACGTACCATCCGGGAAACAACTGTGGTGAGGAATCGTGGGATAATCTCTGCAGACAGCTCTTTCCTCATCTTTTTTTCCACTTTGTTATTTTAAATTCATGTGTGTATAATCTGTGCCTCCAGTGTATTTGGTTATCAGTCATTACATTTGCTGCTTGCTGAGTAAAAAAGAGAATTACCATCCTGGCACTAGAAAATGAACACACATAATGTCTGAAAGCAAATTATTAATGCTGATCATTGATTTATGATCTTATTTTTGTGGTACAGTACAACTGTCAATTCAAAAAACTTGTGGTTTGTATATATAGCAGCTATATATATATGTATGTATGTATGTATGTATGTATGTGTATATGCATATGTATATGCAGACATACATATATTTACAAATGGAATTGAAAGATTTTCTAAAGGCACAGAAAGCTGTAGATGACACTTCCAGAAGAACTCTAGAAACTGGGCTCTGCCAGAAACTGAGCTATGGCTGTCACAATGTGGCTTGCTTGGCAAGTTTAAAATCATGAGCTTGTTTCAGTGTGTAATGGGAAGTTCTTCTGAAAAGCTGATGCCAGTTCTGCATTCTGATTCTTCTGCCTTGTTTTTTTTTTTTTTTAAATTTAATCTGTCTCTACCTGGCAATGTGTAACAAGAAGGAGGAAGTTTCTTTATTAGCCTTTTGATTTTCATAAATGGAGTCAGATCTTTTAGTTACTGTAGAATATTAGAGCAGTTTTCTACCTTTCCCACAGAAGTAATATAAACAAATCCTTTGTTTTTCATTCTCTGTCCTTTGTTTGCATATTTCTAACCTGAAAACAATTGTAACTGACAATTCGTCTGGCCACTGAGGCTGAGGGGTGGAAACCCCAAAAAGCCAATCTTCTGCTAGACCCACAAATATATAAAAAGTAAAAAAATAAACAAAGGGCTCTCTTCTCTTGGCTTTCAGCTGTGAGCTGGGATCGGAAGGACCTCTGCCTTGCGAAATCTCTTGTCTGTGTGTGACTGCTTTGTGTGTCTCGGTGACACTTCCATGCTTTCCCTTAGATGCTGTAATAATTTCGGAGTTCTCACATGCACTTGTCCACTCCATGCTTTCAACTCTGTTCTTTCACACAGCATCATCTGGGGGAAGCACATTCCCCAGGTTGGCCTGGTGGATGAGGGAGGGGTATGTGCGTGAGAAAACACTTGCTTCTATTAGTTTTTTAATTTGTCTTTTCTAGTGTAGGTCTGACTTAGGACCACCCTCTGTTGAAATAAAATAACTATAGCACTGAAAAGAAAATTTATCCCATAATGTCATATTTTTTATATATGCTGCAATCCACTGATTGGCTTCTGTAAAGGGAAAAATCTCTCCTGTTGGATACTTCTGTCCTCTAATCAGCAGTGTAGAGTTGTTGGAGTGCACTTGCTCTGTACCCCTCTGGTCTGTGGACTCCCATCTGGAGCCAGCAGCAGAGCTGTGTAATGGTGGGTAAATAGAGCTGGCACATTTTGAAAAGTGCAGTTTGGAGCAGAAAACTTTGATGGAAAATATCTCACTCTTTTTGTGATAAAACCCTTGTTAATCAAGAAATCAATGTCTGAGACTGTCCTGGTCTGTACACCCTATTCCGTGTCCTGGGGGTGTTTTTACTGTGTTTAAAAAGCCTTAAGCAATTTGGCTTTGTAAATCAAACTGAAGCAAGTAGTGAATTGTGCATTGCAGGCTGAATGAATCAACCCTGGAGAACAACCACCATTTGGAAAATGATGCTTTTTCGGACAAGTCAGAGAGAGACAACATAGAGGAGTCAGAGAATGAAGCACATGGGAACAGCCGGAAGACAAATGAAAGCGAGAGTGATCAGTCCGAAATACAGGGAGAGGTCTCTCCAGGAAGAAAGGGGACCACTTATATTGAACAAGTCTATGAGGAATTTGGAGAGGTAAGAAAACAAAAATCTTGATTGCTGCCTGTTCCTGTTAAAATATATCTGTTCCTAGTATTTGTCGTTCAGCCTTTTAGCTGTATGGCAGGTAACAGCCAACTTTATGAGTGCCGGTGTTTTACCAATAAAGCAAAGCACAGTTCTCTGCTAAATTACGTGGTGTTTTCATAATAATTCTGCATTACGAACAGCAGCTCTGCTACTGTGATTTGGTGTGTTTTCAGCATCAGTGATTAACCAGTTATTGCACTAAAGATATGCACAGCATTGGCACATTCGTGGAGCCAGCAGGAGAGGGGATTATTATCCTGGGCATGTGTCCTGGCCAATTAGGGTACTCAGTCAGTCTTTGTGTGATACAAAATATTACACTTCCCTTTTTTTATTATGCATGGAACATCCTCTTTTTTGTGTCTGAATGGAGCATTTGAGCCACTTGATTGCTAAATGCCAGTTACTTATCTGAAAGCCATTTCTCATGACATTTAACAGCAGGAGGATGGATTTCTGTTCCACATAAGAGCCTTGCTAGCTGGATGTCACTGTGACGTCTCTGAGGAAGACAGTGGTAGAGGGCTGGGGCAGCCAAGTGTGCTGTGTGAGAATCAGTCTGAGCAGGCAGCAGAGGAGCTCTGCTCTGAGCTCTGAGCTCTCGCTTGCCTGCTGCCTTGAACAAGGGAGCTGATGTCTTGGTGCTTCAGAGGAATGCACTCCTGGAAAGCTGTTTTTTCCTTAGAGTCACGGAATCATAGAACTATTTACACTGGAAAAGACCATTAAGATCAAGTCCAGTTATTAGCTCAGCACGGCCAAGTCCACCACTAAACCATGTCCCTCAGCACCATATCTACATGGCTTTTAAGTACTTCCAGGGATGGTGACTCCAAACCATCTGTTCCAGGCCTGTTCCAATGCTAGACAATCCTTTCAGTGAAGAAATTTTTGCTAATATCCAATCTAAAGTTCCCCTGGAATAACTTGAGGCCACTTCCTCTTCTCCTATCATTTGTTACCTGGAGAAGACGCCAATGCTCACGTCTCTGCAACTTCCTTTCAGGTAGTTCTAGAGTGTGATAAGGTCTTCCCTCAGGCTAAACCACCCAAGTTCCCTTAGCTGCCCTTACAGGACTTGTGCTCCAGACCCTTCACCAGCCTCTTATGCTTTTCTTTCAATGTTTTCCTGAAAGTATACTACTAATACCGATGAAAAAATATAGTCAAATATATCCTAATTATACCTAGCTTCTCTTTAGTGCATTTTTTTCCCTCAAATCCCCTTACAGACAGGCAAATGGGAACAGGGTTCAGTCAGGAGATTTTGAACATAGATGAGTAGCAGCAGCAAAATGAAAGCAGACTTAACTTCTGTCAGCTGCTTATTCTAAAATGACCTTTCTTTACATGACAAACCTGTCCTAGAAGTGGTAGTAGGGCAGGCTGATATTTTGGTGTTTGAGCAAACCTTATAGGCTACACTGATGTGTGTATGTGGGTGTGTGTGAGAGAAAGAGAGATCTCTGCAATTCTACATTAAAATAAGAAAAAAATGCACTACAAATCAAGTAAAAAGACTGCATTTCCACTGGAGAGTGACACTTCTTGTGGCATTATATAAGGCCCTCTGTAGTGTGTCTGCTCAGGCGCAGGAAGCATGCAGTGGGCTTCCAAAAAGAATTGCCTTGTGACCTTGCCAATGGGTGTTTTGTAAGATTTCTTCAGAAGGTGGGGCTGTCACTGCCTGGGCCACACAGGTAGGATTAGTTGTTGAGTTTGAACTCACTGGTGAAAGGAACATAGGGAAAAATTTTGTGCAATGATGTAGCTCCCCTTGGTGGAGATGACTCAAGGTAAACACGTGCCAATAGTAATGTCACATCTTAAACTGAAACTGCCTTCAGCCTGTGTCTGAATTTCAGATGTGGTAGGACAAAGGTCAAAAACTGGCACTGTTAAATTTTCAGCTTAGCTCTGAGGGCTCATTTTAACGGTGTGTACGTGGGTAGGTGCTCTTGGAAGGTGTTGGTGCATTTGGCACTCCTGTTTTGCCGTGTTTGCAGTTGGAATGCGAAGGCAGAGACAGGTGTCAGAAGAACTTTGAGATTGCAAAAGCTGGCCTAGAGCACAAAATAGACACTTCAATAGGTAGATTGATAGCAGGAAAAAAAAAATCCAAGCTTATAGTTCTAAGAGTTAAAATAAGGTTTATTGAGGTTGTTCACATGTTCTTGCACCTTCTCTTTCTGTTTATGTCCATCCTGTGTGCAGGGATTCATTCTGAGTATCACTTTGTCCAGCAATTTCAACATGGCATTAATTTATATTGACAGTACATGCACACTTGAGAACTTGGAAAAACAATGAGAGTTCTGACAGACCCATGTGTATTGTAAGCCCTAGGTGATGCTGTGGTGTTCCATTCCTCCTTGGAGGTTCAAGGTGTGTGTTGCATCAGACTGTCAAAAGGAGAATGGTATAAAAATGGAAAAGCAATTACAGTGACAGAGCTTTGTTGTTTCTCAGTTTGAAATTCCCTCAGCTTGCAAATCCTGTAGGACTGATAAACTTGGTGTGACTGTAGGGCTGATTGGGAGCCAACATGGTGGCAATGCTCAGGTGGTGAAAAAGAATGTTTAGTGATTTATACCACCTGGAAATCCTGTTATGCTGTGCTATGCCTTCTCCCAAACCAAAGTCCATTCCAAAAGTGAAACTGTGCCCTTTTTCTCATAAAAATCTCTTGCCTAAAATCAGTAGAAAGCTTAAGTGTTCTATTTAATTGTTAAATTATGATGCCTAGGATGCATTAAAATGGCATTTTTGTTTGAAAATTTAGTTTAATTTACCTTCTCTAGTGATGTGAAAGGCTCATTCCTCCATGTTGCACCTCTCATAGACCCACCAAATGCATAGGAACAACATAGGGCTGAAATCACAGCATAATCCTTGGCTTTTTTTACCTACAATTCTGCTGCGAAGGACTCCGAGCAGCGTTGGCAGGTGCTGGAGTTTTTGTGCCTCTCACCTGGCAGTGGGGCACTTGCCATTTTGATACACCAGTTTGTCTTGTCTATAAGTTGGAGGACTGCTTCTATTCTCTGTCAATTACTTGTTTACCTCCTACATTTTTCTACGTATCTCCTAGTGAATCTTATCTCTCATTTGCTGAGAATAGGATTGAGAGGAGCTTCTTCTGTGCATTCACCAGGCCACAGGGATGCTGTAACAGCTCTGGGCATGTCCAGCACACTGAGGGCCTGCAGTGCAGAGTCCCCTTGGTTAATGTTGGTCCATGCTGGCCCATCACAGCCCTGAGGTGTGTGGAGGCAGTGGCTCAGGAAGGAGCAATGAAGAGCTGTGCTCCCCGCCTCATGCCAGCCTTCACAAACACCCAGGACTTTCTGTACCACTAATTTGGTTGCTTTGGGGATTCATTTCTACTGAGACATGTCTCTGTGCAGTGGTATAGGTGAGCATTCACCCTTGTGCCAGGGCCCGGCGTGCATGGGTGAGCTTGGACCCCCAGAGAAACACACCCACAGGGAATGGTTTTCCTGCTTGTGCCCTGAAGTGCCCTTTGCCTTTGTAGACAGGGGAGTCGTCTCAGACAGAAACCGTCTCTGAGGAGAACAAGAGCCTGATGTGGATCCTGCTGAAGCAGCTGCGGCCTGGCATGGACCTGTCACGGGTGGTGCTGCCCACCTTCATCCTGGAGCCACGCTCGTTCCTTAACAAACTCTCCGACTACTACTACCATGCCGACCTGCTCTCCCAGTAAGCAGCACACAGGGTGGGCCTGACCCGGGCACTTTTCCTCTGTTTGTGAAAATATCTCTTTGTGTGCCAGAAAGGCTCCCAAGTAATACCAAGGTCACTGGCTGCAACATAGGTCAATCCAGGCACTAGGTGCAGTGACTTTTTGCGGATAGACTGCTGCCAGTGAGGGGCAAGGAAGGAAAAGTTAAACTCCAGACAAACCCACATTTGCATATGGACGTGTTTGCCACCGTTGGCTGGAGCTGATGGGAATTCAGCCCATGCCTTGGAGTTTTGCACAACAGAGCTGTGCCACCTCCTGGTGTAGTCGTGTACACAAGGGAATAGGACAGAGAGCAACCAAAATTGTCAAGCACTTCTGTTCCCCAAAGCGATATAATTACGATGGTTGATAAACAAATAAGAAACATCTTTTAAAAACATTGATTAGAGAGGCCTGTTGGGAGCAACAGAGTAGAAAATAAGAAATGTTCTGCTTCCAGATAGGACCTGCCTTCTGAATGAGATTGTAAAGCCAGGATGTGCAATATTCTAATAGCAGCACTACTTACTCATTTTTCATTCTGCTTTGTCTGGGTAATTACAGCATCATGGTATTTTCAAGTCTTGTTTGTGGTATTTGTACCTTCTGAAGTTAAAGAAATAGCTCTCCTCAGTGCTGATATGTAAGAAGGCTTCAAGAGGTTTGGAGGTTTTGATAAAAAATTGTTAAATTTGTGGTTTGGGTGGTCCTTCTAAATGAATTTTGTAATAATTTACTCAAGTTGATTTTTAAATCTGACTAAATGGTTGGAAATACCAGGAATGCCTTTGGTTTGCTTTACTTCCTGCTTCATCTTTGACCATTGTTTGGAGGTGCAGGCTTAGATGACTTTTTGAAGTTCCTTCCAACCTGAAGTATTGCATGAAATCTCAAAGAATTGATAGAGTTCATCAGCTTTAAAGACTTGTTATGAAAGAGAGAAACAAAGAAAAAGAGACAAAAAAAATCTTTGATTTTGATGACATAGGTCTGTTTTTTATGAATCACACTGTTCTACTAGCTGTGACTCAGTGCTAGCGTGAGTGGCAATCCCACATTAGCCTACTCCAATGTCCAATCAAACCTGATGCACTCCAGAAATTTTATTGGTGTTTTTGCAGAAATGCAGGGCAAGGGGTGCCACTTTTTAACAGTTTGTGTTGAGTGACATACTTTACTGAAAAAATATAAATTTCTCCTGGGAGACACCTTTTTCATTGGCAGCAGCACAGAAATTACTCCCTTTTAGTTGTGGGGAAATAGATTGACATTGATGTTATTGTACTGGTAAGAAACTAATGTGATGTGTGACCAGTATAAAGAACATTTTATGTTCTGTTCTGCAGGGCCGTCCTTGAAGATGATCCCTACACCCGAATGAAGCAAGTTTTGAGGTGGTATCTGTCCGGCTTCTATAAGAAGCCAAAGGTAAAATGAGGCGTTAAATTGGGGTTGTGATGGGCATTGAAATCTTCTGCTATGGTTTTGTTTAATTTCTCTATTGCCTCTCCATTGAGACTTTACCTCTGTTATTGCTCAGAAGACTTTGACCGTTACTTTTAAGACTGGGGTTGCCTTTGGTTTCAGAGTAGACAATGAATGCAGAGTAGTGGCAATCAACCTCAAAGCCTTTGCACTGGACAGTTAGAAAGTAAAACTGGTCATCAACAACTAACATGCCCTGGGATGCAAGGTTTTTCCCTTTGCTGAAAGCAGGTCTCCTTTCTCTTTTCAGGCCAATTAGCACCACTGTGCCATGTCTCCACATGAGTATGCCCTTGCAGTATATAGTAGCAGCAATAATAAAGTTTGATCATCTTGTAAGGCTTTGATTTGATGGTATTAAATATTAAATCGGTGAGAATAGCAGATTAATGCATGGCTCAGATGAAAAGATTAGATTAGGTTAGATTGGATCAGATGGATATGTATTTAGTTCTTCAGTTTTTGTTCTTGTGATTGATTTTGTTTAAAACATCAGAGAAAAAAATTACCATATTGTTTTGTGGTCATCTGTAGCACTGGACTGCAAATCTTCATTTGTAGCAGGTTTTGATTACTTGGTTTTTCAGGGGATAAAAAAGCCATACAACCCTATTCTGGGAGAGACATTCCGCTGCTGTTGGTTTCACCCTCAGACGAACAGTCACACATTTTACATAGCAGAACAGGTAAGTTAGTGTTGGGATGCTCAGGTGTTGCAAACACCAACCTGCTTGCACCTCCATGCATAGAAACATGCTACTCGTCTCACCCTAGAAGAGGAACCTGGAGCTCTGTGTAAACAGGCAGAGAAGAGCATGGGATAAACTGGCTGCTGATCTTTTTTCTTTGCAGATTTACAGAAATTATGTGAGACTTGGTGGGCACTCAAGACTATAAGAGCAGGTCTCCCATATATAATATCAGCTTCTTCAATAAACACCTTTTCCATGGGATTCTGCCCTACTGTTTTCTTACTGTTAATAAAATGGGGTTTGTGTTGCCTCTGTCAAAAGGGGCATAAAACACGCAACCAAATCCTTCCATCTTTTATTTCTAAACTTTCTATGATGATTTTAATAGGAGTGAATCGAGGGCTTATCTCCATATCTTTATGATTAAATGAAGGACAGAGCTCATAAGTTAACTGGCCTGACAAAGTGGATTTTGAGATTTACAGTGTTAATAAAAGGTCTGAGAACTGTGTGGTCCTTGGTAAAGGGACTCCCAGTTTCACATACATTTTTCCCCTATTTGTTCAGATAATTTTAGCTTTGTTAAAATTTTTATTTCAACCACTGTGTGCATGTCATGGAGGTTATTCAAATGCTGCACTAAAGTTCTGCACTGTTCATTTATTCTCTTGAAAACCTTACATTCTACCTGTTGGCCTGAAAGTGATCTCATGGGCACAAGTTCAAGAAAATACAGGGTGGGAGAGGAAGATTAGATGTATAATGTTCTCATACATAATGGTTTCATATATTGTGTTTCCCCCTTTGGTGTGCACACCTCCCCCCCCCCCCCCCGCCCTGGCTTGGCCTGCGCAGACTGCTCTAAATGACCCCTGCCTGTTTTTATCCTAGGTGTCCCATCACCCACCAGTGTCAGCTTTTCACGTCAGCAACAGGAAGGATGGATTCTGCATTTCTGGAAGCATTCTAGCTAGGTCCAAATTTTACGGTAAGGCATTAAGTCTAGACTTCTCCCAGGTAACGTTGTGGCATCAGTTTTGGTTTGTTTTTCAATCATCCCTGAGTGTTGAGAGTTAAGAACAAAGAAATCGTTGACAAATCTATCACTGGGATAGCCTATTTCCTTGTCTTTACTCTCCTGGGTCTTCCCCATTTCCACCATTTCAATGTGACACCACTCTGTTGTTAAAAGAAATAAAAAATCAGATAGAAAGATTGAGAGCTTTAAAAATCTGTTTTCCGAAGGCAAAGGCTCACGATAATGTATGGGACCATCAGTGTGCACTGTATGTGCTCGTGGATGAGCACACGTTACAGCTCTCTGCCACCCAGCCAGCAAACACAAAAGTCTCTGAACAGATTTGGACCTTTATCTGGCTCACAGACTCCTGAGGGTTGAACATCAGAGCTTCAAAATGTCCTCCAGTCATTTAGTATCAATGGAAACAGCACAGCTCCAGGCTCTGAAACACTGTTGCTATGTGAAATCGGGTTTTTTTTAAATACAAAGATTTTTTAATTACTATCCTCTGCTGAGTGTATTTGCTGAAACACTTCTAGATAGTCTTTGCTGTCCTTTGGCAATTTCTTTCATTGTTTGGGATCATCCACAATCAGGAAAGTTGTGAAAACTGGAGGACCTGAGAAACTTCTACAGTCCCACTAGTGACCTGTTTAATCTACTGCTCTTTCTGTGCATGATTTGCAGGGTCCTGAATTATGTACGTTTCATATCTCTCACTATTCCATTAGTGACCTACATTTAAAGGGAAATGCTTTTTCTAAAGTAGGAGGAGGGACAAAGTATAACAAGAATTTTTTAATGTGTATGTTTTTTAAATTCTAGGCAACTCACTTTCTGCGCTGTTGGATGGGAAAGCAAAGCTTACGTTTCTAAGCAGAGGGGAAGAATATGTAATCACTATGCCATATGCCCACTGTAAAGGTAAGGTATGACTCTTCAAATAGGAAGCAAACAAAGTAACAAAAGGTTTCTTACTGACTAATTTTGCAGTGGCTCTATCCTCCCAAGCAGCTGACACCACAGGGCCTGATAACTCTAGAGAGCTCCCCAGGAGTCACAGCATTCAGCAGGAGATCTTCAGTAATCCTCACTGAACTCTTTCTGGTTTACCTGTGCACAGCCCAGGAGACAATAAGGCCCATCAGTGGGCCTAATTAATTTTCACACTATGCAAAAAAATAAAAAACTGCATATATGCACTGCAGATAAGATGAAAAGAACAAGACTACATTTCTGAGCTTCCTAGGAATTTTTTTTTTTTTTTTTTTTTTTTTTTTGTTAACACTGAAATTGCTTGATTTATTTTCTGGCTTTTTGAGGATAAAGGAAATTCCTGACTTCTCTTGCCATTTCTTTGTTATTCTAATCATTTTATTTCTCAGAGTATGAACTGCCACAGTGAAGCTGGCACCTGCTGCTGTGTGGCTTTGCTCTATGGAGCCACTGTGTGCTGAGGCTGGGGCATGGCTGCTGATTCACTGCTCCTCAGGAAGCTCTGTCTGCATAATTTCCACTGCAGAGTTAAAATCAGCAGTTGAATCCAGTTTGGGGGGTTGAAATATTTTTTAATTTGGCAGACTGACTTCTAAGTTTATATTTAGAAGAGCTTGGGTACCTGAAAACAGTAACCTCATAATATCATGCCCCCTGTGAAGTATTCCTGTGCATAAATCTTCTTACCAATTTTTCTTTTTCTGCAAAAGACATCTTCAGCAAATGGTAAACATATATTAGAAGTTCCCTACATGACCCCTAGTCTCCCAGATTCTGGTTAATCCCATTACAGCTTCTCTCATCTTCAGTCACCCTGAGAGGACTGACTGGGTCTGTTTAAGCACTAGTATGAGTGAGGTTGCTGGGCACAACTTTATTTTACCTGTCGTAGTTTCAGCTTGCCATAGGTGCACATGTGAATCAAGCTATTTCCTAGCTGGTGTTACAAATGGGGAATATGGACTCGGGGGGGGATTCTTCCTGCTTACAGTAAACAGCCATTTCCTAGAAACCTCCAGTTCTGTCTTTTCAGAACGTTAAGCCAAGTGGTGAATTTCACAGTGTGTCAGCAAGAGCCAGGTTGACTTGAGAAAGCAGGTTGCTTCCACTGGGGCCTCTCTTAAGCCTCTTTTTTTCCTTTCAGGACTTTTATATGGTACCATGACAATGGAGCTTGGAGGGAAAGTTACCATTGACTGTGAGAAAACTAACCACAGGGCAGAACTGGAATTCAAGCTAAAGGTAAGATACCTTGTGGTCCCATTTCGAGTGGGTCTCTGGCTTACCCCTGTGCCCTAGGCAGGGTTTGACCACACACCAGATTATTTCTGTACCAGCAATATATGAGCACCAGAGCAGAGAGAAGTGAGCACTCTGTCTGGAGAGAAGGTGTCACCTTGCTGTCGGTTTTGCCTCGTGCAACTCAAATTGACGCCAGGAAGCCTTAGTTTTACATGGTTTTTTTCCCTGCAGCTGGCTACTGGCCAAATTTTGTCCTGGAAGTTTAGCAACAACAGTGTGGCTTCTGTTTAGCCAGGGATAATTAGTTTTGCTTGCAAAATACAGCGAGTGTATGAAGAACTTGGGGGCAAGTTAGGATGTGAATCTTTGGGGCTCTCTCCAGTAGCCATCACAGCTGTACTCTTATCTTGCAGGTGTTAGGGTGAGCTCCACCTTGTGTTTCTCAGGGCTACAGGACCTTGCCCTGATGGCAGGGTGAGAGCCTGTTGTCAGGCAGGTAATTCTGAATGGCTGTCACAATGGCAAGTCTTGCGCTGACTTGTTCATGTAGCTAGTCCTGTCCCTGGAAAGCCTGGTGATGCAAATTTATGGTATGCAGACAAAACGGAGACATATTTGAGCATTCCTATTACTACATGGGTTAAAATTTAGGAGGGAAAGTGATAATCTGTAACTTTTTTAGGGCAGTTAACTTGCTTTTTAAGGAGCATCCATTTCTCTTCTGCTCCAGCAAACAATTTCTTGCCTGAGCATAAAATGAAAGAACTGAGAGACTGCAGGATTTTGGAGTTGCAGCCTTAGCCAACATAAATGTGAGAGATCACTGGAGTTAGGGGTCTTTTATTTGGCCCTTTATATTAGGGAGGTTTTTGATGCCATAGGTATTGAAACTAATGAAGATGGAGTTGAATACCTATGGGTAAGAATTAAGAGGAAAGCCAACAATGCTGACATCCTACTGGGAGTCTGTTATCGTCCATCCAACCAGGAGGAAGAGGTGGACAACTTATTCTATAAGCAACAGGAGAATATTTCAGGATCATCAGCCCCTGTTCTTGTAGGCAACTTCAACCTATCAGACGTCTCCTGGGAACTTAATACAGCAGAAAAGAGGCAGTCCAGGAAGTTTTTAGAGTGTGTGGAGGATAACTTTTTGTCACAGCTGGTGAGCAAGCCCACTAGGGGAGGGACTATGCTACGTGTGTTGTTCGCAAATAGAGAAGGGCTGGTGGCAGATGTGGTGGTTGGAGGCCACTTGGTGCACAGTGAAATTATAGAGTTCTCTATCTTTGGAGGAAAATCAGGAAAAACGTCATTAAGACTTTTACACTGGACTTCTGGAGGGCAGATTTTGGCCTATTTAGGAAACTTATTCAGAGAGCTCCTTGGGAAGCAGCACTTAAAAACAAAGGAGTCAAGGAAAACAGAGATCTTGAGGGCACAGGAACAGGCTGTCCCTGTGTGCCAAAAGATTAGTCAATGAGTGTAGTGGTTTTAATGTTTACTAGAATTATTTATTCTTTTTTTTTCTACTGTAAGATATGATTAGGAGGGAAGCAATGCAGGCTCAAATTTAAGGGATATAAAGACAGGTATATTAACACATATTAAAAAAACCCCCAAGAATCAAATGAAACCTTCAAAATACCCTTCCCTTCCCTTACAAACTGTTAACTTTCTTACAAACAATGCAAACAGGCAAAACTTAGAACTCTAGGTCAGTACTACTTAGAAAATAGTCTTTCATTCAGACTTTTAAGAGAGAGAAGTTTTTCCTTATTTGTTCTGGTAACTTTTCACAAGAGGAACAGTCTGCTTGCGGCCTCTACCTCTCACAAAAGCAGCCTGCCCAGGAAATTCTGCAGTTGTGGACCTCCTATATCACATAGTCCTTTCCCGTGACTACATATAGGCTGTAGACTTTCACATACTGAGGTGTCACATTTTAAAAATGCACAACTCAGAGGCAAAGGATTTTTCATCTCAAAGAACAGAGATATTTTCTTAATTCTTCACTAGTGCAGAAGGCTTCTTCTCATCTTTCTCTGTTCAAACATCTTACAAGATCACTAAATGATGGTTTCTGGTTTAATATTCACTCAGTAAATCACAAATACCTTTGCTCAAAAGAAATCCACAAGTCATCTCCCCAATTCATATTGTCCATGATTTAAAGGAGTACTTTAGTATATCCATATTACAGTTTGTTACCACAACTTGTAGGAAATTTCAGGCTAGAACTAAGGCAACTTGTCATCTCTTCCACCTCAGGGGTCACTCTTCTCTCACTGACTTAGATATCTTCATATTGTCCCTCTACATATCTCTAATTTGGCCTTTGTTATCTTTCTCTGAGGAGGGTTAGAACTTTAAAAGCGTCATCCGGTCAGGTAAAAGTTAAATTTGCTCGGGTCTGCAGCGGTCACACGATCTCTGCTGAGCTGCAGCTCTGGCTGCAGGACTGTAGAGACGAAAGCCATGCTGATGGGGGAGGCTGGCGGATGTCCTCCTTTCCACCCCTCAGTCTCATTTAGGGTGGCTCAGCTCGGGGTTGTTATAAAGCTGCAGGTTTTCTTTCTCTGCTGCCAGCTGCCATCAGGCCTGGCCATGGCTTGGCCCTCTCCGTTGTGGCCCCGGGCACGTGGCCAGCACTGCCAAGCTGCAGCCTCCCCTCTCCCCCACCGGCAGCTGGGAGAAAGGGGGCTCAGCCAGGGAAAAGGGGGCTCAGCCAGGGGAAAGGGGGCTCAGCCGGGAGAAAGGGGGCTCAGCCAGGGAAAAGGGGGCTCAGCCAGGGGAAAGGGGGCTCAGCCGGGAGAAAGGGGGCTCAGCCAGGGAAAAGGGGGCTCAGCCAGGGAAAAGGGGGCTCAGCCAGGAGAAGAGGGGCTCAGCCAGGGAAAAGGGGGCTCAGCCAGGGAAAAGGGGGCTCAGCTGGGAGAAAGGGGGCTCAGCCAGGGAAAAGGGGGCTCAGCCAGGGAAAAGGGGGCTCAGCCCACAATGGTACTTGGTGGCTGGCCTAGAAGGAAGAGAGCTCCCCAGGCTTCCTGGCCTGATTTTATGCTTGTGTGACCCAGAAGTGTATCCCCATATTTAATTGGCTACTCTGGCCATCCATCTTGAAAGCCATTCACCATTCGGCTTTTATTGTCTGTGCTAAACTAACACAATGAATCAAACTTCCAGCCTGGATGGGCAAGGAGGTTTCAGAGGAACTTGGGAATAAAAAGAGGATGTATCATCTCTGGAAGGAGGGTCAGGTTTCTCAGGTAGTATTTAAGGGGGCTGCTAGAGCATGTAGAAAAATGTTTAGGGAGGCCAGAGTTCCATTTGAACTTAAATTGGCAACTTCTGTAAAGGATAATAAAAAAAGTTTCTTACAAATATATTAATGGTAAAAAGAAGGGTAAGACCAACCTTTGTTCCTTATTGGATGAGGGAGGAAACTTAGTTACTGAACATGAGGAGAAGGCAGAAGAGCTTAATGCCTTCTTTGCCTCAGTCTTTAGTGGGAAGACAGCTTGTCCTCAGGACAACTGTCCTCCTGGGCTGGAAGACGGTGTCAGGGAGCACAATGGTCCCCCTGTTTTCCAAGAGGAGGCAGTCAGAGAACTGCTGAGACACTTGGATGTTCATAAATCTATAGGCCCAGATGGGATCCATCCCAGGGTGATGAGGGAGCTGGCGAATGAGCTTGTAAAGCTGTTCTCCATCATTTACCATCAGTCTTGGCTCACTGGTGAAGTTCCAGATGACTGGAAACTGGCCAATGTGACACCCATTCATAAAAAGGGTGGGAGGGAGGATTCTAGTAATTATAGACCAGCCAGCCTGACCTGAGTAAGGTCATGGAGCAGTTTACACTGAGTATCATCACACAGAATGTACAGAATGGCCAGGGTCTCAGGCCCAGCTAGCACGGCTTTAGGAGAGGTAGGTCATGTTTGACCAACCTGATCTCCTTTTATGAGCAGGTCACCTGCCTGGTGGATGCAGGAAGGGCTGCGGATGTTGTCTGTTTGGACTTCAGCAACGTCTTTGGCACTGTCTCCCACAGCATACTCCTGGATAAGCTGGCAGCCCGTGGCTTGGACAGGAGCACTCTTTGCTGGGTTAGGAACCGGCTGGATGGCCGGGCCCAGAGAGTGGTGATGAATGGTGCTGCATCCAGCTGGCAGCCAGTCACCAGTGGTGTCCCTCAGGGTCTGTGCTGGGGCCAGCTCTGTTCAATATTTTTATTGATGACAGGGGTGAGGGTATTGAGTCTTTCATTAGTAAATTTGCAGATTTAGTGCAGACACTAAGCTGGGAGCATGTGTCGATCTGTTGGAAGGTAGGAGGGCTCTGCAGAGAGACATGGAATGATTGGATGAATGGGCAGAGTCTAATAGGGTGAAGTTTAAGAAGTCCAAGTGCCGAGTCCTGCATTTTGGCCACAATAACCCCCTGCAAAATTACAGGCAGGGGAAAGTGTGGCTGTACAGTGCCCAGGCAGAAAGGGACCAGGAAATACTGGTGCCAGCAGCTGAACGTGAGCCAGCAGTGTGCCCTGGTGGCCAGGAAGGCCAATAGCATTCTGGCCTGGATCAGGAATGGTGTGGCCAGCAGGAGCAGGGAGGTCATTCTTCCCCTGTACTCGGCACTGGTGAGGCCACACCTTGGGTGCTGTGTCCAGGTCTGGGCCCCTCAGTTTGGGAAGGACGTTGGGACGCTTGAGTGCATCCAGAGGAGGGCAGTGAGACTGGTGAGAGGCTTGGAACACAAACGCTGTGAGGAATGACTGAGGGAGCTGGGGCTGTTTAGCCTGGAGAAAAGGAGACTCAGAAGTGACCTTATCACTCTCTACAATTTCCTGAAGGGTGGTTTTAGACAGCTGGGAGTTGGTCTCTTTCTCCAGGCAGCAACTGACAGAACGAGAGGAGAGTCTAAAGCTGCGTCAAGGGAAATACAGGTTGGATATTAGGAAAAAGTTTTTCATGGAAAGAGTAATAAAGTACTGGAATAGTCTGCCTGGGGAAGTGATGGGGTCTCCATCCCTGGATGTGTTTGAAAAAAGACTGGATGTGGTACCATAGTCTAGTTGAGGTGTTAGGGCATGGGTTGGACTCGATGATCTTGGAGGTCTCTTCTAACCTAGACATTTTGTGACTCTGTGATTTTGCAAACTGTGAGTTTGAGTGTCGAGATTTTGGCGTGTCTTCATTGAAGACCAAAAGCTGGGTAGTTGTAAAAGTAAAGTCTTTCATTGCACGGCTAAATCAGCCTCATGAAGGTGGAGTTGTTACAGTCCGTGCCAGCCAAGTCCCTATATCCCAAGCATCTTCACAGCAGCAAGCATATCCCCCCAGCATGAGCACTTTTTCATTCTCAAAGCAGTGCATTTTTATTCTATTTTTAGCCAATCAGGCTTAAAAACAATTTTTCTATAATGGTGCTGGATCTATCCTAAGCTAAAATTGATTTACGTTAATATTTGTAAATTTTTACACAAATTCTATGCATATGACTCTGTGTGTTCTATCTAGGAATTTTCAGCAAGGCTACATTATTTTTGTTATGACTAGAATTTTACTAACTTTGCAAAAGGCAATACTACTGAACTTTAAACTAAGTATTAGGTCTTTTTCTGACTGACACAGGCTCTTATCTCAATCCTCGATTTATTTAAAACTAAACTTGCATTTCTACTTCATGTCTGGGTGGATTTATATATTTTAATTTCTCAGGTCTTAACTCAGTCCTTACATTTTTGGACACTCCTGGGCCTGTGTAAATGGGGCCTAAGGGGATTTGTACCCCAACATTTGAGGTCAGTAACAGTTTTCTATCTTTATTTGCCCTTACAAAGGGAACTCTTACGTCATGTATTTCCCTGACATTTGCACATACCTGTCTTTAGAGCCTGTTCTTCCCATAGACCTGGTGTACTGTGTTGAGGCCAGTGGGATAATTCCCTGATTTGGGTGTCATCTCAAACCTACAAACACTTTAGAGCCTCAAGTGCTTCTTTATGGCTTGAAAACAGTATGATTCATCCAAACATGTCTCATAAAGGTCCCCATAATGTAATTACGTGCTCTGCTTTGAGCATTTCCTAGCTGTCTGTTTCAATAGAATTGTGGAAAGTTGCAGGTAACCCCCTTAACTTTGTTTTTAATTTGGATATGTACCAGTTCTCTTCTGGATTGCAGACTGATGCTTGAGATATATGTGATTATTTTATCCATGGGTGCTGTGTGAAATTTGGGGTTATGTTGTTATTTAACACACACACACACAAAGTTTCCCTGAACAAATGTTTACACTCTCACTTGCATTTCCTGTGTTTGGCAGCCAGGGTGGAATTTTCCATTGTTCTTGGATTTTTTTTCCTTGACTCTGGAAATACCTTTTTCTTTGGTTTGTGGGCATTTTTTTGCTGCTGACTAGAGATTCTTCATGCTGGAGACTTGACACATAGGAAATCATCAGCAGTGCCACACTGCTGCTGCTGTCCCATAAGCAGGAATAGTCACCGCTGGTGCTGCTCCTTTCCTTTTGACAAGGGTGCAAAGGCTGTGATTCTGGACAGTGGGAAGGAGTTGTCCACGTACGCTTATCCTGATGTCTGGCTGACAATAAATAAGTGTATTTCCAATAAAGATGAGACCTTGCACTCCTGAGCGTTGCTGCACATCAAGGCTTATCTCCCTACCTGCAGGTACAGTGCTTGTGATATTACAAACAAAAGGAAGGGGGCACAATGTGAGACAGTTAGAATCCATGTTAGAATTCATTCTCCCTTTCCTCAGAAATAGTGGAAGTCAAGCACTTTCCTTTCCCCCTGTTGCATCTCTGTGTTTGGCTCCCTTCCAGTCCTCACTAGACTGACCACATTTGCTGTTTCTTTTCTCCCCTAACAGCCCTTCTTCGGTGGCAGCACAAGCATTAATCAAATCTCGGGGAAGATTAAATGTGGAGAAGAAGTTCTAGCGAGCCTCACTGGACACTGGGTAACATTTGATAATCGAAGTTGCTGACGGGGTGCCAGGGAGGACTGGCAACCCTTGGCAGGCTCCCTGCGCTGGAATGGGTGCTGGGAAGGGCCCTGCCCTGCTTCTTCCCACCAGCCCCAGGGTGTGCAGGAGAGCAGAGCCTGGGCCACACCTCTCAAGGTACCTCTGGAGGTCATTTACACTTCAATAGTCCCATCCATCTGCATTGTGAGTAACCCCAGAGCCGGAGCTGAAGCTGAGAACAGTAGGGGGATTCTCCATCAAAGCCAATGGTTCTGTATTTAGGGTCTGAGGCTTAGGACAAGGACTGATGGCAGTGTGTATTAGGTGTGATTGTGAAGATCTTGAGGCTGCCTTTTGTCTGGTGTGTTCAGTACTTCCCCAGTTAGACTGGGATCAGGGAAGAACTTAGAGGATTTTGAATTCATTATTTTCACATCAAACCTTTATGGTGGAAGGCAGTTACTACCCTGTTCATCAGCTGAAGGACAGAGACATCAATTTGGTGAAGGTGTTAGCTCGGAACAGTCAGCAGAGCACCTGGCACCTTTATGCACCAAGTATACACAAGTGATTAACTCAGAGCCACCCTCAAGCCAAAATCCAACAAGAATAAAGTTGCATAATGAATGATGTAGTCTAATTTTGATTGGAAATCCTGGTACCTGAAACAAAAGCAATGAACCTTGGCTTTGGGCTGGACATCTGGGTGTTTCTCTGAGCAGCATTTGGGCAGCTACATCATCAGTACAATTGCCCTATGCTCCCTTGCCAATCTATAGAAATTGCCATTTCTGAGACAAGATTTGTTTCATCTGAAGGAGGTATTTAAAGTAGGCCAGGTGAAATGTGCCTGGATGAAGCCCTTCCTATAGTGAGGTCCTAACCTAATCCTAACCTTTGGTACTGGACTTGTTCTGTCAGGCAGTCTGTCTTTTTACATAAAAAGCTAATAACCATTTTGAAATTGGGAGATTTTCCCTTTTTAGGCATGTACAAGGATTTGCTCCATTCAGAGCTCCCTGTCCTGCAGGATGAGCCTTGTCAGTGGTGAGCTGTGCTGGGCTGTGGAGTACCTTGTCTGCGGTGGGTCCTGCCAACACCACCTGTGAGAGCCTATCATCCAGGGGCTCTCCTGAGCCGCAGGGTTGAGGGCAGCTCAGCTCCCAGCCTTCTGCTTATACACTCCTCCCTTGATCTTTGTCCTGGTTGTTTGTGGTGGACAAAACTATAATGATGTATAAAAGAAGTTAAATGGCTTTGGAACGGTGGCTCTGTAAGCTGCTGCTTGCAGCTATGTGCTGGCTGTGCAGCCATCTAGTTCCCTAACAGAAATCTTTGCATCTGAATTGTAAATTCTCTGCCTCAGGACCTGAAAACCCACCTGAATAAAGAAGGGAAGCAAATCCCAATGCTTCTCAGTCCTAGGGTCACAGCAGCAGCTGAGTGCATGTATATATGCTTGTTAGGGAAGCACGTAGTGGTGCTTGATAATGCCTGCCTACCTTGTCCTCTCCACACTGGGGGGGGGTCTCTTAAGGACCTGGGATCAGTCCTGGAACTAGCATATTGGAACATGGGAGAGGAAGTCCTGAGGGAGACTTTGGGAAAAGGAGCTGGGGATCTTGTTTATATGTGCTGGGTGGTAGGTGGGAGGAGCAGTGGTGAGAGAAGATATCTTAGGGCTTCTGTGGGCACTCAGGTCTGGGGACACAACTTAATAGAAGGAACCAGTCCCTTTTTACTCTGATTAATGATAATTGCAGCCACTGTTTCTGGAAATGTCTTGCCTCATTCATTTCAGAAACTTTCAGGAAGTATTCAATGAGATTTTGTCAGATAGAGGAAGAAAGAAGCCTCCTAACCAACAGATATCCCATATCATAATCCAGGAGCAACTGTGATTTGTCAGGATTAATTTCTGCCTTGGTTTTTTGACTGTCATTAATTCATTTAATTTTCCTTCTCAGGATGGAGAAGTACATATGAATGAGCTGAAAAATGGGAACACAGAAATGTTCTGGAACCCAACCAGTGAAGTGCGAAGGCAGAGACTAAAGCGCCACATTGTGCTGTTTGAGGAGCAGATGGACTTTGAGTCAGAGAGGTAGGGAGCTTGTGGAACATCTCACTACTGTTTCTCTCCTGGGAGCAGGGTTCTGATCAACAGGCTCTTCCAATTCCTCAGCACAGTCCTGGAAAGGCAGTGACCTGCTTTGTCAGCACATATTACCTATCAGTTCACATGTTTCTTTCCACTTATTAATTCTGGAGTATTTCAGTGAAGTACAGCTCTGAAATAGACCTGGGCTGAAAAATCAGCTTAAAATAGCAATTCCCTTGGACTTGAGAGATCTCTGTAATTGCTGAAGCGTTTTATGAAGGGGCATCATGATGTCATCCTGAGGTTGGATATCTTGTTAAGAAGGCTTATTTCAACCACAAGCTCTTAAAGTAGATGTAGGAGTTGTGGAAAGTCCTGGCATCCGCAGAACAGTACTTTGAACCACATAACAGGATTTTATGAATGAATGTAATTAAACAGATGTTTAACCCTGCCTCATAATCTCAGCTGAGATCTCCAATGCAATCTGCACCAGGCTTTGTAGGGTGGTCTAGGTTGCCTAAAAATGTAGTTCTGGCACATAACTTAGTGTCGTGGTTTGACCCTGGCTGGATTCCAGGTACCCATGAAAGTCAGCCACTCTCCTCTGCAGCTGGATAGAGGAGAGAAAATTTAAGGGTTCATGACTTGAGATAAGGACTGTGAGAAAATAGCCATCAGTTACCATCAAGGGCAAAACAGGCTCAACAATAAAATAAATTTATTGCTAAAAAATTCAGCCCAGGTTAGTGAGAAGAAAAGTAAGCCCCTAAAACCACCTTCCCCCCACCCCTCCCTCCCTCACAGCTCTACCTCTTCCCCCAGTAGCACAAGGAGACAGGAGGGTTTCAGTCAGTTCATCACCCATGGCTTCTCCTGCTGCTCATGGAGAGGAATCCTTCATTGCTGCACTGTGGAGTCCCTCCCACAGGAGACAGTTCTCTGTTAACTTCTCCAACATGGCTCCATCTCATGAGCAGCAAATTGCTGCAATGTGAGTCCAATCCATGAGCAGCAGTCCTCCCCAGACTGCTGCAGTGTGGGTCATTCTTCCATGGGGTCATTCACGGAAGGCTGCTCCAGTGTGGGCTCCTCTCTCCATGGGCCTCCCACAGGGTCACAGCTTCCACTTAGGCATCCACCAGCTCCAGTGTGGGTCTCCTCCATGGGCTATGAGTGGATCTCTGCATCTCTGTGGATCTCCATGGGCTGCAGGGCGACAGCCACTTCATCATGGTCCTTACCACAGGCTGCAAAGGAATCTGGGCTCTGGCACCAGAGACACTTCCTCCCCCTCCTTCTGCACTGACCTTGGTGTCTGCAGGGCTGCTCCTCTCACATGTTCTCACCCTACTCTTCTCTAGTCACAGTTAAAACTCTGCCACAACCTTTCTTTTGATTTCTTCCTCAGCATGTTATCACAGAGGCATTACCACCATCCCAGCATTGGCCAGCAGCATGTCCATATTTGGAGCCATCAGGACTCTGCCAGATGTTGTGGAAGCTTCTGGAGCTTTTCACAGAAGCCACCTCTGTAGCACCCTTTTGCCAAAAACCAGGTCATGCAAACCCAATACACTTAGGAAATGGAAGGAATGAATAATGCACACGGTACAGTTGTTGAGCAAGAGCATTATATGTTGAGCTAAGTTATGCGGAGCTGGCTGGCTTTAAACAAATTAGTTGTGCTTCCTCTGCACTCGGGTCAGGCAGCACCAGCCAACATCCCAAGCGAGCACATGCAGTTGCTGCCGGGCTCTGCATTACATTGTCCACTTCTCTGTGGACATTTGATTTTGGTGTTGCATCACATCACCCTAAAAAGATTCCCCTTTCTATAGGTAAAGAAAGGGAATGCATGAAAATAAAAACACGTGAAGATTTAGTTTGGACAGCAGTGGGCATTATGGGCAATAAAGTCTGTATTTGTTACTTACAGAGCAGATTTGTTAACTCTGCAGAGCAGAGCAGACTGCAGTAGATTTATCTCTTAATCTTCAGAAGATCCTTTTAAAGGAGAAGCTTGGTCTTATGGGGAAAGAATTTCCAGTTCTCTGTTTACCAGAGTTTATGGCCAGAGCTGACTCCCTTTGCTGCATCAGAGATTAATAATAATACATGCATCTGAGGGAAGGCAGCAAAAGGGAAAGTTACAGGAATCCCTAACAGACATTCCACCAAAGTCCTTATTATGCTGACAGTTGCATGTATAAATTGTCATCTAATCCAGGTTATATTCTGCCTAAATTGTTTAGTCTTCCCTGTAGTGCTGAAAATCGTCTATTTTCACAATAGCTGGAGAATCTCTGAAGCTCATACTGTCATGCAGCCCACCATGGAGTGTCTCATTGTCTCACACATGCAGCTCTTGATGGAGTAATTTACCTTTGTCAAACAATTTTGTGCTGTCCCTTTAAGGCTCATAGAATTAGGGGACTCACTCTTTACACCACTGCATTCCTTAGGACAGGCTTTACACTACCACAGCATTTTCTCTGGCTATTATTTCATTCCTCCCTCCCTGACTCTCATCACTGAGTTTCCTTCCTTTGTTTCTGGGAGAAAAGATCTATACACAGATATAGGGGTGTGACTTGCTAAAAATGAAAGGAAGGCATTGCTCTACATTCAGTTAATTATCTAAGAGGCTGCATTTTTGGAAGTGTTGTGTTAATGTATAATGATAGAAATATAATGAAAGCTTCAGGATCACTTTTAAATTAAGAGCTTCACAGCAAGCTCCAAATTAAATGCAGTAATGAATTCATCTTCTAAATGACGGACAGGTGTTTTGTGGAGCTGGGAATACTGGAACAGCCTGGATGTCCTGTGCACATTCTAAGCACTAAAGCATACAGTAATGTTTTGGGAGGGCTAGCTGCTAGCCTCAGAAGTATTTCTAATCTGACGTGAAGATTAAAATGCTCTGATTAGAGGAACTGTGGAGAGGTTGATCACAGCTTGGCTATAGTAAAAAAAGAAAAGATTTTTCTCTGGTAGAAAGCAGATGCTCTCCCCAGGGCAGATGCCTGATGAGAACAGCTCATATGACAGATCACATATCCTTTGGCAGCTGCAAACAGGTGTAAGTGAAAACCTGTGTTCATGCTTGCAGCTTGTGAGCACGAGGACGTGCTTGTTGCTTGTGGATTGATTCTGCTTCCGACAGATCTGGTTATAAATCCTATATAGGAGGTGCACATGCCACTAAGAGATAGGCACATAAATTCATTTTCCAGTGCTTCTAAATTTTAAATATAAAGCCTTTGTTTTGGGGATAGACCTTGGCACAAAAGGTTCTAAGCAGAAATGCCTGAAAGGATGAGGCGCAGAACAGATTTCCATCAGTCACCTCTAAAGAGGCCATGGATCCCAGTGAGTTGAGCACAAATTCCTTAGGATTCAAACAGACAGCACTGAAGAATTTAATAATGGTTGTAGGTGATGTTATCTAAGAGAAAGTTCCTTCAGCAGGTCACTCATACAGCATTCAGTGTTGCCATTCTCAGTTCTTTTAATTTACAAGCTAAAACAGAGCCTGAGCAATCCTGGTACAGTTCCGCTTGAGTATCAATAGACCCTACAAGTTTCTTCTCTAAAGTTCCAGCTTGCAAAATACATGGTTGGTTCTAAGGTGGTTTAACTTCCTTCCTGGATTATTCCTAGGCTTTGGCAGCATGTTACCAGTGCAATAAACAAAGGTGATCAACACAAGGCGACGCAGGAGAAGTTTGTGCTAGAAGAGGAACAGAGGAATGCCGCCCGGGAGCGGAGGGAAAGCAGCGTGGAATGGAAACCGCTGCTGTTCCGGCACGATGCTGGGACCAACGAATGGCACTACAAATACGAGGAGTGAGTGCTGGGCTTGGGGTTCCCAACACATCTCGCTGCCTGAGTTCCCAGGGATGCAAGCAGGGCTACAGTCCTGCAGTTGGAGCCCTGCCATTCCCCAAAACTATGTCCCGAACTTGTCCTGTCTGAGCTCCATGTCATCACTAGAATACATATTCATGATACTAATTGGGATTAGTTGGAAATGGGGGCTTGGCAATGGAAAATTCACAATGCCATTGATATAAATTTCTATTGCTGCAATCAAGTGTGGAATCATTTAGCAGAGGTTTTCTGCACTGTTCAGAGCAGAGTTAACAATTGTGCTTTCCTCCCCTGGGCAAGAAGGGCAAAGCCTCTGGAGACTGAACCCCCTCACCTATTGCAAGGAACTGTGAATGTGCAAGGAACTACCTGTTAGCCCTGTCACTGCATCTGGAAAGTCTGTCTACTGTCAGGGCTGATTGACTACCCTGATGCATGTGGAATTAGTGTATTGGGCTTAACACACCTAATGGGGGATTCTTGCTTTTCTGATGAATTTTTTTCATTTGATCTCAAAAGTCTAAGACCTTGGGATCCTTTGAATGACATTGCCCAATTTGAGAAGGATGGAATACTTCAGACACTGGAACGACACTTATCCACAAGGATGTCAAACCACAAAGCAACATGCATAAACAATCAAATTACACATCACAAGGTAAAAAGCCTGTTTTGGGGAATATAATATTCTTTATGATTGTTTAGATACAAAGCCCTTTTCCTACAGCATTTCCATGTAAGCACAGCATGGGCTGAAAGTTTTGCTTTGGATAAATACAGCTTGTGACCATAGACCTGCAGTATTATACCATCATTAGCTCCGAAGAATTGTAATTACTGATTGACCCATTCTATCAATTTTGGCATTTTTCTTCCACCCAATGTTAGTGACAGTGACTCTTACACTGAATTTTGCACATGACTAAGCTGAACTTCACTGTTCAGTGTTTCCAAAGAAGAAAACTTCCCACTGGTTTTGTAGTTCACAGCTGAGATCCCCTGACTTCAATTTCAGTCTTTGCCATCAGCCTTTATCACTCTCTCTCAGACAAGACAAGTCTTTCGATCCTTTCCTTTAAACAGAGATAATACTCCCCTATTTCAGTGCTTTCATCTTTGGAGCAATATATGTCATTCATAACACACTTTGCAAATGTAAAGCTGCTAAACTAGCTAAGTATAACCCATATTACACCGAAAAACCTGTATCTTACTATGTACATAGGCTTCTATAATACCCCACATCTGAATGTCTCTTATTCAGTGAGGAAGCTGAGGTTCATAACTGCTTTTCAGACCCTGTAGTGAGAAGTTTGAATCAATGTGTTTGGTTTGCTCATCTGAGAGAGAGGGAGAAACTTTCCAAAGTGCATAAAGAAACTAGGCATAAAAATTCTGTGATGTTTTGATCCTTTGTGCACCTTCTGAAAAATCTTTGCTGGGGAATTTGATTCTAATTTTTTCTTCTTTTCCAACTTCCTCTTACATACCTGGCCAAGTTGGGTACACAACTCAGCAAAGGAACTATAAGGTTCATCCATAGTATGTGTCAGTTAAAGCTACAAGAAGAATAATTTGGATAGGTGTCTTAAGAATGTTGTCATTTGGGGAAATGCTTCTGTATGAGGCACATGTATAAATATCCTTAAGTAGCTGCCAGAGTCCAACTATGAGGAGTTGCTGGGAAAGCAATCAAACTTCACAATCTCACATATATTTCCCAGCAGCCCAAATTGTTTTGTTTAAAGCAAACACACACATCTTCAGTGTGATAGAGACTGAGTCACTTCTAATCCCTGTTTCATCCAGAGGTCTGCCAAAGACTGCAGGCGCCGCAAAACCAGTGATCAGCCGTCCAACCACAGCCAGAACACAGAGAGCAGCTGTTCAACACCAGAGTCAGTGCAGGAGCTCTCAGATGATGATGGCAAGTATTTTGGTGTCACTGTATCAGGCTTTAATGTTCTTCCCGTGGTACTTTAATTCTTGAGCCAGCCCTGGGGCATTTCCTGGCCCAGTTAATACCATGGGCCAACAGCCCACAGGCAGCACAGGGAATGAATGTATTGCTTTTCTATTCTCTATATGGGCTGTTTCTCTTTCTCCCTTACAACAAGGACTTCCCAGCTCCTGGCAAATTTGGAAAAATACACTGACATTCCAGTCAACACATAGGAAACAGGCTGTGTTTCTCTTTTCTCTGCCTTTGTTAGAGGTGACCTTGAGTGCTTGAGAGAGGGGACAGCACTCCTTTCTCCTCCCCTCAGCTGGGGAGTATTGTTTCCTTAGAGCTAACTGGGAAGCACCTGAGCCAGAGCCAGAGTCACAGAACCTGTTACAGTGGCCTGGGTCTTCTGGGTGGAAGATTCTGTTCCCTGTCTCCTTTTCCCCCTGTTTCCTCCTGAAAGTGTCCCCCCTAGCAGTGACAACTAGATCACACCCACACACTCGCTGTGTTGTGTTTCATCACTACCACCAGAATGGTGATGCAGAGCATAATTGTCATTCAATACTTTGCCACAGGGTTTGAAAGCCTGTGCACTCAGTGTGGGAAAGAAATGAATCACCTGAAGGAAATTCACTCAGCTGTCTTATCCCTACAGAAAGCCCAACAGGACATACACAGGTAACCATTTTCTGTCATGAATCAATGATTTTAATGGGCTAAAGATAATTCTGGCATTTAACTGCTTACTGTGGTCTTTGGAATGTCTCTGTGAGCTGCAGGAGTGCAGTTCAAGTTGCTGCAGATAAAGTAACCAATTAACACACCAGAAAGACAAACCCATGATCTGCTTGAAACAGTGAGGAGGAAATCTCTTCCTCGTAACACTCTCTTTGTGGGCAAAAAACATCACCTCAGCATGTTACATAACACGAGGTACTCCTTACTGAGAGGGGCTGGGCTAAAAATAAATCTCTGCCCTGGCTAAAAATAAATCTCTGCCAGGCAGGAATGTGTGAAGTCTCCCTTCTGGCTGAGCGTGTTAGTAATTTCCTCAGTTTGCTATAGAGATGCAGGGGTATGGTCTGAAAAACTGGGCTCAATGGTGAAAAGCACTAAGCTCCAGTTTTTTGTACAAATTTCTGGTTGCTATCTGAGGGAAGCAGTAACCACACCTGCTGCTGACAGTGGGCTTTGCCCTGCAGACTCCTGTGGGGAGGTCTTAGCTGCTTAACTTCTGCTCCAGGGAGCCCTGCTGATTCCCCTCTGTGTGAGGAGTATTACCCAGCCCTCCCAAAGCTTCAGTGAGGTGGGATCACACATGAGGCCTACTATTTCTGGATGCCAGAGGCATTGGTGATAAGGTTTTAGCTTCACTGCAGCTCCTGGTGGTGTCCAGGGCAGGCCTTGCATTTGTGAAGGCTTGGGCTTAGGTTAACCTCACAGGGTTATGAGTGGGTGCTGGATGAAGAGATTTCTTGGGGTTTGTGCCCTTCCCGTGCCAACCAGCTGCAGCCAGATGCACTAATCTTCCTGTTAAAAAAAGGGAGGTAGAGTCTTTGGGGGCACACCCCTGAAGGTGTCACTAAATACAGGGATCCCTCCTGGTGTGGAAGTTCTGGGTATGCACGCGTGGGAAGGCACACCTCTCTCCAACACACAAATAACCATATTGCTTTCTTTTGCAGAAACCTCAGTGTTCTGAACAAAAAGTCCTTCCACAGGAAGGCCTCTTCTGAAAGCTTCCTCCTGGACTCTCGCTGTTGGTTTCTCCTCTGCATCTTTCTTACGTGTCAACTCTTCATTAATTATGTCTTCAAATAAAATCACTACGTTTGGCAGCAATAATGATCACTGGCTGCAGGAGGGGGCTGCTCACACAAGGAGCTCAGCGAGGCACCAAAGCACTTTAGAACCAACACGGCAGAGGTGGAAGGAAGTGGAAAAACGCAGTTAAAAAGGGACCTAGGAACCTGCAAAACTTTGTTCCTGCAGATTATGTCATTTTTGCCTTTTACATGTACATCTTCAAGGACCTCTTAACCTGTATGGGCCTTAATGCTGAAGCCAAATGTAGCTTTAATTGTGCAATTTGTTTTCTATGTTTTGTCATTTTCTGATGCAATTAATAATTACCCAGCAGTATTGGTAACCCCAAAATGGTAATCACCTCAACATTTTGGAAAAGTCACGATGGCCTGGGCCATAGCTCCAGGAGTGAGGAAGAGTAGTTGTGGAGCTGTAAAGAACTGATGTCCATGGTGCCTGTCCGGCTGCCTTTAATTACCGGAGGGAGAACACTTGGTCCAAAAAAATCCAGCCCCGGGATATTGAGTCATGATGTGTTTAGTCAGCCCGTGCAGAATGAGATCTCAGGATGTGTTTTATTTTCCAATTCACAGAGACTGTAAATATACACAATTTCCTAGAGTCATTCTTCTTTAGGAAATGGAAGTATTCACTGAAAGCTCCTTGTCTGGTTATGGAGCTGACTGGTGTCCTGGGTCTGGCCCCTCGAGTGTGATGTCAGACACGCACGCCTGTTTGTAAAACCCAATCACTTATTATTATTGTTATTATTTGCTATATGGCTGTTTTATAATATCACACACTAGCATTGTAGAGAGAAATCCACTGCCCCAGCATAGGTGAGAAGGATGGGAGCGATGTAGGTGTATGTGTGTTCGGTCTTAGGCACATTTATTGTCAAAGGTCAGGAAAGAGGGAGGGTTTTGCCACTGCATTGTTCAGCCATGTTAATAGTCTTCCTATTTTACACCATTTTTAAAAGATTTGCAATATTTTCTGTAGACTGCAGACAATACTAAGCCTTTCTTTTCTGGCCTGAAGTAGTTCCAAGTGGTAAGTACTGCTATATATATAAGCCTTAAAATACTTAGTGGTGGTGCCAGTCTGGGCTATCTTTCAATGTAAATGTTTCCAAATTTTAAGTACATTCCTCATCATATTCCCCAGTTAGGGGAAACCTGTTTGTGCTTGGTATGTTGAAATAAAAATACACACAACTTTCAGTGGCAGTCTATCTGACAAATTATTTTTGGGTTTGTGTTTGATAGTGTTCTACAAGTAAACCACTTTTTAGAGGAAAATTTACAGGAAATTACCTCCAAGAATGTCAGACCTGGGCTATAAGTTAGAACAGGAATAGCAGTTTGATACCCCTCTGGCTGAAATTGTCAGAATTTGCCTGAAATTGTCTTCTAATTGTAGCGACTTCCACAGAAAGAAAAGTGGTTCTCTTGTTTTTCGTTGTTGCACATGCAAATGTACAAACTTGTTTTGGAGTTAGGAAACCTTTATATTAAGGACTTGTGGATAGTGAATAGATTGTTCCACAGAGAGAAATGCAGCTCTCTGATACGAACAGGCAGGGTAAGAGCCAGCATCTGGAAGGTGACATTCAAGAAACTAATCACAAATAGTTAAGGGTGAAAGTGGCTTTTTTATTAGCAAAAGTCTCCAGAAAACCAAAGTATTCTTCATCTTGAGGAAACATCCTTGAAGAATATCCACATTATTGATTCAGATTGGGTGCCTTTTTGAAGGACGTCATCCTTGTCACTCCTACTGGGCAAGTCTGGCCCGTGTCACATGTGGAGTAAAACTCAGTGAGAGGGGGTTGCCTCTGCCTGCTGGGCTATGTCAAGTTCTGCATGCAGCCTCAAAGTGTTTGCTCCTGTTTGGATACATCCAAGTGTTTAGATGTAAAACTGTGAAAACACATCCACTAATCTCCTTTGAACACTTCAGCAAGTCAGCACATCTCTGGCCTGTCAGCAAAGTCTTCCTCATCACACTCATCCTGCTTTGGACCATGTGTTTAGTTATGGATAGGAGCCTCTCTACTTCTGTAGGGCTGTTTACATCCCTTGGGTACAGCTGTATCCTGGCTTTGGGAAATAGTTACCAAACAGAAGAAAAAAAAATTAAAAAACAAAAACAAAACAAACAAACAAAAACCAAACAAACAAACAAACAAAACCCCCCCAAAAAACCAAAACCCAATCCCTCCTGAACCAAAGAGAAACAGTGCTGAGCTGAAAGACCTCAGTAGGTGTCAATATGAGTGCTGGAAATCGTGTGGATTATTTCCATTTTACCAAACTATGCACCCACAAAGATTTCACTAGGAATTGTGACTGCAGTTGAGTAAAATAAACGCTGCTACCACAGGAGCAGTGGTTCAGTGAAAGAAACTATCAACCTACACAAAGAGGAAGAGTTTCCAACATTTAGGGCTGCTGCCACAGAGGATTAAAAAGTAATCCAAAAAGGAACAGCCTATGAATCATTGTGCCATTAATTTTAATCGAGTTTCAACATCTGGAGGTGAATGTTCCTACATGCCAGTTACATGTACATGGGAAATGAAAAGTTTTCTTGAGGAAAATCGTGGCCAGAAACGCTATTTCTCTGGGAGGAGTAACTGCTGAGGAGAAACGTAAGAACTCGTTTAGGGCTTTAGAAAACACAGTTCCAGGCACTCCGTTTGCACACTGGGAAAATTCTCCTTACAGCCTTTCCCTCTGCTTTTTGTGATCAGGGTGGACATTCTCCCAGCAGGTGAGGATAGATGAAGAAACAAATCAGGCGATTTTTTGCCCGCCCCGCCTTCTCCTTTCACGCCGTCCCGCCCACCCCCCCCACTCGGGAATAAATCGGCGACTCCCGGGCAAATGGTCAGAGCGATGGGTGTCACGATGGGAGCCGGGCGAGTCGTGGGGCTGCTGCTGGTGAGTGCCGCGTGGGACTCTGACCTGTGGGAGCCTCTGGCTGGGGCCGCTGCCTGCCGGTACGGGCTCGCCCCCGCCTGCCCGCAGCCAGAACCCGAATTCTGCCTGTTGAGGGGGGAAATAAATCTTCCTCCAGGTCTAGCGTGAGGGAGCCTTGTGGGTTTGTCTATCTTTTTCTTCGTCGAGAGACTTTAGTAACTTTGCCGAGCTTTTTCTTCGTGTTTGATGTCTCGGGACACTTGCGGCTGCGCTACTGCCGTGAGCCCAGCGCCCTTAGGGATGGTAACCTGTAGTACATCACCGCATTCCTTCCCACCGCACTTGCAGCCGCCTTTCCTCCTAGGGCGGGGGAAAAAAAGTTACAAGTCAAGAGTGGGGTTTTTTTAACAGTGCTCAGGCTATTTAACTGTGAAAGTGGAAGTTTTCTCACCTTCCCACGGTTATGGGGAAGACTTCTAGTCTACCGGGGCGAGAGTTTAAAGAGCGGGACCCTCTTGGTTTTGCTTTGCTAGGCTTGGCTTTGCTAGGAATTTGCCCGCTAGTGGCAGTCAGTGCCAGGGAGCTCGGCGGCCGTCCCTTCCCCTCTTCCTGCATTTGTTCTAGATACATGGCTCGTGTGCGTCTTGCAAGGAATGTGACTCAGGTGTCCTGGACCGAGCCTGCGCTCGCCTCCCTGGAAAGCGCTGGGAGGCTCTGCAGGAACCCTGGCGAGGAGTGAGGAGCCTGCACGGTTCTTCCTCTTTAAAAAAAAATGTTAATGACTCGGCTTGTCCTCTGCCTAAGATTAGAGACAGTGAGTCATATTGGAGGAGTGTGGGGCGTTTCCTCAATTTTGCAGGAGCAAGAGCACCGATTCTGATGAATTAAGAAGGCGGAGGAAGGGAGAAACTAATCACTTGCACACCGCAGAAACTTTGGTGTCTGCAGTTCAACTGCAGTGAGCTAGTGAGGAGAAAACAGAAGTTTGTATGGAGGCAGGAATGTGTAGCAATAGTTGCCTAAAACCCATCAGCCACTAACTGCATGGTGCTGCTTTAACCCCAGCTTTGTGATGGCAATTACTGATGTGAGCAGCACTTAGCAGAAATTAGTTTGGGTTTCCTCTGTGGCTTCCCATAAACTTCTGAATATGTTTCCATGTCCTTACAAGTTAATCTCCCCAAGATAGTTATCCTCTCCTGGGAGGATGAATCACTCAAGAGCCCTGTTTGCCTCCACTGCAGGTTGTGCTACTGATGATACCTGGAGCCCAAGCGAAGTGTGGGGAGAGAGAATACTCTCATGAAGGTCTCTGCTGTGTATTTTGTGAAGCGGGTAAGACTGAGCAGTTACAGCTGACAGCTATTGTTTCTTACATTGCATCCCGTGAAAGTGTAAGCCTGGTTGGAGCTGTGATGTTGTCTTGGTGCTGTAAAGGCTGGGTTCCCTTGTCAAGTGAGAGCCCCTTAATGCTACAGGTGATGACTGGAAGTGGTGCTTTGACATCAAGCCAGGGAGCTTCTGCTTGTGGTTGAGGATAAAGTTTTTGAAGACAAGCGATTTAGCACTTTAACAGCAAGAACGGGCCATGGGGAATTCTGATATTCCTGTGTCTGTAGGCAAAACTTCAGTATGGTTTTGCTCACCCCTCCTTGTTCAATGTGTGCAGAGTTAACAAGCTTTGCACCTAGAAGCCTCTCATTAGTATCAGAAGCTTACTGGTGCATTTAGGTTGATACAAAGGAGAAAAAAGTTTATTGAAAGGACTTCTCCCTAGGCTTCCCCCATTTCTTCAGCAATGGTACCATCCACATGTGTCCCTGCCTGAGCAGCTGCAGTGACTCATCCTTGTCCCAGCAGATGCCTGCCTTGGCTGGGATCCCTTGTTTTGCACCTTTCCCTGTCTAAGCAACAAATGGTGGATGTGCCTCTGGGTGCTCCTGTGCCACTCAGTTCGTGTGGCCTGCAATTGATTTGCAAGGAAGGGTTGAACTCCCCCCAGAATTTTATGTTCTAATATCCTAGTTTAGCCCTTTGTCTGTCAAAAGATTCCCCTGGGATGGCTGCTGCCAGTTGTCTTCTTCCACAGGTACTTTTGTTGCTGATCACTGCAGTGTTTCGCATTTGAGAGGAAAATGTGACCCTTGCATGGAAGGAAAAGACTTTACTGCCCATGCGAATGGCTTGGAGGAATGCTTGCCTTGCAAACAGTGCAAAGAGGGTACATAACCTGATGAAATCTTAACCATTTTTCCCTTTTTAATGTGGAAAACCTGCTTTTTATTGAGCATATTGCAGTTAAAAGTAAATTGCCTTTATGGCCTGAGTATAATGTTTGTGCTTCCTAACTTATATTTTATTTTTAGGTCAGATAACTCTGAGACCCTGTACTCTGACACAGGATGCAGAATGCCAGTGCAAACATGGGTATTCCTGTGCTGATGAGGGCTGTGAGATGTGTCAGAGAAATAGTCAAATGTAAGTTTGAGAATAAGTCCCTGTTTTCCTTCTAGGGAGTGTTAGAGATGTGGCCCAGTCTGTGCCAATAGTTAACAGGTGTTGTCAGGCTGTGAATAATTGCCCTGCTCCTAAATGGCATTATTCATGCATTTAAATTTTAGGTCTCAAAACCTGTGATGTTGAGACCTAGAAAGACATGGACTTGAGTATCACTGTGCTTGCTGCTTAAGGCTGTAAACTTGAATTTTTTCATGTCTTCAGGTTGGTATTTCCCCAGAAACACACTAGAATGAACTTTCTAGCAGCCAGCACAAAATTTTAGGATGTAGAACTACCTATTGAAGGAAACTGTGCATGAATAATGCCTGTTCTCTGTGCGGTTTTGTTTGTTTGCGTTGGGTTTTTTGGGGTTTTGTTTTCCATTTTCCCCTCCACTTAGAAGATAACAGAGATAGCAGATAAATGAATTTTATCTTACAGTCTTAGATTGTTTAGAGGTGCACTTCTATCAAAGTTTATGCATATTCCATTCATGTTTCTAAGCTCTGTCTGAAAGAGAATCAGGTCTGGACAAAGCTAGGTGTTGCTCTGGAAATGTTGATACACCTTATGTTACCATCCACTTCAGGCATCCAGATGGGAAAGAAATCGCACCGAATTCCACTGATGCTACAGACCCGGGCTTACCCAATCAAGGTCTAGTACACAAATCTCACTCAGCTTTGTTTGTTGGGTCTGTTGGCTTCAGGCTAATAACACCAGAGCAGTCTGTAAAAGTGGTTTCAACTATTGTGACATTTCACAGCAGCTGCATTTTAGTTTGGGAGTTACTTGCTAAAGACAACTTGTCAACCTTGGGTTTCACGTGGTGAAAAGCTATGTGTGTTGCTAGGGCTCTTAAATTTGCAAGGGTGTTGCAGCTGGAAGTTATGGATAGTGCAAAGATGTTTACTGTGCCTGGAGTAGCTTTCTCTTCTGCCAGGAACACAAACTGTCCTTGCTGCAGCACCCAATGTCTGCTATCATCTTTTTCATACTTGTTTCCCCTTAAGTGTCTCTCCAGAAAACCTTGTAGAAGTTGTATTGCAGCTCTCTGCAGAATTCCCTGCTGCCTTTGGGGCGATGTGCACTGCAAACAAGTACTCACATGTTCAGGGCAGCTCAGAGTCCCAGTGCCTTCTCCTGGGTTGTTGTATTAGCTCTGGGCTTAGGTTTTACTCTAGGACAGCAAGGAATGTATTTTTGGGGGTCTGTTTCAGTACTAATTTTTTTTTCTTTGCAGGGAGGGAAGCCCTTGTTTGGGTTATTCCACTGATTGTGGTGGTGTTGTTTGGTTTGGGTTTGCTAATTGTTATTGTTAAAAAGCTGAAGAGTAATAAAGGTAACTGCTTGATTATTATCTGTGAAATTTGCTTTCCAGAGTTAGGCAAAATATGCACTATGGCTATCCCTGGTTCTTACAGGGGATCTAATTTAAGCTCTAGCTCATTTAGCACGTGATTGAAATTAGCAAGTCCTGTAAAATGAAGAGTAGCTTTGTTTGGTAAATAAAATGCATAATACTTAACTACGAGCTTTCTTATCTTGCTGACATATGCCTCTGCTTCAAAGCAAGATTATCATAAGGTCCTTAAAAAGGACTTCTCTAATCTAATTGCCTCTAATTGGCAAAGGGGAAAAACCTGTGTGTGGGTTCAGGGCATACTGTTTGCATGGGGCAAAAAGTAGCAGCTAATTAGATCACTAATTACTTTCACTATGTTTGGCTGCGGAGATCTTTCTCCTACAAATCGGTACCTTTTAGTAATTTGAACCTCCTAATGTGACTGTTAGGTTGTTAAGTCCTGTGTGAATTTATTTTTTAGTAGAAACTCAGCTGTTTTACTTGGAAACTTCTATTTCTACTATTGCAAATTAAAGTATTTTTGCTACTCGTGTGGTTAAAATAATACTGAGAATTATTCTGAATTTTAATTGCTAAGTTTGTTGAAATCACATCTTACTGATTGTATTGCAGTAAAGACAGTTTCTGCCTTTTCTTCTGTATTGCAATAGCCTACAAAAATGCTAGGAAACAAAAACTGGAGTAGAGGAGGCTGCAAGAGTAGCTTAAAAGCCAAACTGCATCTTGTGGTCTGCATTTTGTTAAGCAGGACTCTTCTCTGTATTAAGGCACAGGGTTTGTGCTGTTGGTGGAAGCTAAGGGTAGTACTGTGGTGAAATGTATATCAGGCCAAAGAAACTAATTGGCTTTTAAAAGCTTTTACTGTTACACAAGTTTCTATTGCATGTAGGTCTTGTGTGAATTCAGCCATGTTTTTAAGTTGCTGCCGTTCCTGTAAGTTTCTTAGGCACTTATTTTGTTTTTCAGCTTCCTCAACTGATAAAGATGCAGAGGGAGGTTGGGTAAGTATGTGATGGATCAAGTGTTTCATCTCAGTCTTAATTGTTCAGAGCCTGGTTGCACCTGATACATAGATAGCCCTCAATGTTTGTCTCATTGTAGATCCCTGGTCAGATGTGTTCCTGTGTCAGATGTGATGCAAGAAGCTGTGATTCGTACAAGGTCAGATATTAATTAGCAAGTGCCTGATGCATTCAATAGCTGCATGTGTCTGCTGCAGTTGGCCTTGTCAATACTTGTAAACTACTTTCAGAGCCTGTGACCAGGATGCTTTGGAAGCAGGGAAAAAACTTGGACTAGCTGCAAGTTATCACTTCAGACTGTCTCCAAGTGATACCTTGATACAATTAATTTTTTTTTGCTGCTTCACACATGTGTTCCCCAACTGATGGCAGCTATTGTTTACCTGCATTGTGGTGTCTGGGATCTCACTGCATTGTGACTACAATTATTTGTTCATAAGACTTAACCACTCCTGATCCAGTCAAGTGATTGAGTCTTCCTGCCTTTGGGGTCATGCCACAAGCTACAGACCAGGACCTGACAGGCTGAATTCTTGGTCCTAAGCAGTCCCAGAAGAGGAGGGGGTGGTCTGCTCAGGGCTTGGAGCATGCCAGTTCCCGAGTACATTCCTAAAAAGGACTTATCCAGCTGAGGCTGGCTGCTGGCATGTGTTCCAACTTGAAGCTGGGTATACCTCGGCATCCTATATTCAAACACTATTTGAGAACCTTACTGCTTGAGTCTGAAAAAACCTATTGCTAGTCTAGCATTCTGCAAGATAAATACAAAACTGGGCAAAGTAAATACAAGCTGGCTTGAGCTTCTCTGGTTAGAAACTACATCCCTACCAGCACCACAAGGCAAAAATGAGCTCAGTCTTAATTTTCCTCATCAAGACTAACCTTTGTTGTGTAAAAATATCCTGACTGGTCTCACAGCACTTTTTTCTCCCTGGAACTTATCAATGCATTACCCACCCAGTGTATGCAGTTTTGTTTAATGTTACTAATAAGACATTTTGAGTAATTAAATGCATTTTAATTATGTCAAAAATACTTGAAAACTGAAGAAACAATTGAAAGAGATGTTCAAAGGCTCACCCTAAACTCTGCTCTTTTTCTTTTTAAGGTCCATAAGTGGCTCAAATATGTCAAACACCCTGAATTTTTTGTTGGATTGTGTCTCCCCTCACATCCTGGCCAGATTTGCAGCACTTCATCTATTTGTAGAAGCTGATGAAGAAGTGTGACAAAAAACCTGGTCAAAATGCTGTAGCATAGGAATAGGCGAATATAACATCTCTTTAATTTGAATAAAATGATTGTAGAATGATGCAGCTACAAATTGCTGCACGGCGCCACTTCTCTCATGTTAGAGCTGTCATAGGCAGATGCAAGGTCTGCACTTGGAGTGCTCATGCTGCTGCAAGAGGTTATTTGCTAAGGAGAGTTACACTGATGCAGTTCTGAGACTGAGTACTTTGACACCTACACACCTTCCCTTCCAAAGAACCAGTGAATTCATGCTGCTCTAATGCCCCCTAACAACTGCTGATATTGAATAGGTGGTGCTGGATTTTGAAACAAAATGTCAGCCATGCTGTGCTCTTCCAGTCACTTGTTTTCCTGTTTAAGAATTAGCCTGTATAAACAAGATCAACTTCTTTAATGGGCTTATACCCTTAAACAGAAAGTGCTTTCAGTGAGAATGATGTAAAACTATCTCTGTGACATATAGGGGAGGGTTGTCCCTCATGTCCCTGCTTATGCATATTGTTCATGTGGTGGTGTCACCTGTGTGTCACTGTCTCTGTGCAAGCAGAAAGCATGCTGCCTTATGCTTACAAAGGGCCTGTACCTTAATAAACACAAGTCTCAGGGGCAGAACATGAACTCCTCATCCTCATTTCCACATGTAGAAAAAATATTCCTAAAACTTGCTAGCTTTAGCACTACCTGTCATGCTGGGCATGCTACTCTGCTTTGTGCTTGTACTGTTCATGCTGCACTGGTGCTGTACTACCTGGCTATGCTTGTTTAATGAATTGATAAGGCTAAAAATGAAGGGAGCCTTTCTTGCTGGCTTCCTTCCTTATCCCCTCACAAAAGCTATGTAAGGAACATGGGTGCTCACAGGCTTCTTTCAACTGATTATAGTTTGTGAATCTGCCAGGGAAAGCCATTCCAGCTAGAGGTCGCCCAAGTTAGTGCAGATCCATGGAGCTGACAGGCTACTTGGTAACACTTCTGAGCATCAGCCTTGACACAGCCATGGGCTTGGGGCCCCTGGTGCTCTTTAGTCAGCTCAGATGCAGCAAGGCAATTTAATTCCCTCCTCTGTTAGGAGGGATACCTACCTTCTGTACTCAGAGATGATGAAGCAGCAATCCCCATCAGTAAGAACATTAGGAAAAGTTTCCTGTGGTGGTTGTGCAGGTAACTTGTGAGACTTACCTTGCAGTCCAGTGGGTACAGAACAACCACAGAGGTGGAAAGTCAGGCTCTGAAACCATTTGAATTCTAATTCTGTGGAGGCTGTAACTTTGCCAAATTATCAGCTTTCCTTTTATTTCTCTGACATCTGGTTACTTCAAGTATTGTCTTTTCTTTCCCTAGAAGAAAATAGCAGAAAACAGTGTGGTTTCTGAGCAGGGCACTGTCCTGTGCAGGAGCTGGAAATGCTGTATAACAGTGTGGTTGAGGACTGCTAAATCCTCATTGGCAGCAAAACCTGTCCAGAATTCTGCTTTTCAGCAGAATGCCCTATCTAATTTTCCAAGTGGAACTCCAGCAAATTGTAAGAAAAGGGTATGTGTGGGAAATTATAATTGTATTTTCTCTAATATAGGTATCCCTTTAGTTGAGCTTTTAACTATTCCTAGAGCTTTCAGGCAAAACAATAAAGTTTGCCTTAAAGACATATTAGGAAGTATGGGAAGTGATAGGCTGGAGGGGGGAAAAACTTCAATCCCTCATTTAATTTATTCTGCTTCTTTCATTTCCCTGACAAAAGTTACTCTTTTGGGATAGTAGCAAATGTTGCCTTGGAGCCAGTAGCAAGTTTGTTTCACCATGCAATTTTCTTTACACTGGTACTTTCAGGTCAGCTCTGAAATCTGCCCCCTTTTTTGCTGCGTGTGCTGTAAAAGCAAGCTGTCAAGTAGATAAAAAATAATAGTGAGTGAAGCACCCTGATTTGTTGGAGCAATGGTCCAACTTTGTATTACAGGTACAAGAAACAAGTCAGATTATTGTTAAAGATCTCCCTGAATGTGGTAAGTATTCCATAAATTGGCAGTACTCAGAATTTGGCTTTTTTTCCTGTTAATGTTAGTCTATCTAAGGAGTAGTATAAGGAGGCTAATGAATATTGCTTATAGCTATAAGGCTTCCAGTTTATTGGAAAATATGCTGAAGCAGGATTATTGCTGTATTTATAATCCCTGTGGTGCACTGTTCTACTTTGGAGCATGACTTTCCTGCATGGGAGTATAGCACAGTCATGATTTTAAGAATAAGAATGGTACAAATTTTTGAAAAATGTTTTAAAACAAGTCTGCATTGTGTCAGTGTACTCTGCTTTACTGAGTGAGGTGTAGGTCAGTGTGAGAGATCTCTCTGTCAAATGTCCCCTCACCTGGAAGAGCACATCAAACCTCCATACATCCACCTGTACCCAGCAAATTGTTGTGCTGGATGGCCAAGCCATGGGTTTTGCTCATGGTGGTCTCGGTGTGGCAAACCTACGCCAGCAGCATAGTGAAATGGTTAAAACTTCCTCCCCAGTAGCAGCCAACGAAGCCTTCTTCAAAACCACCCTTGCTGGATGGTGTCCTGCCTTAGGAGACCACTTCTGAGGCATGCACCAATACCTTTAGCTACTTTCAATACCACTTAGTAGAAAACTTGTTTGTCTTGCTGCTTCTTAGGTACCAAACCCTGCCTTGCTGCTGCTGTTTGGTCTGTGCAGGTATTGACTGAAAATTAAGGGGAAAGTATGTACGTGAGCCATGGAAAAAAACCCCTGTCTTCTAAAATCCAAGCTGATGTATGTTGTGTGTTTCTTCTTGCAGAGAGACCTTTGATGTCTTTATAAAGGAAGTACCACCTCAACAGTGGGAGCAGCTTATGAAAACTGTTCTACAGGAAAAATATATTGATGAAATTATTTCTAAATTTCCTAACAATAGAGAAGAGCAATCGCATCAGATGCTTCTCATCTGGAGAAACAGACTGGGAAAGAAACAATGTATCATTAAATTAGTGGATGCATTAAGGCATATAGGTGCCAAGGCTTAAGATGCCACATCAAGCACTTTAAAAAGTAATAACATTATAAATAAGGTAGAAGCTGAACATTAATGTTCATGAGGAACTGCAAAAATGTTCCTGTATATGTATGTGTGTCTTTGTCCTTTAAATGAGGGTGTCAGAAACTGCTAGTAGAAATGGAGTTGATATCCTCCTCACCTCATGCAGAGAGCCAGAAGAGATGCGACATCTTTGTTTTCATGTTTACGTGCCCTTCCTACCTTTGTGTTGTAAAACATTAAACTCAGGTGCTGGACACTCACGTGGGAGTCAGGAGCTCGGGCATCCCTTAGCGCGCGGCAATGCCCCCAACCTGGGCGGCGGGGTCTGCTGCTGTTTCTGAGGGAGTACTGTGATGCTTTAACTTCCAAAACGATTTTGTTTTGTATCGGACCGCTCAGCACCGTAATGTTCGAAGCACAACAATAAAATCCTGACCGAGACGGAAACTGACTCCGGGACTTTGTTCCGGCGACGGCGTCTCCGTCCTCGGAGCTCTTTAGGGAAAGGCGGGCGGCGACACTCGGAGCCGGGGCTTGGTTGGCACGGCGCTGTTGGATCACGGGGTGGCCGCGGTGCCCTGGGCGGTCATTTCCCAGCTGGGCCGTGCCGCGCTGTGCCGGGCCAGGCCGGACCGTGCCGCGCTGCCCGTTGCCCGGGTGACGCGACCGTCGGAAGTAGCGTAGGCGGGCGGGGCGAGGCTTCCGGACGCGCTGTTGCATCAGCTCGGGAGCGAGGGCCGGCGGTGGCAGCAGTCGCAGCACCGGGATGGCAGCAGCCGCCAGCGTCGAGCACGGTGGGTGGGCGAGCGGCGCCGCGGGCCCCCGGCGAGGCCGGGCCGAGGCGCGGCCGGGGTTGTCACGGCTCGGCGGGGGCCGGGGTCGCGGCCCCGCCGCTGTCACGGCGGTGGCGGCGGGGCCGCCTCCTCTGCGCGTCCCCTGGGCTCCGCTGGCGCGGGGCGCGCCCGGGGGGGCCCCGGTGTCGCGGAGCCCCGCGCCGGGTGCGCGTCCCGCGGGGTGCGGCTCGCGTTGTGCCTCGCCGCGGGGGTGAGGTTAATGCTGGCGTTCAGCGATTTATGGGGAAAATTCGGAGCTCCTCGTTACCCACGTCTGGGAACAGCTGTCCCCCAGCTCGCTGGGTACCGGGAGATGCTGGGTGAGCTCGGTCCGTGCGCTGCTCAGCGCGTCGTCCGCGCTTTTTTCACCTGTCTCTGTGTCTCCCCTACTGGCTTTCCCAAGCCGTCAGTGTTCTCCCCTGAACTCACGCCTGAACTTTTGGACTTTTACGGACATTTTTTATGGTCGTGTTTTAATGATGGGTTGTGCTGTTCGCTTCCACATGGAAGGAGGGCTAGGGTAGTACTATAATTTTTGCCACTACTGTAGCAAATGGAAACTTGGAATACCAGTCACGCAAGTATGAAATACCATTATGGTATGTAAAGGGTTGGAAATTTCTGACATTCCAGTTAAGGATCTGTAAATACAAATATTTTTGCCCCTTTTTCTGTTACCGAAAGTTACTTTGCTCTTCATTCATCACGTCTAATAGTCTCACTAAAGCGAAACATTTCTTGTCAAGGGATTGGCTTTTTCAGAAGCCTTTTCATTATCTCGGTGGGGGGAAACCCAAGACAGGCTCAGTTCAGGTGCACTTTGAGAGACTCTTTAGTTACTATTTGTTAGGGTATGTTTTTTTTTACTGAAACTACAATTGTTACATTTAGTTTCAGTTCGGGAAAAGTGGAAGTGAAACTTCCAGGGCTCAAAAGACTAGGATTGACAAGCTCTTCCTTAGTGTGGGATACTCCAGTCTTAAAAATCCCTGCTCATCTAAAAGCCTTTTGCTCTTTATTGTGAGTCTTGATAAGTCGTTTGTTTTTCTGTCTTTATGCGGTGTCTGGCAATAGCTGGAATCACTGCATTGGTTTGGTTCTTGTGAAATGTTAATGGAAAAGGAGAACTCATCACCTTGGCTGAGCAGATGGTTGGAATTCCTTTCGAAGGTAGCAGAGTGGGCAGCCTGGATGATAAATGGCCCGTTTGGAGCCTTGTTAATGTTACATTTGTCTTTTGTGGGTTGTCTTCAATTTGTGAAAGCCAAGTTCGATGAGAAATTGCATTTCAAAATGTTCAGAAATGGGTAAGATTTCTTTTTGGAGAATGCCTCTGCAGAATTTGCAGAACATTTACATTCTCATCTAATTATGACTGACAAGGTTAGCAGGTTCAGGGAAGCCCAGGAAACATAATTTTTCCCCGAAGCAAAGTAACTCCTTGGTTTTGTTTAAGCTAGCTAGCTTACTGCCTATTTTATGGCTTTCCTGTATTTACTTTGCTGTCCACACCTTCAAGAAGCAGAGGTTTTAATTTTCAATTTAATAGAAGTTTCAATGAAATTTGATATTGTGGGAGTTATGTGTCTTGATTAAATTTCAAAAGTTATTTTACGTGCAAATAAAATGTAGAAGCTGACCTGTGCTTTTGAGTCTGTGAGCTGCTGCAATCTCAGACAAATTCCCAGTGTCCTTTAATAACCTCTGAAGCACTCCATGCATGGAAAGAAGAATGTGTGACAATTATATCATCCAAAGAGATTGTACACTGGCGGTTATTGTGTGAGAACTGTATTAATTGATGTCTGCCGTGGAATTTTTTTTGAAACAACTTTTTAGTGTTACATTGTTAACATTAATTCTTCTGATTTTTGAAGGTTATTTTGCTACCTCTCCAATACTCACGCTCAATGCTTGTTTCCTCTTGTGTGATATGGTATCTATGGATCATTCTTTTCACATGAGTTAAAATTCAATGTTATGCAACAGCTCTGTAGTACTCTCATGTTTCTGCTGTCAAGGAGACACTTCCTGATGCAATTGAGTAGTAACAACTGTAGTTTTTCTGGTTTGGGGATGGAAAAAAAGTTGCAGTTAGAGAGAGGGGCAATTCCTTAGCCCGTTTTCCTGAAGCAAAAAGGAAAACAGGTCAGATGTACATATATCCATCGGTCCTTCCCCCTCAATACTTTTTGAATCCATTGATTGGTATTAGTTAATCAATTAATTTGAAAGTGGGAAGCTGCCTCGTGCAAACCATTGGCAGACTTAGCAAAGATGGGCTGGGGCTGTGCAGGAGGATGAGGATACTGAAGTGTATGGGAAAATAGGATGCAGCACTTAGGAGGCACCGGGAAATATTTCAGTGGGAGTGTTTAATAAATTGAAGGAATTGCAAGACAGGGGCAACTGAGGATGTAGAATAGAAATCACAGAAAACCAGATTCTGTAGATTTACTATTCTTCTTGAAGTCGTGATATCAATTAAACTGGAATAGACTTTTACGTAGATAGCTGTCACTGATTCCTTTTGCTTGAAAAAAGTGATCCACTGTACACTGCCTTCCAAGTCAGTGTCATCATAGTCATTTGCTCAGCACAGCCTGTGAAACTGATCTGGGACACTGGGAATGGGACAGTGAGCCTGCCAAAAATCATTATAATTTCGAGTATTAATGTCTGTGCCAAGATTGCTCAAAAATTTTGGTTGTTAAGCTTATCAGTGTTCGACTGGTACCAACATTCACAGGCAGTGTTTGCCACCTCTCCTTGCCAAAATTAGCTTGTATGACTGCTGTCGTATTTGTGTGTAAGTTTGGGCAACTTTCCTTTTAGATTGGTTTACAGATGTGGTTGGAAAACATTTATATTGTTTCAGATACACTCACTTGCTTCCCATTAGCAGCCTGATGTGTGAATAATGGTCATAATAACCATAATAACACTTTGCAAATTGAATGTTGTTTTTCCTTGGGAAAAGATATTTTCTTTGAGATAGTTTCATTTCTGCCCAGATCATTCTTGTAATACCTTTTTTTTTGCCTTCTCCTTTATATGTTTCGTGTATACAAAATTCATGTTCAAGGAAGACTTATGTCTTAGGTTTCCACTGTTAATGAACATAACTGTTTCAGACTGTTTCATGTGTATACACATGTGAAATTCTGTGCTGATAAACATCAGTAATTATTTAGGAACATGAAAAGATTATAGTAAAATAAACTGTGTGAGCTGAAGCTGAATCCCATTCAGCTGGGTAAGCCAGCCTGTAAGGTTGAATTATGAACCATTATTTCCTTGGTATTCCTTATTTGTACTGAGCAATTACATGGAAAGGCCTTGACAAGGATTTATACTTTTTATAGAGCTGTCTTCTTTTGTTCACAGATTTTAAATATCTTTTGTAATTTTTGATTTTTAATTTTTTTTGTTAAATCATTGACCTTTTTTATTAGTTCTCCCGATGCATCACTATATCTCATGTATACCCCAAAGAGTTGAATACAAACATGCTTGACATCTAGCTGCCACTTCCCTGTCATCCTGAGTTGCTGCTGGATATTTTAATAATTGATTTCTATATAGAAAATGGTTCATAAAGTTTTAACTGATTATATTTAGAAAAACTTGAATTGCGCCATCCCTGACATCTCTCCTAGCCATCACTTTCCCATCTCCTTTCATTCCTGCCTTTCCAAGAGTTGTGTTCTGTGAGCACCTCCATGCTTTGGGAACTCCTCGTGCAGGAGATATTTGTGCCAGTGTGAGAAGTGACACTTCTGGCTGTGGTCTGTGTTGGGGTTTGGGAGCAGGAACAGATGCTCCCTACTGCCTCTCCCACTTTACTGCATGTGACTTTGGCTTAAATTACCCTGCTGGCTGAATACCAGACAGAATATTGCCTCCATGTTTGTACAGTACTTTGAACACGAACGGAGCTACAAACATTGAATCATTGTAGGACAATGTGAATGCTGGGTTTGCCTAATGGCAGTGCTAGCCCAGTGCCATAACCTGAGTGCTTTGTACCCACTGGCTTGCACAGAACTTGCTCTTCCAGTGAGCATCCCCACCAACTCACAGTGCTTTCCTCTGTGTTCCTGTTTGTCAAGATGAGACATAACTGAACCTGCTTTGTCTATATACCAAAGAAATCATGGAATTAAAAATATTATGAGAGAGGGGCATGATCTGATATCCTTTCTGTTAGTTTGTGTAGATTTTACCCATTTTAAATATTATTCATGTGCGTGAGGAGAGAAGGGGGCATGGGAGAAGTGTGGGAATATACAACAGCAGCTGAAGTTTTGAGTTTCTAGACCAAGTAGGAGGAACTGAGCATCATGTTGGGAGCCTGTGTGCAGGCAACACCCCTGCAAAGATGTAACTACAAGTTCAGTAGGCATATTCACAGCCTTTCCACAATGTATAAAATGAATCATATTTAAATATTGGCAGGATGAGTGTTTTAGCAGCATGGAAAAGAGTGATGGATTAGGTTTGCTCAGTTTCTCCAATTTCGGTAGATTATATTCCTCATGAAAAAGACCTGTGTTTTTGTCCTTACTGCTCTTTGAAAGATGTCTTCAAAAACTTATGGCAGCATGAACATAATCCCGTTAACAGGAAATACAGGAGTTATTTGGTAGCTTGTATTAAATCTTATTTTCTCAAATTTCTTAGCAGGTGCCAGAGCTAATTGACAGGGGGAGATGTATATTATAAGGATATATTTTGGTCATGGGATCTCCTTCTTTTAATGCTGACCAAATGTCCTGTGCCTCTCTTTTCAGCTTCCAGCTACAGTTTTATTCTGAGCATTAGTGAAGAGGAAGCCAGGGTGAAGGCTCTGAACGAGTACCTGAGCACTCGTAGTTATATCCAGGGGTACACATTTTCACATGCAGATGTGGAGGTGTTCAGAAAGTTTTCGGGGCCACCTGTGGACCAGTATATCCATGTTGTCCGGTGGTACAGACACATAGAAGCAATCTATGATGGCAGCAGTGAGAAAAATGAGCCTTGTAAACTTCAAACAAGTGAGTAATATGAAACTGGTGGGCAGGTTATAGATTAGCTGACGTTGTATTGGTTGTCATTGTTGAGAATTCCAAGAAGTTCCCTTTCATACTCTCTTGTACGCCTTAAAATTTACAGTATCAATTTGTATTCAAAGTCATAACATTATTCTTGAATACAGTTACTGTGTAATTGATAGATCCTGACCTACTTAGATGTAAAAGCTTTTATCAATTTTTTTCATGTTAAAATTTTTCAGTGTACAGAATTCAATTATGTATATTTTTTTTAAAAAGCTGGCTATCTTCTGGTTTGTAAAAGAATGTGTGGGTTTGGGCTTTTTCCTGGTAATACCAGGATTTGCCCAGTCTGCTTTTTTCCTTGCAAGGTTAACCAAATAGTTGTCATATAATACAAAAATCCACAATAAAATAAACGGAATACTTCCTCTTATGATTGTTATTAACATTGAACTTCACAAAGAATGTCTGGGGCTCTTTTTTAACCCTGGTAATTTAGGCATGCTGATGGTTTGAGGAAGTATTAACTAGTTCATCTAGGTCACAGTGTAAGCATGGGCAGGCATTTCTGAGAGCTGCATCACTCTCCTGAGTTGTTTCCCAATGAGCTAGTCTAATTTAAATGCTTTATAGTGATATCCTTGCTCAGGGAGTCATGAAATAATGAAAAATAACAACGCAGAGCTGTTGTATAATGCCAGCGATACCTAGAAATGAATGCATGCCTGTCATTCTTGCTGATGGTCATTAACTACTATTACTCCAATGCCATTTTCTCACCTCTCACCATTTGTGTTTTCAATTCCTAACAGACCAGCAGTTAAAGTCAGACTGCTGTGAGTAAATTCTCTGTGTGTTGTGTGTGCCTGCAAATGTTTGATAAGATGCTGGTTATTTCCTTCCAGCAGAGAAGGGATCTCAGCTGCACCCCTGGCTCTGATAGCAGATTTATTCACTAACTGCAGATTGTCTATAGACTTCCATGGATCAGGGTGGAGCAGTAAGAGAAAAAGGTTCCATTTTCCTGACCATGAAATCTTTAATGTTAAATCTCTCCTTCTGAAGGAATATACCTTCATGATTGAAGTATGTGTTTCAGGAGTCCTGCAATGGTGTCCTGCAGCGTTCACCATGAAAGTAACACACAAATTTGCCGTACTTATTAGACCTTGAATACTTCATAGTTGTTGGTTTTTTTGTTTTTTGTTTTTTGGTTTTTTTTTTTTGTGTACCGGAAAAGTCCATGCTGGATTATAGCAAATGGACTTCAGTTCAACCAGGGGAAAGGCTGTAGGCTGGCAGAGGTGTATTTGAGCAGAGTAACCAATATTTTACCAGCCTTTTACTTTGCCCTTGGCATCTGTATAGTGGATAACATATGACACCTAACTCGCAAGCTGAGAAATATGAGGTGCAGCATCTGGGTTTTTCCTTGTGTTCATGTGGTTGTAACTGAAGAAAGATTTACAGATTCATCTTTTATTAGACTAACCCACACAAGGCTTCTTTCCCCGAGGGAAGTGTTGGCCACAGTTAAACATGCCAGAGTAATCTTTGTAAATCAAAGAGTAAACAAATCCATACCTTGGCCTGTGTTATGGAGCGACTGCTCTTGAACTTCAGGTGTTCTGTTCAGGAGTACCTCATGCAAGGAAATGTTTAGAATGGACACATATTTCCATGGATTCATAGCATGGAAATTAAATTAAGTCCCTTTGTGAGGCAGAGTACTACACTTAATATATTTTTTCTTATTTTGGCAGTTACTCAAAAAACCGAGATGAAGAAATGTTTTCCAGTAATGTAAACCGACATGTTTTATACCATGTTTGTTTACATTACTTGAAGGTTTTCAGCCAAAATATGCATATGAAGATACTGAGGGAAACAGAATTAATGAAGAGCACCCTGAGACACAGGATAGGAAAGGAATTTTGTTGTCAAAACAAATAGTTTGTATAATATTTTAATTGCAGTTAAAATGCATACCATGAGAATTCCTAGGGATAGTATTGTGTGTATTAAGCTGGCACACTTGTTGTATTTTTGAATTTCTTGGTCTGTTTTCATTCCTAGTTAATGTGATAATTGGTTTAACGTCATTACAGCTGTAAGCAGCCCAGTACACAGCAAACAGCAGCTCTTTGACAAATCACATGCCCATACTTCTGTCTGAAAAAACCTTATGAGTTTAACAGCTATGTTGCTTCTTACAAATTTAGGAGAAAATAAATGCAAGAATATTGTCAGTAATATTACCCTGGGTTTTATCTACTCACTTTAATGGCAAAATGTAGCCTCTTGTTGAACTGGAACATATTTGTGGTAAATGAGTGTGTTCAGAAACATCTTGTGTGCGTAACAACAATGCATGATAAAATGCTGTGGTTCTTTCTAAGCCTTTCTGTCAGCTCTCCCTCTCACCCTGAGTGCACAAGCTCTGTCAATATTGGCTCTAGAGACTGCCTCTGGACTCTGGAGATATTTTGCAAATTGTGAGATCTGTGATGTGCCATGACAGTAGAATCAATGGTGTTGCAGATAGCCCAGGACTGACATAACACTTCATTAATGATTCACTGTATTTCAAAACTCATAGTAATAGTTTTCCTGAATCTCATGCTCTTACATTTGTACCCTCTTCCTCACTGCTACTTGGATCAAAAGCTAATAGGAATGGCAAGGTAGAGAGCAGAAAATAAACTAGATTGAAACAATTTACTTTGGTTTTGGTGGCTTTGTAGAAGGCTCTAACAGAAGTAGCTGCGTTACTAGGATTGAAGTTGCTTTCTCCGTTTAGATGTGGGGGTTTTTTTCTTCTGAAATAATGATGTGATAAGGAGGAAATGTTATATTGCACATCTGTTTGTGGAAAGTGTCTTTTCAGTTTTCTTTAAACTACCTTTTCTCCTAGGTAAAGGCAAACGTGTGCAGCCCCCCTGGTCTCCCCCTGAAGGAACAAAACATTCCAGGCTGTGCCTCTATAACAGCCTGACTCGAAGTAAGGTGAGTAAATGAAAGGAAAGTGGAGATTTCCTTAGAAACACAAATAGAGCAGTCATCAAATCCTTGCTTCTGAAGTTTTTTCCCTGTCAATAGGCAGGTCTCTGGGTTATATTTTGTGGGATGTTAATAAGCACGGGCCAGGAACTCTGCCAGTCAATTGCATTTGCTGGGCAAGTGTAATACTATATGCACTAATATATATACACACTACAAATATGTGTCTCTGTGCATATTGCATAATATTCAGTTCCCAGTTTCAAGTTCTCATGCATAATAGCCAGGCATTCAGCTGTAATACATGTAAGCATAGGCAGTGTGAGCAGACTAAAATTGCAGTTTCTTTATTCAGGTGTGTCTGTGTCAAAAAAGGTGCACTGATTATACAGTTGTAATATAAAAAGTGTGAAATTTCTTGTGGTCTTTTTTGAAAGTCCTTTGGGAAAGAGAAAATATGAAGAATATTAATTTTAAATGGGCTGTAGTGTTCAAGTATCTGTGAACTGATTATAGGGTGTTACCTTTTTCAATGCAAAAGAAAACTTTTATAGTTTGAATAGTGCTCTGCTTAGTCCAGATTGTTGTAACCTGATATCTTGATTGATGAGAATGCATAGAACATAAGCAGCCACACCCCATTACCTTTCTTACATGATAAAGCTAGTGATGATATTTACTTAAGGTAAAGTTGGGAATGGAGTAACTATTGTTTTTTTGTATTAATAATCCATGTTTTCACGTTCTAATCTCCAAATGGGTTGTTACTGGCCTGAGGTCATGTCTTCAATTTCTTCTGACCATTGTATCTTCCCTTTCAATTAAGGAAGTATTTCAGCCTCAGAATGGAAAAAAAGTCTTGTGGTATTGCTGTGGTCCTACAGTTTATGATGCTTCTCACATGGGACATGCCAGGTACTGCATTCCTTACTATGATATAAGTGATAACAGTGCCTAGTGGAAGCAAAAGATTATTAGAAGAAGATATTATTTACAGGAGTGTATTACTAGAAAATGGTCTCTTTTGACTCAATGCTTGCAATTTAAGATTAAAAGCATGTTGTAATATTTTATCATTTGTGGGGTTAAAAACTTAGAAATAGATGGGGGCAAAGTAAAACTGCTGCACAGTTATTGATTGAGGTTAAAATGGTTTGTGCACAGGATAGATACAGGTGTTTACTAAAAACACCCCTGTATCTTTTTTGGTTTAGGTCCTACATCTCATTTGATATCCTGAGAAGAGTCTTGAGGGATTATTTTAAATACGACGTTTTCTATTGTATGAATATTACAGATATTGATGATAAGGTAAGTTTGTTTTTTTTTTTTTTAATTGCAATCTAAAATGCTCAACTTTTAGACTGGAAGTCAGAGAGTCACATGTAATTGCCACGTGATAAGCCAAGATAAATCTTACACTTATTGACTGAGACATACATTTTATGCACAAAGACATTGATTTTCTCAGTTTTGTAGCACTCCTGTGGTAGCAAACCCTATACTGTTGTATAATAATGAATGTTGTCACAAATAACGAAGACTAAGTATTTTAAAGAAATAATTCACTTTATTTGCCTGTTGAGGTAATTAATTGACTCTGCTGAGGTACTTCATTAACTGTGTATGGTGTGTTTGATTTGTATTATTGCACATAATTCCTGTAGCTTGTTAAATGTATAGGGAAATGCCTTTGGTACAGAATAGATTTTCTGCACTTTGTATAACTATGTGTCACTTCACAGAAATATTTCCATGTTTCTGATTTGTAGATCATCAAGAGAGCAAGACAAAATTACCTTTTTGAACAATATAGAGAGAACAAATCAACACCAGATCAGCTACTTGAAGATGTTAGAACTGCCTCAGCGGTGGGTGAAGTAATCTCTTGCTTGTGCTTTAGGTTCTGACTCAGTAATGTAGGAAAGCATCTAAAGAATGCTTCAGACTTTGCTACCTCCTTAAACTTTCTGCTTCTTTTACTTCTGGTACTGCACACGTTAGAAGTGTTACTTGAACTGCACATCAGTTTGATTGTTTTAGAATTGACAAATTCTTTAAAAGGCATCCCTGATTTCTGTGATCTTAGCACTTATTTGTGAGTGCATGTATTGCTCAAACAGCATTTGGATGTTTGTGTGTTAGAATTCAAGCTTTTAAAATAATCATTTAAAGGAGATATATGGTGGTCTGTCCGTAACCTTTTAAAGCTTGGGAGGTTTCCCTTTTGTACCATTGGTGACCTTGGAAAGAAAAGGCTTGACAGCTTTAAGGATTTAATAAATTGTGTATTCAGGACTGAAGATGACGGAAGGTGATTCTCTGGCAATTTTTAGAACTACACATCACAAATTATCATTCTGATGAATTCAGGCCTGGGAATAGGAGGCCTGGAAATTTTGCCCAGCTATCTTTGCCTGACATACTCCCTAAACATTGCATTTAATCTCTCCCTGTTTCACATTAAAGCTTGTCCTTTTCAAATTCGTGGTAATCAGCTGTGCAATTAGGGTGATCAACTACATAGAAAATTAAAACAGCAGTAATGATGATGATGATGTAGTGATTGATGAAGTCTTTCTGAAAAAATTAATTTGGATGTAAACTAAAATCTTGTGATTGCATTTTTATTTCTGATGAGGAGCATATTTTATGTTTCAGTAGCTGAGGTCTAAGCTTCTTCTGTGGCATAATGTCTTATTCATCACTAGCAAGTGTGGGGGTTCTTTTGAGAGAACAGGCTACCGTCAATGGCAAAAGGCAGAATCTGCTCTTTGTCTGGGGGGGGGGCGGGAATAATAGCTTTATTTAGTCCAGAGCTCCTTTAGCTCCTTCCCTGTCCCCTTCCCAAGCAAAAGAGGCCATCCCGCCTCCATCCCAGGGCTTTTTCCCAGGGGGGAGAGGCCCAGAGACAGGGACAAGCCACTCCCCAATCAGGGACAAAGTGGGAATGGAACAGAGTTGGGTTACATTCCAGTGTGGGGCATGGGCACTGCTGAGCAGGGACAGACCACGTGATACAGGTTCCAGGGAACAGAAGAAACATTACAAAGCCCAATATGAAAATGAAACACAATATAAACCAAATTAATGCACTGCAACAAGCAAGGTACTATGTGGCTAAGATAATATTCCGTTTATGGAGCATAGTACTACTGTACTGCAGCTGGCTTTCTAATTTTTTTATGTTTAATTGTAGTCTTTTTCAGTTAAACTAAATGAAACAACAGACCCAGATAAAAAGCAATTGTTGGAAAGAATTCAAAATACAGTGAAGTCTGCTTTTGACCCTCTACAAGAAGCTGTCCAAGCAAAGCTCTCTGCTGAAGAGATCAACAAATGTCAGGAGGTAAGTTTGAGCTCCTTTTTATATTTGGTTTATAATTGTTAGAAGGTTTAAAAATAATTTGTACCTCGTAGGAATTCCATGAGACATTATGGAACCTTTAATTCATAAAAAGAGGAATTGTGGGACTGAGAACTTTTTAGTACTTTGCATTCAGTACAGGTAATTTGTTTCTTCAGTTCAACTACAGAGTTTTTGGATGCTGTTTTTATCAACTACTTTTTTTTTTTTAGCCTTTCCAATGAGGATTTTGCTCTTGCATGTATTTAGACTTTCTCTTTGACTTTTTTGTCTTGATGAATTAGCTTCATTATAGGTTACTGAACATGCATTTCTGATGTTCCAATACTGGTGGCAGTTTTCCACACAAGTTTTTCTGTCTCTGATCAGAGAGGAAAATACCTCCCACAAACTTGTGCTCGGGATTATTTTTATTAAAAACAATTACATTTAGTGACAAATAATCATATTGAATTTATTGGGCTTTAGCTCTGTCCCAGTAATCAAAGTCAATCAGCATAACCATTTTTAGTAGTTATTGTCCTCTAATAAATTTATTTCCATTTTAATTTTCTCTTGCTTTCAGATTATTTGTGATAAGTACTATGTGGTACATGTCTCTGTGCTCCCTTCTTGAGAAGACCCTGTCTCTAAATTATGGATTTTTTTTTTAAAGGCCCAGCTATTCTAATATCAAGTGCTTTTATAAAAATGTATACTGACCTAATGAAATTTTAAGAAAACCTAAAATCTAAGCAATCATACTTTCTGCATTATATCCTAGTGTCAGAAATAGAAAGGCTTTAATATAAGACTAAAAGGTATCCTTGCTGATGTCCAAATTAGTCTTTGAGACACTTTTTAGCAATGTGCACAGTAAGGCTTCTGTTAGATTATCAGTAGCAGTGGGGGAACAGAAAATGTAATAAAACTGCAGGTCCCATCTGGTGTTTACAACATAAATTCCAGATGCCTATTTAAGTGATCCGTATCAAAACAGATACCACTTAACAGTTTATCTCTCTTGCTCTGGTTGTTTCATCTGTAGCTATGAAGGGCAAGATGATAAAAATGTGGTATAAACCTGGATTACTCTGTATTTGCAACTGTTTCATTGCAAATGTCTTATTCCTTCTGCAAACTTCTCTCTATTCAGCATGAGATCCTTCTGCACAATTTAAACAGGGCAAGTCTTGGATCAGTTGCTCTTATCACTGTTGTTTTCTAGACACTGTTGGAAGAAGCCAAAGATTTGCTGTCTGACTGGTTGGACACAAAATTTGGCAGTCAGGTGACTGACAATTCCATATTCTCAAAGCTCCCCAAATTCTGGGAAGGGGAATTTCATAAAGATATGGAAGCACTCAACGTAAGTAAATTAACTGTTTTCTCCTCTAAAAATGTACGTGCCATGCCTTATAGTATGAAGAAGACAATTTAGCTCCTTCCTAGCTATCAATAATCTCATATTTCAACCTTATTGATAAAGTAATTCCTTTAATATTAATAGGTAGTTATTAACAGAGCATCTGCTCTGTTTCCATCCCAGCAGTCTTAAATCTGTTGTGCCTGTTGCACATCACTTAATTGGTGATCAGGTTTGATCTGTGCTTTCCATGCCATCCCCGTGGTGTAACATGGGCAAATAATAATGAACTGCTCCAGAAGTTTGAGCTGGAATCTGTTGGCTGCACAAGAGATCCCTGCTAACCTCAGCATTTAAACTGACTACTTAAGAGTCTTCAGCCATTAAGAAATTATGTGATGGTAACCATCAAGAAGAGATTTGTCTGTTACAGATGAAATGCTGTGTCACAGGAAGTGGTTCAGGTCAGTGAAGGTTGGTTTATTTACCTTGAAATCAGAGGGATTTGCTGCTTTTTCTGTCAGAAGAGCTGGCATCCTCTTAAAGGCTGAGGAAAAAGTGGCCACAGCCCATTGTTTCAGAGCAGAAAGCTTGAAATAGGAGTGTTAGATTTTATTATCACTTACTTTTGAGCAAAATTGTAACCAATACATAACATGTATGTTTAGTGCATATTTCCATATATATATAATTCTACTTTTTATCTCTAGGTTTTACCTCCAGATGTTTTAACACGGGTTAGTGAATATGTGCCAGAGATTGTGGATTTTGTGAAGAAGATTGTGGATAATGGTTATGGGTAAGTTTGCTACTGGATGCCACAAAGATTGCTTTCAGCATTTAGCTGTGAGCTGTTTTCTCTGTTTTCATCTGCAACAGTCTGGTCTTTGCCAGAAGCAGTTTTTCATCAAATAAAGAAATTTCATGTTTCTTTGCAAAAGAGCTGTTATTTTTCACCTGATGTGCTTCTTATGATGTACTATAGGGTGAAATCCGTGTTCATTAAAATAAAGTTAAAGTCCCATTCACTTGAACTGTGTTTGATTCCTGGTCTTCATCAAAAGTTGACATGTGACAGTTAGAAATCAGTTGCAAATAACATAAATTTTTAAAAATGATAGTTCTTGTGACTGTTTCCTGACACCTCTCAAAAGCTTAACAATAGCTGCTGTTTTCTCTTCAATTAATTTTGCTATAACTGTCCAAATCTTCATATGGTAATGCCTTAAAACTTAGGCTCATATGACCTAAGTCATATTTACAATACTGAGCAGTACCATAATGTGAGTGGAGTTACTAGAAAACTTATGGCAGTGATTTTGGGGATAAGATTCAGTTAAGCTGTGGTAGAAATTTAGCTAAATAATGATCTTTAACTTTCCAGGTATGTGTCCAATGGATCCGTATACTTTGATACTATGAAGTTTGATGCCAGTGAAAAACACTCCTATGCTAAGTTGGTGCCTGAAGCTGTAGGTGATCAGAAAGCTCTTCAAGAGGGTGAAGGTAAAGACTTGCTCAAGTTGCCGAAGAAACTAATGAGGTGTCGGTCTCTTCAAATGATTTTACTGATGTTTGGATCAGTCACAGTCAGAGCTTAATGATTTACCTGCTGCACATCCTTTACCAATTTCTTTTCCAGTTTTGTAGCTTGAGCCAGTACTTTCCTGAAAGTTTTTAATTGGAAAATGCCGAGAAATGGTTTGGGGCTGCTTTTTGTTTGTTTGTGGGTTTTTGGGTTTTTTTGGTCAGAATTGTAAATAACTCAGTCATTTGGCCATAGGCCTGTTATTTGCCTGTCCATCTGGCTCAGAGTAGGAGCAAAGACTTGAACCTGGGTCTTCCACATGGCAGGCAGAAGTTCTCCACATCAGACTGGGGTTATTTCATGACAAATATTTGGGTTTCCCTTTCATACTGAGAACTCTTATTTTAACTTTGTTGTGTTGAACCAAATCCAAATATAGATTTTTTTGAATAGAGCTATAGCAGAGGATTAATTTAAAATGCTCAGTAAATGGGACTCATTAGTTATCTGCTCCTAAAGTTGTACAGTTTTAGCAAAGCATGCAGAAAGTCTATAAAAAACAATATTAATATTTTAATAATTTTATATAACACTCATACCAGATGAAATCAGGACACTCAGAGCAGTAGGTAACAGAAGAATAAATGTAGCTATTGAACAAATATCAACCCTTCTGTGCAGCAGCTGAGATTAGGGGAAGAAATATTCTATGATCATATTGTATTTGCAGATTAAGAAAATCATTATCTAAGTTTAGATCCATCTAACTTTGGAATGCATTGAATCTGCAGTCTTACTTGTCTCTGAGTATGGGTTTTTCTTTCTGTATTTCTTTTTCTATAACTGCAATATTGGAGGTGTGCTTGGTGAGAGAATGTAGATGAATCTCATGTCAAAACTTAGAAAGCAGTGCAACTGATACTTTTCAGAGACTTATCAACCACACATTAACCAAAACCCCAAAGGATTATCGAGGTTAATAATGAGGATTTTTGAGGGTTCAAGGATTTGGGGGTTTGTGTTTTGGGGTTTTTTTTTTGTTTGTTTGTTGGTTTTTTTGGTTTGTGGGTTTTTTGGTTTTTTTTTTTTATTCTTTTGATGTGAGATACAGCAAGGCAAAAAAACAGTAATGCTGGTGTAAAACATATACATTTACATTTTCTCTTTTGAAAGGTGACCTGAGTATCTCAGCTGATCGCTTAAGTGAGAAGCATTCTCCAAATGATTTTGCTTTGTGGAAGTCCTCCAAGCCAGGAGAGCCCTCATGGGACTCTCCATGGGGAAAGGTAAGGAAAGACATTATAATCAGGATTTGGATTTTCTTCACTTATTTAAATAGCATAGTTACACAAGTTTGTTTTTTTTTTTGTCTCACCTCATACTAACACTGTATAAATTGTGGAGATTATGTATTCAGTCATAAGATTCTGTGTTTAATGTTCATTTAATAATCTAGAATGTGTATCAGTCTGTTTGATACATTTTAAGCAGAAGTTTGCACACAGGCTCAGCATGGCTGTTACTTGTCCTTTGTCCTCTGTTAATTGACAAGCTTTACCTGCAGCAAATTCTGTTTCCTTTTTTTGCCCTCGTGATCAAAAATATTAATGTAGCTTTTAAAAGAAGAGTAAGCAAGACAATCAGAACATTACAGATGTATTGCCAGGTTGTATCTTTAAATGAAACAATTTCCTTTTGTGAAGCTGAGACTGCGAATCTTTTTTTTCTCGAATCTTTTTTTCTCTTAGTAACAGCATGAGGGAATGAAACGGAGGCAGAAGAGGAAGACAATTTCTTGCAACCAAGTAATGCCTTTGTGTTAACAGGGTCGTCCAGGTTGGCACATTGAATGTTCTGCGATGGGTGGATCTGTTCTAGGAGAGTCGATGGACATTCATGGAGGAGGCTTTGATCTCCGATTTCCTCACCATGACAATGAACTGGCACAGTCTGAGGTGAACGAACTGACCTTTTCTACAGTGATAAAGCAACATGCTTTGCTTTGACTGCAACTTACACAAATCCATAATTCCGTTTTTTAAACTCGATTTGTGTTTTGTGTAAACACAAGTTTTGGTTCTCGGGATTTTATTCTCTAAGTTTTCCTACTTCATGATATGTGTGTAAACAGTGTTGGGTCTTTGGGTTTGTTTTTTCCCTGCAGGCATACTTCGAAAATGATCACTGGGTTCGGTATTTTCTGCATACTGGTCACTTAACAATTGCTGGCTGTAAAATGTCCAAATCTTTGAAGAATTTCATTACTATAAAAGATGCCCTGAAGAAACACACAGGTAAAAATTATTTTGGAATGGGAATTTTTTGGAGGTACTTTTGTGTAGTGACTGCGATAATTTTTTTATTCAGAGTAACTTCAGGTGTCTTTCTTCTTTGCTAGCTTTAGAACAGCTTCCTTGTCCTTCTGATCCTTCTTGGTAATTATCAGTATGGACGATAGTGGTTTTGCTTTTTTGGTGGATGTAGTTATAGTAAGAACTTTAAAGATTATGTTCTTAGCCACTGGCAGTATTGGAGTCCATGAAAATGTTTTAGCTTATAAAACCTTTCCTTCTTTATTTTAAACCTCCTACTAGCACGACAGTTACGGCTGGCTTTCCTCATGCACTCTTGGAAGGATACACTGGATTATTCAAATAATACCATGGAGTCAGCTATTCAATATGAGAAGTTTATGAATGTAAGTAAGTTTTACATTTCTTCTCCAATCTTTATGTTGCCATGTATGTTTCAAGGAATAGAACTCAAAGGATATGTAGGCCATATTCTCACACACTGGGTTTGCCTTCTGAATTCATCAGGTGGGATTGCACAGTGCTCATTTAGCTACCATCAAACTCTCAAGTCCTGTAAATTCCACAGACTGCTACATTTCTCTGCATCTGGGTACTCTCTCCAAGTTTTGACATCTCTGAGCAGTTTGGCACTTACACACAAGATCAATTTCTCAGTTGCTTATAGAAATCAGTCCAACAGACACACTCGAACTTTTCTACCAGGTCAGACTCTACACAAATGTAGCCAAAGGGGAAGAAGGAATATTGTTCCCACCACAGACAATATTTGTCTCCTCACCACAAGCATTGAGCCTTTGCCTCTGTGCCTTGCAGGTGTGTAAGACAATTCCTGTCCCTGGTTAGTTTGGAGCCATAATTTAAACTGACATTTCCCACAAGAACATTGTACAGCATTTTGAGATTGTTGATCTTGGCCTCTTCAGCTGAAGCTCTTCTGCTTTTTTATGTAAAATGTTTGGTTTGTGCCACGGATTAGGTTAAAACGATTTTTTACTGAGCTGGATGCCCATTTATAACATATCTTTCCTATAAAGCCATTTTATTCTTCAGCTTCCAATGCTAGCAACATACTTTAAAATCTGTCATAAGAACTGTTGCCTAAACATTTTTAAAAGTTTTTTTGTGTGAGCAGCTTGGTGTTAGAATATCATAGGGTTTCATGTAGTTACAGAGCAAGAGACAGAAATTAATTGCGGTCCAACTGTGATTGACAGAGTTATGCAAAATGATTTTATTGTGTTTTATTGTCTTGAGAGACATCATTAGATCCTGGCTGAAACAGTATTGAACCCATAAAGTTTAGGAGTCTCATTAAGAAATAATGCCCTTTCATAGTAAGTATTGGTTATGTGTCATTGAAACTGACTTCTAGCTATATTCTTCTTTTACAGGAGTTCTTTTTGAATGTGAAGGATATTCTTAGAGCTCCCACTGATGTGACAGGCCAGTTTCAGAAATGGGAAAATCAAGAAGTAGAGCTGAACAAAAAGTGAGTGGAGCACTCCTACTTCTCTCTGAATTGTGTTGCTTCATGTTTAATTCTTTTTTCATTACAATATCACTTACATTGTGTATAGTGATATTTATTTCTGTAACATTCCCACTTAACATCCCAATTTTTCACAAACAATCATTTTCATCTTGGGACAGCTTTATGAAGTATAGATGGAATTGTTAATTTCCCTTTTGTTTGTATTAAGTACACTGGCATGCCTCATTGCCATATTTGTGAAGGAAAAAAACTTTTTTGTTAGATAGCTCTCATTTTCTTCACTATTGAAATTTTGTCTTCTCTCTGAGAAGTAACCAATAATTCACAGTTGGCTACAACTGGAAAAACAGTATTTTACATATTTCTAACTATAGTAAGCTATCTGAGACAAACAGAAGTTAATTGACTTGACTAAAACCACAAAAGATACGAGGGCCAGTATTTGAAAATACGTTTTTGAGACAGTGATATTAATTTTGCAGTCTTTTAACTTTTATAACAAAACTACCATTATTATTTGTAAAGCAAACAGCTTCCTAAATTACGTCTGTTTTGTCTGAAATTTAAAACAGAAGCCTCTTACCTTGCAGTGCTAAAATTGTTTCCTCGTTCAGTTCACTGTTGTGGTCCTTAATGTTACAATTGAAGGATTAAGTGCAGATGTTTCTGTGTAGTGATATGCTCTGAAAATTTTATCCTCAATTTGAGGTTGGTGGAGATAAGCCCTTTTTTTGAAAAGGTGGGAGATAATAAGTAGTAGAGAGGTCAACAGGAAGGGATAAAGCAGTGGGAAGAATAGAAGATATGTTTCATGGATATTTGGTCTTGTCTCCTTTCTTCTACCACTTCTTTTTCTTGGAAAAAGTACATTGTTTGAAACAATAAAACCTTTTTGTGATAAAATGGTACTTAATATAATGTATTGTTTATTATACCTACTAATATGTCGCTAACATGACAAAGGTTTGCATGAATTTATTCCTTTTATCTACTTGTAATATCTTCATAACAATTCACTTTGCATTAACTTCCAAATTGGTGCTCCTTCCTGGAAAGATACTCTACAGAGAACTTGGCTGATACACAGGAACAGGAGAGCAATACAGTAAAAACAAAAAAAGTAAGGCCAAGAAGATATTAAATAAGCAATTTATACTGCTTAAAAATAAAAACTTGCATGAAAAGGCCAGTTGCTGAAAAGTTGTTTGATGTAATTTGGTTGGATAGTTGTTGCCAATTAGATTATCCTGCCTGCCTTTGTCCATAGCAGTGAAACAGCAGCATCATGATAATGCCTTTTTTCTTGCTTATCTGTTTTTCCTTCAAATCTAAACTATGACCAGCAAAAAGTTATCTTACTTCTAGTTCCCCTTACTCTTCTAACAGACTCTTCAGAGTATGTTGCAGGGATTTTGGCATGTGTAGTTAAACAGACTCTTCTTCTTCTCAGTTTTTACGAGAAGAAAGCAGCAATTCATGAAGCACTGTGTGACAATATTGACACCCGCTCTGTCTTAGAAGAAATGCGCTCTTTAGTCAGCCAGAGTAACTCCTATATTGCAGCAAAGAAATCTTCCAGACAGATGCCAAACAGACTTCTTTTAGAAAACATCAGCTTCTATCTCACTCAAATGCTAAAGGTATGTAACAGCAAGGAGTAATGTTGCTATTGCACTGTGCAGCTATAACTTGTATTTTCAAGTATGGAGGGATCTTTGTTTAAATCTTACAGGAAACTAGAGATCTTCCACATATCCCCCAGCCAAAACAATGCCAAACTGCAACGTGTGCTGCAGCAGGAACCATTTTGAGTCCTCCATGTTACATTATGTTTTCAGCTAATGTTTTGTTGAATAGTGAAGAGCCCGTAATAAGTTCAAGAAAAATTAGATAGTAGAAAAAAAAATGAAGTCAGAATGACAAATCTGACAGCTTTAAAGCTAAATCTAAAAGCCACTGCTTTGTATGGTGTGTCAATTACAAATCAGAACATCGTCTTGATGTTGTGAATTCTGGTTTAAATGAGAACTATTCAAAAGCCTACTATATATGATTTTGCTTAGTTTTCACATACCTGTGAATTGATATATACAATCTTTTCTTTTTCCTTGACCAGATTTTTGGTGCCATAGAAAGCGATGATGCAATTGGTTTTCCTGTTGGAGGAACTAATCAAAACATAAATGTAAGTGAAGGACAAAACGCACTCAACAAAATTACTCTGTATCCTTTGAGAGCTTAGGTTAAAGGGGTGGCATTACTGATATGTATGTAGCTGAATTGCTTTTTTTTGCTTTTAACTTTTGAATCTGATGTAATTAATTGGCCTTGGAAGCAGGATTTTTTTTTTATAAGAGTTGGGGTTTTTATAGGTTTGTTTGATTTAATGACAGACAATTTGTATAGCAACCAGAAAAAGAATTATCTTGCCTTCTGAATGATGAGTCTGTTTCCTAAACCACATGTGAACTACAGGCAGCACATGCTACAGTCTAAAGACTCATTACAAGTATTTGTATGCTAAGTAGTTTCAAAAATGTAATTATACTGATTAAACTTCTTTGTGGTACACCAGAAAGCAGCCTGGAGGCAGCTGGGGTTTTATCCACATTTCAGTCTCTTCTTCTGATCTCAGTTGCAGCCACAGTTTTTATGTGGCTTTCAAAGGCTGTTTTGCTTTAGTCACTCAGCAATTCTGTGGCAATGCAGAATTTTTCTGGAAATACCTGAGTGGTACCTGATGAAAGTGCTGAAGGGCTCTAGAATAACTGGAACATTTTCTGAGGCAGGCAGGAGAAATAACTCCATGTGAAAGCTGTCAACACTGTTCGTGCCAAAAATCTCTTGTGGACACATCTGTGCTGTTTTTCATGTAGTTTTCTGCAATAAAGATGTGACCATGCACCTTTCTGTTCCTCCTTAGAAGGAATAAATGAAACATTTCTGATTAAAAAAAAAAAAAGCTTTTTATTCATCAAAGGAATTGGCAAGTTTGCTTGTGGTTGGAAGAATGGGAATGAACATTCAACTGATGATTGTCAATGCAAATACTTATATTTGTGTGCTGTGAAAATTTCCATTAATGATACAATAAGGAAGATATTCAGTATTGACTACAAAGCCCATCAATAGTCATTTTTTAATTAAGCTCAGAATTATTTTGAATTTCAGAAGAAAGGTAGTATTTTAACACTTGCCTTTCTAAGGAAAATGAAAATTAAATGTATATTTAACACTTCAGGCAGTGTTCCCAATAGATATGTTTAATGGAAGGATTGGTGATAGCTTGAAACTAGGTCCTTTCACGCCTATAAAATAACACTGCCAAGGGTAGTAGAGTGAGAAGAATCTTGTGCAGAAAAAAACCAAAACCAACATGTGCTAACACATGTTGTTGTCCACAAAAATTGGATTTGTTACCCATGTGCAACAAGCCAGTAACTACACCCTCAAGAGCGACATTGTTTATTTGTTTCAGAGTTGTGCAAACCTGGGTACTCTCGGTGGTATTCCACAAATCAAGCACACCAACTATCAAAACTTTTTACTATTTATGCATTTTAGCAAAAAAAGCAACTAGTGTTCATTGGCTGCAAGTTACATAATTCTCTTAATAATTTGTATTTTATCCTCTCTTGGTTAGTAATTTTCCTGTGCTAATTAGTCTGCATTCTCAGTCTTTCTGTTGAGTCAGTGTGTTCCTTGGGTTGGTGGTCTCTGTGTTGGTGTTTGAAATTACCTTTTACCCAGTGGGAGCTGATTCAGTGCAGTTGGCTGAGTTGGCTTTATAAGTTTCTTCGTTACCTTGGGAGTTCTGCCAAGTGTCCTTGTGTCCTGTAAATTCTTTGTGGCATTCTTTGTGTCCACTATCAGTGGTCCATCCTTCTCCCCAAGTTTTGTTAAGCTCCCCTAAGGTCAAAGATCATTGTAGCATGTCCAGCCCTAAACCTTAACAATGCAATTCTGCCAACAAGTAGTTTGTTTTTCTAACGCCTGGACATCACACAGAGCTTGCTTGTTAGCTTCTGTCAGTTTCAAGGATTAAATCTCCTTTTTTGTTGATTAGGCTTGAAAGGATACAAAAATCAAACACTAAAGAACATCCTTGCTGAAGAAAGTTTTACACATTCCACATTTTGCAACACTTTTAGCACAGTTGTCAGAAGAATCTTGTGCTAACGATTTTTACACTCAAGAAGCTTTTGTTTTTATTGCCCAGGTCATTACTGGTCTTAGGCATTATAATATAAAAATGCATATCACAAATGTTTTGGCTGTTTCATTAAATATTTTACTGTCTTTCAGTCCTCCAGGCAAATTCTTATTTTTCTTAGCACAAATTAAAGGAGGTGAACTTCCAAAGTTCAAAAACTTCTCATTAATTATGGAAGGCTGTGGGTCAAGCCAGTTGTTTCCTTGTTTAAATTAGAGATGAAAGAACCAACTGAGTCAATATCTCCAAAAAGGCATAATCCAGTTCACAAGTGCTAAAAGAAAAACTAGCTTAATTACCATGGGTCAGTAATTTACTTGAAAAGTGGATATAAGAGATTGGAAGTCAGAAAACCTCAGTTCCATAATATCATTTTCCAAGTGAATTCAGCATTTCTCTCAAGTTAGTTATTGAGGAAATAAATGCTTTCCCTATGCTACTTTATTTGCATAAAGGTACTTCCAGTGCAGAGGGGGAACCGAGATGTGACTGTTACTCACTTTCCAGAGTCTGTTCCTTGGACCACACTTGTCAGCACCGGATCTGATTATGAAGCTGATTGCAGTGTTCACATTTATAAAAAGTTTTAGCAGAGCTCCTTGGTTCTTCTCGTAGGGACACTTTTACAGCAGGACAGACTATCTCGTCCCTTAATTGCACAAAAATTTGTCAAGAAGATTAAACAGACAGGAAAGACGTGTAGAAATTGTAGAGGAGACAAAAGTTTGCAATTTTTTTCCTCTCCCCCACCCTCCAAAGTAATGAAACTTTTAATTTAGGCTTTCCCCTGAGGGCCTGGCTTTACCTCTTGGTATTCCGGAGAAGTGTTGGCAGACACTGATGTGTAGTTGGTTTTGTTCACTAACTGCTTGCTGCTGCTATTCGCTGCCATTGAAACCAGACTCACAGGACCTTTTCTCTGGGATTTTGTGCCTAGCATTTACTTACACCTGAAATAATTCAACAGTAATCTTTTCCCACTTTTTGTGGGAGAGAGATTTTTATGAGGAATATAGAGAATTCCACTGTCTATACAATTAGTGTAAGCTAAAAATCTCAGGAACAGATCTGTGTTCTAATGAAAATTAGTCCTAATATCAGTTTCACATGGTATTATCTGATAAACAGTTGGTCTTAAGATAACACAGTACATGAAGGAGCAAATTCATCTGAGTGCTGTTTTTATCCCTGCACTGCATTAACCCTGTGGAAGTGAGGGATCTAGCTGAAAGGAGGAATGGGGAAAGGCTGAACTTGACAAGATTTTTTTTTTTTTTTTTTATCTGCACAAAAGAAAAATTAACATTTAATGCAAATTGTCATCTATCCTTTGACATCAATAGAGCAATGAGAATTTTTATTGATACAGATCTGCCCTGAGGGTTAAGTTCCATCTAACAGCACATAAATATGAAGTGGGTGGGGACCTGTTTTATATCAAATGATGATTAGCTAACTGTGGAAATAATGATCCTGCAGATTGAATCTACAGTGATGCCATACCTCCAAGTTCTTTCTGAGTTCAGAGAAGGAGTGCGACAAATCGCCAGAGAGAAGAAAGGTGAGAGTTCACTTTTTCCTGCACTGTTGCACATAGGAACCAAACTGGGGGAGAGGATGGAGGTGTGGGTGGGAGGCAGCTGATAGTCTCTCCTTGCTTAGAGAATAAAAGTGAAGAATCTTTAAGTCAGAGCTGCTTTGAATTTTTGCATCCCTGCTGCCTGTCTCTTTAATTTAGGAATCTTTTTAGGCTGCTAAACTAATTTTCATTTCCTAAAGAATTTAAAAGTTCTTGAGATGAGGTGTAGCTGCTGTTTTTTGGGTTAGGGTGCTCCATGCTTTCTAGGTAAGAAACTACCTGTGTTCTCTTTCCCAGGGAGCTTGCATTTTCTTAAGAGTGTAGATTGCTACACAGTAATAGTGTCTGCATTTAAATCGCCCGAGATGTTCACTATTGTTTGTTAGCATAGTTGGGATTGTAGCTTCCCCGATGGTAATTAAGTGCTCTCTTTGGAGAATTCATCTGGGAGTTTGCTGGAAGTTTCAGGTGCCTTTTTTAATCTCTTTGAAAAGCTTTGATCATGCTGTGTGTGTTGGCAGCAGAACTATAAAGTGTTAAAAAGGTTGTTCCATTAAACTTTCTTTGATTTTACTGATAATTCCTAAGGGAGGAGCTCTTACTATTTTCTGCTGTTCCCTGTGGAATTTTGCATGTCTTCAACATCTATTTGGTTCTTGTTTTCTTAAAACTTGGACACTGAAATTTGTACTTAACATCGAAGCAGGGCATTTTTAATATATAAAACATACAAGTAACCCATATATTACACAGAAACATAAAATTACTTGAGGGTCTGGTAACCTTTTCAGCTGGAAAAGACTCTGGACTCTCATTCTGTTACTGTTTGGAGTCCTTCTAAAGCTGATAAATTTGCATTAAAAAGCACAAAACTGTACTTGCTAATGTGGTGACTAGTTTGATATTATTGTCAAACTCTGATGGGCCTAATTGATGCTGAGACATAGGCTTAGTAACAAGTTCCAATAGTTCCAATAGTAAATATTAATTCAAGAGGTTTGTGTGTATATCCTCAGCCAAAAATTGAACTTTAGTCTTTTGGTATTTAACATACTTGTTTATATGAAGCTTTTTTCCCCCCTTGCTTTATGGTGGTTGAGCTAAGTTGATTATTGCTTTTAGCAGTGGTAAGGTTTAAATATCACAGGGCTTCCTGTAGATCATTTTTAGAACACGCTTGGCTCTAGACTGCTTACTGGCACTTGCATTCCCTACTTGGAAGGCAGTGATTTTTTTTGCCTGAAATACACTGGACAGTGATAATCAAACTGGATCTAGTTCCTGCTTGGTTGGGGTAAGGAACACACTGCAATTTGACCAGGGAGGCACCTTTCTTTTAAACTATTTGAAATATGGAAGCTGAGTGGTGGTTGGCAGGACCTGCACTGACATACTACTGATTTCTTTCTCTTTACCCATTAAATTATTGCTTGCAGGAAGCATTAAGTTACTGTAAAAGTTTTGATTAGTGGCTGGGGATATTGCCTCTGCGTGGCTGTAGGCAAAGGGAGTTTCCCCATCATATAGCCTGTTGGTGGCAGAGTTGTGTTAAATGTTATTTAAAAATCTGTATTACTTTAAGTATTCTCAGATGTTAAATAGAAAGCATGTGGCTCTGTAAAACCTGCAGAGTATTACAAATGTCCCCATCCATACACATGCGCTTTGAAAATGTGTCTACAAAACATTTCACAGAATAGCCATTTTTAAAGCTATGGTTTTAGTAATAATCAAAATATATATACTCTGCAATAATGTTACCATAATCCAGAATGGGTAACATTGAAATGCAGACTTAATAATTCTCACAGTGCCCTCTGCACCTTCTGCCCTCTTCTGAATATGTCATGACTTGACCAGAACTGGGACAAACTCTCTCACTGTAGCGCTGACTGCTCCTGTCTTTTGCTGCCAGTCTTTACATCCAGCATTCTCCAGATGCTTTTCAAGCTCCTCTTTTTCCTTCCCATCACAGTGTTCTGATTCACAACACCTCAACATCTGTTTCACATCTGATACTCTTTGGCTTGAAATTCGCAGAAAAAGTGAATTTCGGTCACAGGCCTCTGACCGAAAAGTCACAGCCCCACGGAGTGTCTGTCTGCTGGGGTGTTGATGGGCACTGGTGATAAGGTGGTTTCCTGGGCACTGTCCTCAGTGAGAGTCTTGTTATGTCCTGAGGCAGCCCATAAACAGCCCCCTACCCTATCCTAAACATATTTGCTCTGGAGGTGCCACGTGCAAAGAACAGGCACATTTCAGCCTTAAGAAACGTGGTGCTGACTCCTCTGGATGACAGGATTGATCAGAGGATGTGTCCTCTCATAAATAATATGTTTCATTATACGTTTTTCCTTGATGGATTTCTTCTTCTCCAGCTTTCAATTATTCATTATTTTAGATAAGTAAACATCTCTAACTGTGCAAATGCTATTTTGGTGAATAAGCAGGAGGTGTTTCTGATACAGTCTTGATATGATATGTGTAATTCCTTTGCCTAGGTTAGAGCAGACACCTTTTAGTGTTAACAACCAGCAAGATAATCTTATCCCTCCCTGGTTTATCTTAATGGCCGATTTAGAGTTGCATCAAACATGACCGTGGTTCGCTGCTCTGGATCAGGAGAAACAATGACTCCATTCATGGCAGACACAAGAGGTTCTATACACTGCAGTGGTTTCCTGTGCAAAGGGAGAGCCACAGAACACGGCCATGTGCTGAAACAGGGCGTTCCTTTTTATGGTTTTAGGATAGTCAGTGCTGTTCACTTGCAGCTCTCTGAGACCTGTGGAAGAGATGAAGGCTCAGGGATGGTACTTGTATCTACCAGAATGTGCGGTGTTCAGGAAACTGCCTGGATGGAAGCTTCTGCTGCCTGAAGTAACAGCTTTGAGACCCTGAGTACTTCTTAGGTTTAACTGGCTGAGAACTGCTGAAAGGGAGAACACTTGTTACACTTGCTAAGTGTTCCTTCCAAATACCAGACTGCCTATAAAAAATGCCACTGAATTCACAACAGCAACATACTGGGTCTCTGATGCATTTACTCCCGCTTAACTGTTCTGTTGCTTCTCAGGTGATACAATTTCTGATCAAAAAAATTATCTTGTATGAAGATTTGTTTTCCCCTTAAAAGCTGATAGCATATATTTCAGCTAAATCTTAAGTTCTTAATTATTTGCTGTCATCAAAGGCTCTTTAATAAGTTTGCAAGGGAAAAAAAATACTAGCCATGATGTCCTGATTACCATGCAGAAACCCAACCCAAAATTCTCTGTTCTGCTTCAACTAGATTGCTTGAAATAAAGAGGATGTTTGGATTACAGTTTCTCTGACAAATGTATGTGTAGTTACCAAATCAACAAAATCATAGTCCTTCAAAGGGCACTGTTAGATTTAGCACAGGATATGTTAATTTGTGATTTTTCTAAAATTAGGTTTTTAATCTTTCTTATTGCACATCCTACAGTAACCATTAAGATTTTCCTGAGTCATATACCCTTCCATGATACCCTGGCAGATTTGTTGCATCATTTCTGAATTGCCTTGGATTTTATTTCTGTTCCCCTTCAGGAACAGTGAGGGTATCTTGGAAGAAATTTATGATTTTCAAATCCTTGCAAAGAAACATGCTGCTTCTCAGTATGGCTGAGATAAGGCAGGACTTACTTATCCCTTTAAAAGAAAAGACCTTTCTCTCTCTATGTGAGAGAGCAGCAATGTCTTAACTGCACTCAAGTAACTATGTAACTGGATAAAAAGTACACTTTGGCCAAATTTTACTTCACTAAAAGTATTTTTCATGCTCTGCAGTAACTGAAGTGCTGCAGTTGAGTGATGCTCTTCGGGATGACATCCTGCCTGAACTTGGGGTTCGATTTGAAGATCATGAAGGTACCTGGTTATCTCTTGAAACTTTGAATGAACTGTTTTTATAATCCTGCTGTTTTCCTAAGAAGTGGGAAAACAAACTGTCAAAACTAATTTGGAATAATTAGTAAACTCAAGTATTGCAGAACTGTAGTATATCATATGTGCACCATATATGTGTATTTTATATGTACTATACATAACAGCACATAATATGTATCATATATAATGGTGTGTGTATATATATGTATAAATATATATCTATAATAGAACTGTATATGGGAATACAAATACAGAATTAAAAAACCCACATTGCAATGTTTTTCACCTTTTTGTATAGGACCTAATTTCTTAGTCACTTTTGAGTAGCCACTGAATTTTATTTGCATTCAGCATGCAAAAAGAAAACAATTATCTCAGGGTGAATACATTTAGCTTTGAATACTCAAGAAATTAATCCATCTCTTTTTGCTTCTTTAGGACTTCCAACTGTGGTTAAATTGGTGGATAAGGACACATTATTGAAAGAAAGAGAAGAAAAGAAAAAGGTAATTATTTTAAGCATCCTATATTTTTAAAATTTAAAGTAATGTGTAAGCTATGGATATTTTTTATTTCTTTGAAAATTCATTTAAAAATCATAGTTGACTAGCAAACAAGGAAGATGACCTAAAATAATTGATACAAAAATGTAAGTGTCTTGGAAAAAAAGAATTTTTTGAAACAGCTTCTTGAATACTTTGTATGGGACCTAGTGAATACCGCCAAGATTTTTTATTTGTTGGCTTTTTAAGATCTTCATATAATTAAGGGATGTTCAGTATTGCGTCCCACCTCTCTTATCTCTGTGGAAGAACAATTCCAGTAAGAAGCTAATTCAGAGTTCTTTTGTTTGTACAAATGAAGTCAACATTTTCCATAGAACTAGTCTGTATTCATCTCATATGTGACGAAAAAATGTACTGGCTAAATCTTAATTAATATAGCATGGATTAGGGACATATTCAGGATGTGGGGGCAAGAATTCGTGTTACTCTACGAAGCTTGTGAATTTGAATTCACAAGCACAAGGTCTGTACAGAAACTCTGCTTTTGGCACTTCCTAGCTTTAATGTTTGACTCGGTAATATTTAAAAGTAGCACTTCATATGCCCGTCTTCAATTTTACCAAATAATAAAATTCTATCACAACTAGAAATATTTGAAGACTTTCCAACATTTGTTCTTCCATGTTGATGTTTTTTAGAAAAGGGAGAATTAAAAAGCCATTTTAGTCAATTCCAGATGTTTTCATCAGAGTGACATTTGAAGGCAGTTTGTTTATAGCTGCTGGGTAGGACCTGCAGCCAGAGTCCCTTTTCCCTGGAAACAGCATTATGTTCAGCATTGCAGAACCCTTGGAGAACTGACAGGTCTCTCCTGGGCAAGTGCAAGATGGGATTTTTAGCAAGCTGGCTAAATTTGGATAGTTGTTTCCCTAGGAACATCAAGTGATACAACTGCTGCTTGAGGAACTGTGATATCTTCACAGTTTGAGGCAAGAGCTTAAAATATCATTGAAATACAGTCCTCTTTAAAAGTCATTTGCAAAACATTTTCTACCTAAAATGATAAGTCAGTTTCTTATAGGTATTCTTTTATCTTCTTTGCATGCAAAATGCATGCAAAATGCATTCTGAACAGTTAAAACTGTGAATAAAAGCAAATGAAATCAAAGTCATACAGTGGGAAGTATTAGACAATCCTAATTATAAAGCATGGTGGGTTTGCTGCAGGTCATGCTGCCAGTTCTGTCTGTAATGAGATATCCAGGGGAGCTGGCTCAGGTTTGTGGAAAACAACCAAATGAAATAGTGCATTACCTTTTACTCACTAACACTGCCTCTCACAGATAGAAGAGGAGAAAAAAAGGAAGAAAGAAGAAGCAGCCAGGAAAAAACAACAGCAGGAAGTAAGTAACCTCATTTTGAAGGAAATTGTAGTCACATGCAGGAAAGAATATTAGAATATTAGAACACGGGCTCTCTTCCCAGCCTTAACCAGGTCTCCATTTCTTTTTTTGTGTACAATTTCCTGCTCAGAATGGCTTTGGCTTGCAGTTCCGGACTTTCAGTTCTTATAAAGAAGCCATTTTTTGAAAAGACAACTAAAGCCTGCAAAAACTTATTACAAAAGAACTTGTAGCACCTAATTTCAGTCCATAAACAATATTACTTCCTTTATTGACAAAGTAATATCTTACATGCTTGTTACTGTTAGAGAAGATTTTGCTTGTGTTATTTGTTATTTTATTCCCTTTCTAATATCATAGGTATAGTGAAAGGGTTTCTTTTTATCCTTTTGTTTTTTTCTTTTTCTCTGTAAGAAATCCTCTGTTCCTTATGATTGAGCAGGGAAATATTTTGTCTCTGTGACTGGAATTCAGATAGCTCAAAAGTTTTGGACTTTGGATGGGAATAGACAGAGGAGGTGAACTCAAAAGAGAAAATACTGTTTGCCATGCTGATGAATTTAACAGTACAGGAAATGCATTGCTGTGTTAAAAGAGGAAGAAAACTTCAGAGAGCACCACGTACAGAGATAAAACAAGATAAAGAGCATTTATCATCCACAAATTCCAAGTAACTTTTTTCATTTTTTCAAAAAGGTGATTCCTTTGCATTGGGCAAAAATTACATGGAAAAGATTCTGAGATGTATTTGTTTACAGATAAAGGAGAGTTCAGTTTGTTTCTAGTGCAATTACTGCATCTGATTCTTTTGTGACCTGCATAGAAACCTTTGCTTGTCAGCAGGAAACTTGATAGAGGTCGTTCCCTTTGCAGTGAGTTAATTGCTGAATATTCTTTATGATAGCAGCTATTCATTTTGGGTTGACTTAAAGGACCAAGTTAGTAAGAATCAGATGTAGTTTTTGGAGTATATAAGCAAAGTATTTTGGGTTTCTGCAATCTATCTGTTTTATAAAGTGGTTCTCTATAGGTTTAAAACAGTTTTTCCCCCAGATGAGCACAGCTAAGACCTACTGAGTTGTTCCTCAGTCCAAGGTTTTTTTCACATAATAAACAATTACCAATTTAATGCTCCTTGATTTTGAAATTATAGTCTACTTTTCCTTTTGCATACGTGATGGGTTGTCAATAATTAACTGTGATTTTAATGCATGTTTTATATTACAGGCAGCAAAACTGGAAAAAATGAAGATTCCACCACATGAAATGTTTAAATTGGAACTTGACAAATATTCCATGTTTGATGAAAATGTAAGAGACCTTTTTTCATGTAGGGAGTGGTTTTCCATCCCCAGTTGTACATACTTATTTGTATATGTTTATAGCAATCTTGTTCCAAGCCTCCAGGTCAGTGCTATTAAAGCAGCAAGAGAAGAGAAGGAGAGAAAGAAAAGGTGATACGTGAATTTTATTGTGCACTGGGGAGCAAGGCCTGTGTTATCCATAATTTCAAGGGTATTTTCCTTCTACGTTCCTTTGTACGTTCATTGTACGTTTCCTTTGGCTTCCCTTGTTGCAAAGCAAAATATATATTGTGGGTAGATATGTGTATGATGTTCATTCACAGATTTATTACTCTGGTGCAAGGCGGGGTGTTCATTTGCAAGTACAAACTCGCCAACTCTGACAGAACTGATGTTTTTTGGAGAGATCCTGTGTTTCCTGTTCCCTTCTGCCCACTGTTTTGCTCTCTCCTGGCAAAGGCTTTCTGGAGGGGCTGTATACCTAACTTTGCTCTTGATTGCTTCCCTTGGGGATAAAAGGTGTACTTGGAAAACATAAAGCACTGTTTCTTCACTTCTATTTGATTTCAGTCATTGATCCTGCTTCTGCCTCTCCCCTTTACCTACACAAATTCAAGCCCTGGGGACAAGTCAGAATGGAGAGGATAAATACTGGAAAATACCCCTGCAAGCCAAGGAGAATGTCCATAAAAATGCTGATCATACTTTCTCCATCAAGAATATAAATCCCTGCTTTTGCTTTAAGCCTTGAATTCAATCTGCTAGTATGATTAAAAGATTATTTTAACCATCTGTTCAGGAATTAGTCATTATTCTCTTAACTAAAACCATCTAGAAGTTAGTGGTCTAAGCTTCCCTTAATGTGGTTCAGGACAGAAGACAAATACACCCTTATGCCTCTTGTTTAGCTAGGAAGGGAACATTCAGAAATAGTCAAAGTTAGCATTCAAACTTCTAGGTGACTAAAATTAGCTGAGATACACTCCTTCCTGACAGCCTGTCATTATGACATTATCTCCCTATCTTATTAAAACACGATTGCTTAAAGAACAAAAGCAGTCCAAAAATTTATCTTAAATACTCTTTTTTAATATATATTTCAGGGATTTCCCACCCATGATACAGAAGGCAAAGAACTTAGCAAAGGACAAATTAAGAAGCTAAAGAAACTATACGAAACCCAAGAAAAGCTGCACAAGGAATATCTACAAATGGTTCAGAATGGAAGTGCAAATTGAAAACACCAGGACTTTTTATTTAGAAGGCGAGTGCTGGGTTCCCATTGAAGAAGTGAGCATATACTGATGCTCAAATTTCTGTTTACACTTTCTATTATGTGCAAAGTAAAATTCCTGTTTACGTGGGTTAATAATGTCATCTGGAAATGTAATAAAAATCTATAATTAAAAAAATGCCAACCTGTAAGAAGTTTCTTCTCAACAGTAGCAATGGTGGCTGCCAGTTCTGTTTGTGAAGGTGCTGCTCAGTCAGCAAATCCACATAAAGACTCTTGTTTATTCTAGCTGTCCAGGCTTTGGTTAATTTGTCCTGTGTACTGATCTCTGTCTAAGACCTAAAGTTACAGTCAAAAAAATATATTGCTAAATGGGAGCTGAGTAATTTGCCCCACAGTAAGAACAGTATTTTCCAGATTACTTTAGTATCTTTTCATAAGCAGGAAAAGTGGGTAGTTCCACTATGATACTTACTCTAGCTGCTGTTATTAAAAACTCTCATAAGTATACCCAGAACACTTTGCATAGTAGAAGTTAACAGTCCCTTTGTTGAAAAAGGGAACAGATCATCAACCTGCAGTTACAGTCAAGTGGGTAAGTACAAGGCAAATGCACCTGCATTGAGCAAACGGGGAGGAAATACACGAAGGGCAGAGGTGATGTGTTCTTGGAGCTATCCCTTCAAGGAAACAGAAGCCCTGCCAAAGTACCTGATTACCTAAAGTACTCAGTACCTTATTACCAGTTCAGAGCCATGGGGAATTAACAGAGGGTTCCTACTGATCTACAGTTTGCAGATTGGTTTGCAGTTAGGGAATACAGCTAGACATTGCCCTGTGTTCAAGACTGATGGTTTTAACATGACGATTTAACCCTGAGATAAAAAACCTTCTGATGTAGTATGGTCACATTACATCTGCAGGGAGAGTTCTTTGTTGCCTATCAATACATTTTACTGGCAGAAGCTAGTAAATGAACTAAAGTTCATGAACTCCTAAAAAATACCTCACCTACTCCGCAGGTGCACAGAACAGCCAAGTGTCTGTTTTGAAGAACTATATTCATTCTGTAGTCTCAAGGTGACTCAAGTCATACTGTGACACCTCTGTTTTCTCAACTCTTAGTGTCATGCTACAATCTGAGGCTATGTTCCTTTCCTTAATCAAAAGTTAAAATATCTTTACTTTTTCTTGATATTTTTATATTTGTATTCCTCCTTATGAGGAATGAGCACATTATTTGGAGTGTAACAGAAATGTCTAGTAGGATTTTTTTTTTTTCCTTATTTGTCTGTGTTTGCCTTTGAAAACATACATAATGTTAAGGTCGGTAAAGCAGATGCCTCCTGTGTACAGAAAATAAAATCTGTTGTGAAGTACTTGTATGAGAATATTGAGCTTATCTTTATTCCACAACCATCTTTGTGAAATGTGGTTTACAGAACTTTTCCTTCAGCTTGCTATTACTAATTTAATTAATTTTGCATTCAGTATTTTATTATTCTGGTAATTTCTAATCTATTTTATAAATGCCTGTTTAAACTGCACAGTGATACTTAAAGCAGCCAGCCATGGCCATCAGGGAAACTTCTCCATCCTTTGATACAGGAATAGAAAAGGCTCAATCACATTTTTTGCAGCATTTTATATCCTAACTCCCTTTGGCATTATCAGTTCATCATTTTCTTCCCAGCATGCTCCCTGGAGATGCATGTGTACTCAGGATGTTTTTGAAAGGATGGACATGCCTATGCTGCTTCTGAAGTTGCAACTTCATGTCAAGTAGTTCCAGGAATTTGAATACAGAAATTGGTTTTGGTGATCTGAGTTAGCAGTTACTTAAAGTGAATTAGTATTTAACTGTGGAGAAAATGCTGTTGATCCATGGCTGTCCTGGACTGTAGTTTATGACATCTACATGATAAAATCCTGGCTTTTGCCCCCCCCCCCCCCCTTTTTTTTTTTTTTTTCTGCTACGTTTTAGTAGAACCTAATCCAATTCCATTACTTACCTCTTACATCAATGTAAAAGAATGGGGGGGGGGGGTTTTGTTTGTTTTTAAATGCTCTTTTTCCTTCCTAAATGTTTAATTCTGTTTCTGGGACAACTCTTCTTGCAGGGATCTTAGGTGCATTTCAGACTCACATTTTCCAAAGGTTATTTACTGGTCTTTCGGTATACTTCCCACATACACACACTGTTCCCTCCCTCCCTCCCTTGGTATGTTTTTTTAAATTCAGTATGTGTAAAATCCTGGTGAAGGGAAACTTGGTAGCAAACAGAGAATGCTGCAGCCAGGCTTGGATGCACACTGCTTAAGATGGCTTTTGCAATGTGGGCATGCCAATTATCTGTGGGATTACTCAATTGCACAGACAATACCTGTTCTCTGGCAATCCCTCAAGGTGGCACTTAACTGAATTCCACTGCACTTTGTGAGAGAGACCTGGCAAGCAGGAGAAAGGAATGCAACAGCAATGGTCTGCAGTCATCTCTCTCAGCCAGAAAAAGGGAGAGGACAGAGTACACAGTATTTTAATTTTCTTTTTTAATTTTTTTGTGAGGTTTTTTAAGGTCATGTATGCATACAAACTCTCAGGGAAGCCAGTCTGGAATATGCTTCTCTAACCATTATGAAAATTATGAAAATCCTCATAGCAAAATCCTAGAATTTTAAAATATTTTAATTTTCTGGAACAGAGACCTCATCTTGCTCATACAACGTGGAGCTTTCAATTTCCCACCTTCAAAGAATTTATTCAAAGATGGCAAGGGAAGATATAAGAGTAGTGTTTCTGTTTTTAATTGTACCCTTGGCTAAAGAACAAACTTGGCAGCAGCAAATTTTGTTTGTCTCTTGCTCAGTGTGCCTTTCAGCCTTTCTGATGTGAATATTCCCATTAACATCAAACGTGAATACTGTTCCACTCAAGAGGACAAATTCCTCCCACCACTCAGTTTGCTCAGATACTGGTATAAAAATTGTGAATTGTTCAGTGTGAACTTGATGCTACCAGTATTTTCAAAGACTTCCAACTGATGAGTACTGATTACATTTATGATACTCTCTTTGACCTGTTTATACTAACATTTTTATTTACTGTCTCCTGTTGCACAAAGGCACTGGTACATTTTAAGTGTGCAAGTAAGCAATTCGCTGTCACATACAGTGCATAGCTTCAAATGTAGAAAAAGAAGTTGAAGGTAAGTTTAAGCAATCTCAGCTGGTGGTAGTTGTTGGACCAACTTTAGCTGCCTCTTTAATTACACAACTTCTCCCACACAAATATGGGAAGGAATTTTACTGCACTCTGTGATTTCACAAGGCAATTTCTCTATGTACCACATACATAGTACTTAACATGCCTTGAGACAGAACAGATTAATTAAGAAGCACATAAGCTATTTAGTGCCAAGACTCTGCTTAGCAATAATCTAACTTCTTCCTCCCCTGCAGGAAAAGTCATTGACAGATGAAGTCTTATATGTCAGATTAGGCTGTGAATGTCTAGCATCTCACCCAGTGAGGGCAGTTTCCATTAATACCCACCCAAGGGCAGAAGACACAGAGAGTTTTAATGCCAGTTACAGATCACAGCCTAAGCTTGCTCTCCGTTGTCAAGTGTGTCTGTTTGGCAGCTCTGGCACAAACCCTTCCCTCGGTTTTGGTTCTCCAAGCTCTTGTTTGTGAGGCTGGGTGCTTAAATCGAGCCAGGGTGATTCAGCAGATATCCACTTGCAGCTCTCTGCAGGGTAGAAGCCACTGACAGCAAGATGACTCCACAGATTGTGCTTTATCCACAGTCCTGCAGTCTAGCGCTGTGCTGTAAGAGGTTAGACAGCCGTCAGCAAAAATCCCTCATTGATCATGGGAGATTTAATGCCTTTGGAGACAGGCACTAAAAATCCAGAGTGTAAGGTAATTGAAATGTGTGTTTACTTTGACATACAGGTGTGTTGCCATATTATGTGAGCTTCTGTGAGATATTTACTGCTCTGACTGAATTTTTCCACAGCTTTCTGATGTAAACATCTTGTTTTCACATTCCTTTCTGATGATAGTCAACTGATGGACTTCTAGTCTGGCCAGTGGGATGGAGAGGTGGTAGCCTTGTCCTCCAATCCCTGGTCATTCTTCAAAACCTATAAAAGCAAGGTCTTTGTAAATAATAAAGTTTGTCTTCAGCCTTCATCTTGTGGAGTCAAATCTGTGAGTATTTACTACTGTCCACTAGCGACACAGGTGCAGAAAGGTATAGTTAGATTACAGTCAGATAAACCATTTTTTCAGAGTTCATCATGCTCTTCTTTGGAACACTGAGAATCAAGCATAGTCATTACCATGAATAAGGTTGTCCCAAAATTAAGGATTAATGGAAGTATGAGGAGGCTATTAACCTGCTGATGTTAGAAAAAGGACTGGTTTGGAGAAAGAGGGAAAGGGAGCTGGAAGCAAAGTAAAGAAGGGGAACCTTCCACTGAATGTGTTCTCTGCCCCACTAAATCTGCATGTTTGTGCAACTGGCTACAACATTCCTGCAGTTCTTTCAAAATTATCTCATTTTTAATTGCAGTACTGGCATCTAATTAAAGATTCCTTGGTTATACCTGTAATTTAAATTCCTACTGTAAATGATTTAATCCAACATTAACATATTGACTAGTTGTTAATTTATAAAATATTGGTCTCATTGCTTCCAAATACTAGTAGTTAGAGAAATCCAAGCTGCAGACCCGGAGAAAACTTTTTAGAACAAAGTTCTAAACAAAGTTTAGAACAAAGTTAGAGATAATTTTTCCAATTGAGTGAAAGATGACTAAAACTCTGGAAGTGGCTCCAGGTGCTGAAATTGCCTGTTTCTTCAGACTGCCATGCACACAGAATGTGGCTGATAGTGGCGTTTTCTTGGCTTGCTGTAACAGGGAATTGTGTCCGAGCAGAAGGTGGGCACTGCCACGTCCGCCTTTGCTTCAGAGGAGCAGTAAAGCAGCACCACATTCCTCAGGCCAGGCACGGTGCCTCAGAAACTGCACGGATCATCACCAAGCATGGATAATCTTAATGACAAATTGTAATTACTGAGGCATGGAGGGATCTCATGTAATTGCTGAGACACGGTGGGATAGCCCACACGACTGGAATGTTGTCACGGTTCGGCTGTGTGCTTTTGAGGGCAGGTCAGAGAAGCGAGGTGATGGAGCTGCTCTAATTCTACCCAGGGACAGACGAACAAGTTGAGAGCTTATGAGAATTAAGGGCTGATCCGGTGACACCGTTGTGGGTGTTTGGGACAGGCCCACGACCTCACGGTCACAGGCCCCGGTTCTCCTGCGTGGCTCCAAACACCCTGATATTTGCTAAAGAGACAGCACGGCCCGGCACACATAGTCCAGGGAAATTCTGCGGCCCACTGAAGAGAACTTTTTGCCGAGGAGGAAAGGGCTGTTGCTGTCCCTTTAAGGACGCGGATACGCACCGCCCCCCCGGCCCCGCCCCGCTCCGCATCACGCGCTCGCCCCGCGCGCGCCCGCGGCCCCGCGCGCCCCCCGCCCGCGCGCTCTGATTGGCCGAGCGCGGCACCGTCGGACAGTCAACATGGCCCGCGTGCGGCGTGGCGGCCGCGGCGCCGTCGGGGCCAATCGGCGACGCCCTTGCTGAGGGAGGGGCCCGCGCCGCGGCCAATGGGACGCGGCTTTGTTGGCGGCGGCACTGCCCGAGCGAGGAGGTTGCGAAGAGCCCGGCGGCGCTGCGGCCTCTGCGGCGTGAGGGGCGCGGGCAGGTGAGGGCGGGCGGCCATGGGCTCTGGGCCCTGCGCCACGAACACCCGGCGGAGACAGCGGACGGGCCGAACCGGGCGCCGCTGCCCCGGCGCGAGACTGGGGATTCTCTCTGGGGCCCGCTCAGGGGTGGAGCGCGGCGGCGGCCGCAGCCGCCCGGCGCGGAGCGCTTTGCGCTCGGCCTGCCGCGGTTCCATTTTAAGGCCGGTTCTAGAAGTTGGGGCCCGCGGAACGGGTCCTGGGTTCCTCCGTGCCTGGGGGCGGGGAACGTAGGGGTTCCGGCCGCACGTGTGGCCGCGCTGCCTGGCAGCACGCCCGCCCTGTCCCGCCCTCCTTGTGGAGCGGGGGAGGAGGAGGGCGGGAGGACTGGTTTTGGTGAACGCTGCCGCCGGCGCTCTCACACTGCCGTGCTCGGGTTGGCTCAAGGCCTTCGCTGCTTGGCTGGGGTGCGATGGTTTCGCCTGACCTCAGCCACGGTGTTGTGTTCCCTCAGCGCGGCGGGCGGTTTGGGGGGCTCGGTTTTGCATTTCGGGTTCCTTGTCTCCCAGTTGAGGGCCTGTTGGAAATTTTCTGTGCTGTTGCGGTTGTTTACTACACACAGTACGGGTGCCCGTAGGATTTGCCAGACTCCTTTCCTGTAATATCTGCTCATGAGACTTTAAAATATAAAGGTAGAGAAACGAGTGTGGGAATTACTGATGAAACCATAGTCACCAGGCAAATTTTTTACGAGGTTACCTCTAAGCAAAATAGTGTTTCTTTAAGAAAACTTCGGAGGCGAGCCTAAGTATTGCTTGTGTTGGGGGCTTGTGGAGCAGGTTAATGAGCTTCTTCCTCAAATAATTTTTCATGATCCCTTCTTATTGTCCTTATAGAAAGTATCGAGCTGTGTCGTTTGTGGCTTCCCACGGGGTTACGTCTCAGTGTCTCTGTAACGGAAGTTGTAACTTTCCCTTCTGATTTGTTGTAGTTACAAAAAGCATTTAACAACTGTGGGCAAGAGTCTTCCTGTGAGTTCAGGAGCCCTTCGGTTTCCTGTTTTGTGTTTCAGTTGTGTTTAGAAGGTTTGTGCAAGGCAGAGAAGATTTATTCTGTGTACACTTTTATTTATGAGTACATCTTGCCAGTGTATAGATTTCCCCCTTGAATTTGTGTCCTTCACGATATTGTCCTTGTAATGAACTTTTCCTATCCTGGTGTGCATCGAGTTTGCCGTTTCCTGCAGTTCTAAGTGATTGATAGTGTGTGACATTTGTGCCTGACAGGTTGCAGGAGTAGCCTGCCTTTTGGGACAGGGCCTTGATCTGATCTCTTCCTTCTCCAAAGCTTCATCTTCATGAGGCATTTGAAAACAGGGAACTGTCCAGAAGAAACGAGGTGCTAATTTGGCCTTTTGATTGTGGTGGCAGCAATAATAACAATGTTTTCTTGCTGTTATTTCCTTGGGTTCTGGTTGCTTTTCATGTCTGCATGGCCTGTAAAGTTGCTTGGAAAGTAGTGAAGACTATGGACGTAAAGGCTCGGTGCACTTAATCTCTAAAATTACCTTTCTCTTGCCTCCACTGCCTTCCCCACCTTCACCGGTTTGTCCTGAACAGTTTTGTTGGTGATTCTGTGGCAGCAGAGTCAGTGCAAGGCAGCTGGAATGAAACTGGGAATCACCATTTGTCTTCTAAGAAAGCTGCATCGAGTTAATTATTTATATACTGATTTTTACTTTCCCATTGCCAAAGGCACAACTCTAGGGAGTGAAACAAGACTCAAAAGTGTGCATTTGCACCAGGGAATGGTGTCTTCTTTTTTTCTTTTTTCGTTCTTGCTTGCTACTTGGTGAGTGGCTTTTGTCAGAACATGCCTAATTCATGTCTGTTCCAGTGGAGATGAATTTAGCTGCTATTAAAACATTATTCCATGTTTTCCAAACACACGTGAGGATCTTGTCTTCCTTCGGCAGGCTTGAGAAGTGTGTCCCTGCAGGAAATACAGCACAAACAGCTGAGCAGAAGAATTTTTATATGGAGTGGAGTCTGTTCCATTAGCTCGGTTGCTGGGCCTAGGTTGGAAGCCACAAGTCTTTGAGGGTCATTTTTAAGTAATGTGAGTCTGCATTTTTAGCTGCCTACTGTTGCCTCATCTAATAGTGGTTGGGATCATGTAACTTTTTGGCTGAACTCTGATATTTAGTCAATTTACTCTGTTTCACCTTTTTAATTGTATCTTTTTTTTCCCCTGCCTCCTGTTGCCATGAAAGGAAAGATTGATTTACGCTCCTTTATTTCTTCAGCTGTGAGACTGTAAAAATCAGTTTTGCTCTAGCAGGCATTTCCACTTTCTCTTGTTATGTTAAAGGCAAGAGGAACTGTTTGAAAGTAAATGTGCCTAAGCTGGTGGAACACCTATTCTGCCAGAAGCCCCTTTATTTTGGGATTAGCCTGTAGGGTGGGCTTCTAGGCTTATATGGAAGATGTAAACAACTTCCTGGGGAATGATCTGAAGTACACTATTAGTACTGTTGAAAACTAACACAGCTTTTCAGCTCTATTTGAAATGGTTGTGAAAGTGTTGCTTTTGCAGCTGAGAGCAGGATTCAGGATTTTCCAGATGGAAGAGTGCGTGTAATCTCTGGGCTGCTGCTCAAGTTGGTATTAGCACTTAGATTGTTCTTTGGTAGCCCTCTGATGGGCCTGACATCAGGCTCTGTTTGGCCTTCACAGAGTTGGATAAATCAGAGCTGTCAACTCTGGATGATTTGAGCTACTTTTTGTTCTGAATTTGACTCACAGACCAACCAACATCTGCTTTCGTGAAAGCTTGGTAGTGGAACATACCACCTGTGCTTCTCTATGGGAGGTAGTGATTACTGGAATTTGTTCAGCTTTTTAAAATGGGGGTAAAAAATCCCAGTCTCTGTTACTGAAATACGTGTACTGATGCTTTGGGAAAGCTGACCTGAAACGGACTGGACAGAGCTAGAGAATAAAGCAGATATTTACTCAAAGGCCTGTAGGATACACCTTGGGCAGGACAAGAGCCCAACCAAGGCTACACCCAAGGTGGACCCGAAATAGTCACAAAATGGGCCACCAGCCACAAGGTCTTACACTTTTATAAGTTTTGGTCCGTTTGCATATTGGGGTTTAATTGTCCAATTACAGCTTCAGGTTGTGAGGTCTCATCCTTCTTGTTTCTCTCTTCAGTCCACTGTTGTTTGTTCTTTTGGGCCTGAAAGTTATCCTTGGTCTTCAGCAGGAAAAGGATTTGCTTTGTTTACCTACTCTGTGAAGAGAGCTTACTGGCACCTAATATGAGGCTCCGAAGTACACCTCAGCAGCACAGAATCTGAAAAACATGAAAGCTAAAAGTTGAAGGCATCATTTAGGCTTAGCTATTTCATTCCAGAAAAGAAAGAACAGCAGAGTAAGTTAGACAGTCTGGCTCCTTCTTGTTTCTCAGGAGAGCTAATCTGGATATTGGGGGCTGGGGTAGCTGTGCTAAACCTGGTTCCAGTCACTGCTGATAATGAGATTTTAACTTCTTTCTTTCCTCTTCATTTTCTGACTCCTGATAAGTAAGGAGCAAATCTCTATACAGGGGTTTCTGCCTTCCTAGCTACTGTCAAAACCCCCTTCTCTTGGTAAATAATTTTCTTCTCTTCAGTGTTCTTTTTATCTAGCAAAAGTTTTAGGCACATTGTAGAGCAGCAGAAGCAGCTGCTCACAAAAACAATCCTGATTAGACAGACAAGTGAAACGTATTTTTCTGCTTGGGTGGTAACTGCCAAATGACATTTTTCTTTTATTGTAATTAATTTGTTCGAACTTTTGTTGGTTTTTTGCTCAAGTAAGCTATATAGGCAGAGATTAAAAATTCATTATTTATTATTATGCTGTCAAGGAATTAGAAAATAATACATCTATGTCCTTTTTGGCTCATTATTTTTTGATAGAATGCTGAGCTAATCTAGGAAAACTGTGGCACTTAACTTCAGACTGAAGACCTATGATTGGGTAGAAATGCATTGGTATCTGGAGTATTTAACAGAAAAACTAAGTTCTAGGAGGATTAAACCCCCTGACAGACTTCAAAAACTGAGCAAGTTTCAGTTTGAGTTAGGTATTGTGGTAGCTATTTAGTTTACTGTGAGGGATTATGCATGATGAATTCCTTAGAAAAAACAGCAGCTGTTAATTTTGTACTGATGTTTTAAACAATGACCTGTTCTGTTTTCATCCTCTTTTGAGGTAAACAAATTACTGTTCAAGTATTTTTAAACACTACTTTTCGACTTGCAGGTGGATACAGGCACACAGATGGCAGATAACAGGTATGTTGGGCTGTTTTCCTGAAATTAAATCATGGTAGTTAGAGCCAGCTGTATATCTGGTGTTCTGCAGGAGTGGTTTTTGTTTGTTTTTTTATTTAACCTGTGAAGAGGGGATTACCAGACTTGGATAAGAATAAAATGGTAATATTTTTCTAAATGCTTGAAAAAACTGAAGAGACTTAGCGTTTCTCTAATCTGTAATTTAGGCATGCAAAAGGTACCTTTTTTTCCCTAGTTTATGTAGTATTTTTTGAACAATGTTTCTATGGAACTGCTGCAAATCCATATCTACTGCTGCTCTTTGGGGCTTGCAGTGCCGGATAAGCTGGTCTGCCCAGTAGCTGATAATACCCATTTGCATATGTGGTATCTCTTTTGGGTTTGTGTGTGAGTTAGGGTTAATTTCAGCAATATCCAGTGTGCATTTTGTGACCTCTGAACTGACAGGGAGCATGGGGAATTCTGTCTGGCTGTTGACTCATGCTGGGTCCTCTCCTTCTCCAGCACAGGAAGTGAGATGGAAGGCATTGCTGCAGGGAGATGGGGAGGCCAGGGACATCTCTTCTAGAATAGGAGTGAATGTTTTTGTCAAAACAACTTGTTAGAGAAATTGGAAACAGAGCTTTTATCTCTTGTTCATCTTCCTTTTGTAACTGCATCCCTTCTCATGTTTTTCTTCATCACTAACGCTAAAAGTATCTCATATTTTCATTTGTAATAGCATTTTCATGTGCAGAGTGAACAGCCATGTGATTCACAGACTGAATCATGCACATGAATGGCCTGCCATTCACTTAATGAGATGAATTTATCTGTCAAAGGTTTTTGTTTTGGGTTTGTTATGTTTTATTTCAGGGTTGGTGTGGTTGGTTGTGGGTTGTTTTTTTTTTCCTTACCTTGCTTCTTGCTTCCTTTTCAGCTTAGATCTTGTTTCATATCTAAGCTTCGGAGTTTTCACAAGCTTGAAGACATAAATATGTCTTTTATTGGCATATTTGTCAATAAACCATGGCTGTAGTACACCAAAAACTCAGAATAACTTGTTCTTAAATGCTGACATTGGTGGAATGTGATGCTATTTTAATATGTTGCCCTTTGAATTCTTTTAGTAAAACAGAAGATACTGCTTCAGATTCTCTGGAGGCTGCGAAAAATGCAACCAACAAAAAAGGTAAGAAATACATAGTAGTAGGTGACATTGCAGAAGTGGAATAAGCCTTTACAGTCAAAACTGAAGATGTTTGCAGGTGAAAGCAAAACAATGGTTTCTAGGCCACCTGTTCGCTTTCCGATGCTTCCCATGTTTATTGCAGCCAAAACCAGAGCGAAGGCTGTATTTTTGTGTGTGTTGTGCCTGTGATGCTTTACCATTGCCTGAAGTGACCCACTAGACCCTTGCAATAAGGCCTGCAAAAACTGGCTTGTAACAACGTATAGTCTTTGCCAGCATGGTTATCAAAATGAGCTGTTCTGTTTGTATGTTAGTTCTTTACTGTCTTGTTTCTCAGAAAGTGCATCTTCAGAATGCACTTGGAAGTTTTTATTCTCCATTAGCAAGGTTTACAGATAACTGCTGAGTAGTGTTTTTCAAATTAATACCTCTGTGTGCAGAAAAGCTACAGTTCCATTATTTCTCCCAATACTCAAATTTTTAAGTTGGAGTGAAATTTGTTTCATATATGCGGTCACTTGATGTTCTTTGGGTCTCCCTCATTACCTATTTTTTTTTTTTTTTAGAAATCCTTTGTGACTGGCATTTGGAAATCACATGAGAACTGGTAGACACCATTGAATAATTTTTAAAGTCAGGTTGGATTGAGGAAAAACAGCAACAGAATTCCAAATAAATAAGAAAAACAAAGCAACACACAAACACAAGCATATGAAAGCTTCACTGTGTTAGTGTGTGCTGTGCAATTTATTGTTTGGTTTTTAAAGTATGGGGAGAAGAGCACTGAGAATGGAAAGATGTGAAAAGTAAAAATATTCACACCATGACACCATGCTCTGTTATTAGTAAGGCATTTTAACACCTAAGCAGAAGCATTTTAGATCTGACCTGCTGTAAGAGTGGTCTTCTGGGAAGTGTTGTGATGGTTGAAGAATCTTACAGATTGTAAAGTCATCTTGAGGTAAAAAATTAGTAGTTGTCAAGGTCACAGAGCTATGCTGTTTATTGTACAGTATACAAAGTTGGAAGGGTTCTGTCAGGAGTCACACTAGCTGGAGAAGAGATGTCTTGGAAGTGTTATTCAGTGGTTCTCCTCCTGCAAATTTATATGCGGCTTTTAAGGTACAGCTAATACAGAAGGAGGATAGAGAAACTTACCTAAAGGGAAAACAGGAAATTTGCCTATATTGTTGATGTACTATTTGCTTGTAAAAGCAACTGGTAGATTTGCAAAGAGAAAAGTGCTTTTTTCCATCATTATCCAACTTTATATTCCTGAAAGCTGGTCCTGAAGTAATAATTTGTGTTAGTAGTAAAATACTGTTTTCACACCTCAGATAACACCAGTGTTATTTAAGGTATGAAAATAGTGAGTATTTTTACTGTGATTACTGGAGGACACAGAATGACTAAAGCACTATAAATCTATGCACATTTGTTTAAAAGGGGTTTTCTATCTTCATAGAAAAGCTGGCAGACCAAGTGATGCAAAATCCACAAGTCCTGGCATCTCTTCAGGAACGTCTTGACAACACATCACTTACTCCTTCAAGTTACATTGAAACGTAAGTACTGGGCATGATAAAATTCTTGAAAGACTGAAAGCATAATAGAACATTATTACTGTGTAATTAGGGTAGGAAATCAGAATAAATGAATCCCTAAGAAAAATGGTTTACTTAACCTGTGATTCATAGTGTCTGACTTCGGGAAAGAAGAGTGAAGTTTTACCTTATGCAAACTTGCAAACAAGATTTTGTCCCATTTACTATTTACCGTGGCCATTTATTGTTTTGGACAGAAATAACTCCCCTCTCCTCCTTTGTTCCCTTCTGTGACCCTTCTTCAGGCAGGGCATGTGCTACATTGACTGATGATTTCTATTAGATTACTCTCCTGGATATAATGGAAAGTTCAGGACCTGTATATCCCTAGTTTGAAGCTTGGTTTTATATTGACTGTCAAGTAGATTTAAATACTGCCTTTAGTAAATACTTGTGCTTTTATTTCTTGACTGAGAATGGCTGGTTGCAGACCTCTTTTTAGAAAAACATAAGTTCTATAAAGAGATCTTTTTACATGACTGTATCTAAATGTTTAATAATTTAAAGTGCGGATGGGCAATGTGTGCTTTATGAGGATGACCCTTGAATCAGAGCTTTCTCCTGTAGAAAGCACATTTCTTATTTTTCATAGATGGATCAACACAAATCTAGTCTCGAAGCTTAGGTGTAAACAAAGGTGTTAATTTCAGATCTCTGAACTACACGGGGAGGGTAGTGGCCCCAGGGAATGGAACAGAAGATAACACCTTTGAGAACAACTTGGGTAGGAGAGGATTCTTTCAACTTTTTGAAATAGGTTTTGGAGAAACATATATGTTTGACATAAGCCTTTTATTTAAAAATTGCACGTAGTTATAAGCAACGTATTTCTCAGTAATACATGAAATAATGCTGAGGCAACTAACTTTTAACCTTAAATAATTTTGATTTTTAGTTTTCCAAAAGCAGTGATAAGAAGGATTGATGCTTTGAAAAAGCTGCAGGTGAAATGTGCCCATATAGAAGCTAAATTCTATGAAGAAGTACATGACTTAGAGAGAAAATATGCAGCACTCTATCAGCCTCTTTTTGATAAGGTGGGGAAATTATGTATATAATTTTTATTTCTTTGTTCCTGTCAGTTCTGGTTGCATATATATAATTTTACGTATTCAATTACATTTTTGGTTTTTTTTTAACACAGAGAAGAGAGTTTATTAATGGGGAAGCTGAACCCACAGATGCAGAGTCAGAATGGCACAGTGAAAATGAGGATGAAGAAAAACTGGCTGTGAGTATAAGATGGTCATCTACTATGGCTATATTGGATAGTCAGAGTTAAATTCTTGTTCTTGTCATTGAAAGAACTTCTGTGCCAGTGATGTGTTATTGTGATGACTACACTTTTATGTCTAGTGAAAGCTCCTACACCATTAGTTTAGCCTTTTTACAAATTTGTGGCTTGAGGGAATTGAGGAGTTCCCTTGCCTGGCACTGTTCGTAACCTGTTAACAGAACCTTCCTGTTAATGGGTTCCATTCCGGTGCTACATGAAACCCTAAGATAAAAAAAGACTGGTTGGTTCTCTGCCTGTCCATGTTATTTTGGGGGACATCATTAGCTTTCATTTTCATAAATACAGGTGAGGCACTTGTCATACAGTCATAAAGCAGAATTGAGCTAATAAAATGTCTGCTTGGCTGGTGGATTCCTACTTGTCTGTTGAGCAGGAGCTGTTTAGATTTAGGAGGCATAAAATAGTCTGTGGGCTGCCTGCTACTTTCCCAGCATCATTTCTGGAGATGTGTGCTCAGACTTTGTCTCAGAAAAGCAACCTACTAAGAAAACTGTTTGCCATTCTGTCAGGTTTTCTTTGCATTTTTTCCTTAGCCTGATTTTTTTTCTAGGTTTTTTTGGATGCTGTTCTGTATTCAAAGTGAATTGTTCTTTTGGTTTTTACTGATCTCCTGAGATTTAGCGTGACACAGTACTCCATGTGCATGAGCAAAAAATGTTCCTTAGGCTCTGTGTAAATACAGCATTGACAGGCCATATTCCGCACAATAACATCAGAAACTTGTCTAGGTGAGAAATAAACTGCAGCTTCATATTCTTGGCTCGTCATAATCCCAGCAACTGCCAAAAACATCTTAAATATCTGCTGCTATCTAGTGGTGTAAAAGGAAAGGTGCAACTAATTCAGACTAAATCTCCAGCATTGTTTGGGATTCAGAAATGACTTCCTCATTCTTCTTTTTTATAACATTTGATGTAAGTTATGTGGAGGGCATCCTATTTCCCAAAATAGTAATAATTAGACACAGTATAATAATGAAAAATACTTGTGAGAAACAACTTTACAAGTTGTTCTGCAAAATGGGGAAGATAAAACAGCATTTCAGAGGGCAAAGTTAAATTTTAAACTTTTAGGTGAAATGCCATAGGTGGCTTATGAAGCTACAGAAATGGGATTAATAGAAAAAGAGAAACGCATTTATAATTTTTTCTGTTTATAGAAAGTGTTTTAATTATTTTTATTTGTCAAATCAGTGAAGCAGACACTTGGTCTATAGAATAGAAGTCACATAGAAGAATTTCAAATGAGTTGAAAGGAAATCTGAATTGTGTATATGTTCAGTTGTGTAAATAAACTTTGTATCTCTTAACTTCATTTGCAGAGGGGAAAAAACAAAGTGGATTTCAAATGTTCCTTAAACGCAGCTTCAGAGATGGCAGTTGTTCTGTACTTCTGTCTCTGTTTTTTAAATATACTGAGAAGTCACAATTTAATTTCTCAACTGTTTCTGTATTTATTTCCCAGGGAGACCTGAAAAATGCAGTGGTAATAGATGAAAAAGCAGAAGAGACAAATGTCAAAGGAATTCCAGACTTCTGGTTTACTATCTTTAGGAATGTAGACATGCTAAGTGAATTAGTACATGTAAGTTTCTACTCTAAAATGAACAACTTCTGTTGTGTTAAATTAATTGCTGCTTTCCCCATTAATAGTCAATCCTTGTAGAGTGTGAGTCAATCCTTTGGTGTGAGACACCAAATCTTTTGAATCTTTGGAATCCCTGAAGATGCTTGAAATGATGTACAAGCATTTTTAGTTTCATCCATACAGGATTATTTTTGAAAGGTTATAAGAATACCTGTGGATTAGTTGAATTCATGTTAAATAGCTTAGGTAATTATGCCTGCTCTTGTATTAATTGCTTTTAATGCTGTTAAAGAAGAATTCCCTAGAATGTGTAGATTCCTGTGAATCTCAGTGGTAATCAATACCATGAATGAAGTTACTGTATCATAAGTAATACATCCTAGCAGCTTTGTTTACTGAAGATGAGTCCTAAAATGACTGAGAATTTGGCACATAGAATTTGCAATTATGATTAAGAAATTTACATCCAGATCTTTATATAGCTGAAATTGTTGAATGAGTTAGAATTAGTTTGGTTCTTTCTTAAGGAGAGGCTGTTGTTCTAAATATTGCCTGCTGAATTAGATTTTGCTTTTTTCTCCTTAGGAATATGATGAACCTATCTTGAAACATCTGCAGGATATTAAAGTGAAGTTTTCTGAACCAGGACAGCCTATGGTGAGTTTTCTCTGCTTGTTTCTCATGAAGATTGTAGTGATGAAGTGAGCATCATTCCAAAATACTCATTCAGCTTTCTTTGGCTGTAGTGTAGGGGGAGGAGGTTTCTTTCCAAGCTGTTACTTTCTTGCTTTGCCTTTGAAAGATTTATCTTCAGCTTTCCTGACTCTTTGCTCTTTCATTCTTAGCTTGGAGAGCTCTGACATTAGTGTAGTTTCTAGATTAAAGTTCTGGTTCAATTCTGTCTAGTTTTTGCTTTCTTTTTCTCTCTGATTCAAGTGTAGCTGTTCTTAGGAATATAATTACATGGCTGCTTTTGGTTTGAAAATGAATTGTAGGAAAAATTGTGGGTATCAAATATTTTATCAAAAGAGATGTGTCATGATAATACTAACTGAAAACAGTGAGTATAGCTACTGTGCCTCTTGAAAATAATAGAAAACATATTAGATAGTATTTTAAAAGTGTACTTCATGAGTATTTTAAGTACTGCTTCTTTTTTTTTTGTTTTTGGAAATGTTTTCTTGATGTACAGAAACGGTGTTTGTTGAAAAGAAGTTGTTCTGCTGCTTATTCAATTTGTGCAGACTATACTTAGTCCTTGAACTCCCTTTGAAGGGGCGGCAGGGAGAAGGATGTCATTGTGGCTTTTTTTCTTATATTTGGTATTTTTTATTTTGCCATATGGAGTAATGGTCTTCTGAGAATGCCTGAAATAAAGGCAAGACAAAGCATCACTGAAGAGTCACATAAGAAAGATGGGAGGACTTTCTCAGAATAACTTTTAATGGTTAATAGCAAGTTGGTTTGGTGTTCTGTTGAGTCTTGTTTTTTATTCCTTATTGTCCTTATTTATGCTACTAGTACTGAAACACTCAAGCTGATAATAGGCAAGAAAGTAATATAGCAGAGAAACTGAGAATTAAGTTTCTAAAGATTGCTGGGGGTTAGGGAGAGGATATGAGTTTTATGAAGAAAATTTAATTGCCTAATCGCAAAGTAAGGTATTTTAAGAAGTTGGGTGTTTTGTTGTGAACATAGCTATTCAGCGGCATTTGGATGAGATGGGAATAGGATTTTTTTGCCTACATCATTTTTGTGTTCATTCAGCTTTGTTTTATGATACCTTAAGCTGGAGAACTCTTTAAACACTGGATTTATCTGATCATGCACTGTTCGTAACCTTTTGACAGCATTTTTCTGTAAACAGGTTCCATTCCAGTGCTACATTAAACCCAATAATGGAAGGCTGACAAACTTCCATGTCCCTTCTGTATTTGGAGACAAAGGATGTGTCCCTCACTGCTTGAGTGAAACCTGTTCTGCAGCTGTGTGTGACTGTCTTATCTGCAATTCTTTGTTGAAAATTGGTGCAGCAGTGGGAGCTTTGTACTGTACGAGCTTCACATAACCAGTGTGTCATAGATAGACTAATTCTGCTGGGGATTAGGTTTTGCTGCTAAAGAAATACATGATAATTAGGAGTTTTCAGATTTATTGTTGACCCAAAACAATTAATCATAGTTATGGCACTCCAACATGGATTTACCTGACTGCAGTTAAAAGTGCTTCAAAGTCCTGTTTGTTATGGCCTGCACATAGAAATTTTTATCTGCATGAAGCTCCTTTACTATTTGCTTTTATTTATTTATAACCATATGGATAAACTTATGTGTATTTTATAATTATAATTTCTATTTATATATTTATTTGGACATCAGGATCCTTAGCTAGCATATTTAGAGCGGGATGATGCATCTAGGTATAACTTAAGTAGCTTAAAAAAGAGCAGTTTTCTTTTTTTAGAACTTCATGAGAACATATTTGATAAAAAATTCCAGAGATGTCCAAATAAAGAGTATTGCAAAGGTTATTACAACACTTCAAATATTATGTGGAGCTTAAAGCTTCTTGTCTCCTAATTAGCAGGTATACAATGAAATGCTGAAATGCAGTGTGTGCAAGTATTTTTGTCTTGCTAGCCCTTGAGATCCTGCATGCTAAGTAGTGCCACTGGTTGGTTATTTATAGCCCCAGTGATGGTTTATGGGATTATTTGGGTATGAGTGTTCGTCACTGGGAGTGGATAAGCTAAGTTTGTAACTCTTGCCCTGAGCATGTTTGCCAGAGAGAGATTAGCCTTAGCTGAAGACAGCCTCCAAACTATGCAGCTATCTTGAATTACTTTAAGGGGAAGTGAAGCTGAAAGAGCCAATGTAAAGTCAACACAGGTATTCCAGTGTACTGCTGGGTCTCAGTGCTTCCTGGCCTTACACAGGGAGCATGGGGATTGGGAAGGCTGCTCTTGCCATTGGTCTCCATTGCTCCTTGACCACTCTCTTAGCAGGTATGAGTCATGTGAGGAGATTCATGGGGTCTTAGGAAGATTAGGGGCCTTTGGGAGATGAGTGAGGGATAAATATCTGTGATGAACAGGCTGTTGTCCTGAGTTATTTATCTTGTCCTCGCATGAATAGCCTTGAAAAAGAGGATGGCAAGGCAGAGGACAGTTCTCCGTCTGTTGGTGATCACAGACAGTTTTCTGGCCTGAGTCTGAAGAACGCCCGAGGAAGTATATTCAGGGCCAGTCTTTTGGCAGTTATGTAATCTTTTTTGTATGCAGATTAGGGCTAATTCATAAGGCATATTACTGGGGAAATAAATCAGGCACTTGAGGTAAATGTTACACATACTGTGGCTGGGCTGTGGTGTTGGAAACTTTGACCTTCAGTCCAGTCCTGCTGTTGTGCTGAGCTGACCATGAAGACTTTTCCCCCTTCATGTCACTAAGTGACTTGCCAAAACCCTTTGTCCTTTATTGTTTCCCCTGTTCCAAGCCAGTTTGAGTTTTGGTGTACTTTAAAAAGTTCATAGTTGATCCTGAGTGTACAGTGAGCGTATATAGCATTGTGCAAGCAGTTTAGAAACCTTTACCGATTTGGAAATGGATGTATCATGGATTCTGTGGTTTTCTGTAACTGGAGCCTTTTGTTCTCCATGTAAGAAACTGAATCTCTGCAAATGATTTTTGGGTGCCAGAGGAGGTTCAAACACAACTAGAAACACCTGCTTCAGGCTGTAAGCTGTTGAGGCATGGTTGTAGGATTCAGTTTAGTCAATGTTCTTTTGCAGGATCTTCTATTATCAACTGGAAAAAAAATCCTCTGGTTCCTGGGGCAGTGTACTATTTAAATAGAGTCCTGCAATCTAAATTGTGCTTTAATTGGAAATAAAGTCTGATTCACTCTCTTAAGGTCACGATAGTGTTCAGACTTGGGGGAGCAACAGAACCACGTGGTGGTGTTCTAGTGTTAAAATGACTACAAAATAACAACTTCATCCCTAGGGCGAGGATGATGAGAGGCTTCCATAGGAAATGAAATCAAGACTCCTCAAAATACTGAGAATTTCTAAGGTTGCTTTCAAGACAGCAGTTGTATATGTGAAGGTGAATGAAATGTACTAATTACCTGTTTACAATTTGAATCTAAGCCAAGGTTGTTGTAGCTTCTTGAACATTTGGAATTTGTTGACATTCATAATTTCCTGTTTCTGCTGTAGTTTGAAATATGTTTGCCATAATTTTTTTTTTCTTATTTTCAGCGTTTGATTAATGATAATTGTGCTGATGCACTATTTCTCAGATGAAAGTTAGTGGTAACATAAAGTTTCTTCCAGTCTTTCTCATTAGAGTTTCACTTTGGGCCCAATGACTACTTTTCCAATTCAGTCTTGACAAAAACATACAAGATGAAGTCGGAACCAGACAAGACGGATCCCTTTTCATTTGAAGGACCTGAAATAGTTGATTGTGAGGGGTAAGGAAAACTGAAATTCCAAAAAGCTTCTGAAGTAAAAATGCATTTTGTTGTTGTTGTTGTTTGCTGTGATAATCATTAGTAAAGATAAAATTGTTACTGACTTCAAAACTGGGAATCTTTGTAGGGATGATGATGATATGTTAGTCTCAGCATGCGGAAGTAACAGATGCATAGATGGAGATTTATTTTAGCATTGTGTACATTTTAAGTTGACCACCTTTGAATTTTATAGTTCTCTGATAGAGGTAATAAACCTTTTATTTCCAGATAACTGGGTAAATTTTTTTGTCATTATTTTTCACAGACTACCCCCCTCCTCAGTCTGATAAGTAGCCTTGGACTCTCTTGGATTCTTATCATCTCCTCAGCAATTTTTACTCCAGCAGGAATTGGTTTATTATTATCAGGCAGGAATAGGTCATATATATCATCTGTTCTCTCAGCCTGTTTTGAGGCTGGAACATCAAGGCCATGGAGTTTGATTCTGGCAGCTGTGGCTAATGCAGCAATTTTTTCAAATTTCATTTTTATTGTTTTAGCAAAACATGTTCACAAAACAGCTGTGGATGGTGAGTTCTTGTGTCTCTTCTGGAAGTCTGTTGAGTTGAACACCACATTTAAGTTTTTTGGGGGCAAAAGAATCATTCCATCTAACTTAACCCTTTCTCTTCTCTCTGCTCTGTAACCAAAATCCAGTGCCACACCAGAGCAGAGCTGACAAAAATGAATTGTACCCTATTTTCCTTAGCACCTAAGTATTCTTTTCTGTGGGTGATTATTTGGTTTTTAGGGTTTTTTTCCTACCCCTTCAAGGATGTGTTTTGGTGGTTTGGTTTTTGGGGTTTTCTAAGTCACACTTTAGAGATGCCAAATTCCTGGTTTTTTTGAAGGCATGCTGACAACCTCAAAACCTTTTACTTTTTTGATTTTTAGTGCTACATGTTGGCTTTTGAATCCAGTATTCACTTGCCATGAGGCAAAATGTCTTCTTGAATGTTTAGTGAAAGTTGTGCCTATGTAACAGATTATTTCTTTTTAAAGAAAACTTTAGTTCACTACAGCAAAATATTTCTGTTTCAGTATTATAAAGGAATGCTTTCCTGGACTGCAGATTTATCAAAACTCTGATTTCAGTTGATGTTTCCTGAGGAAGGTGTTAGATATGGTACGAGTAGGAAAACAAGTCTGTGCCTTGTTATCCAGGTTAAGTATATAACTGATGACTTTGGCCATCTGTCTATAGGACGAGACATTTAAGGGTTCCTGTGACACCACTATTTCCATTGTAGGAGAATTAGCTGTGTTTGCCCCTCTTTGCCGTGTGCAGCTTTGGGTAAAACTTGTTTGAATGGAGAGAGACTTTTCATTGAGTGTCAGTTTGTACAGCAGCAGAATGGAACTGACAATTAGTTTCTTTTCAGCTGGATTTGCTTGGCTGCCAAGTCAACCTGAGCACTGCTCTTTGGAGAGTCAAACATCACTCTCCCTGGCCACTCTTTGGGCATGCATTTTAGGGTGAATGGACACTGCCTTGACCTGTAGTTAAAGGATATAATGTATTGTTTTCTAATGGTCTGACTGGTGAGATTTTTTTTCTGGAATAGCTTGATCCTGTCCTTGGTTACAGGAGTCCAGTTGTTGGGCCAGAAGTATTGAATTATGGGTGGAGTGAGGGCCGTGGTTACTCTGCCAAGACAAACTTTTATAGCATTTTCATTTAGGGAAATATTTGACCTGTCCAACATACACATCATCTCTAGAGCTATGATCCGCTTCATATCTTGTCAAGTAGTTTTATCTAGAGAGTGATAAGCCATCATCTTGGCTTTGATGTTGCTGCTCTTTTGCTCAGTTCCTTCTTTTCCCATGTGCCTTGTGTTAAAATGCTGTTTCTCATGTGCTGTCTCTAGGTGTACCATTGACTGGAAGAAAGGAAAAAATGTTACAGTTAAAACAATCAAGAAGAAACAGAAACACAAGGGCCGAGGCACAGTTCGGACAATTACTAAACAAGTACCTAACGATTCATTTTTCAACTTCTTCAGTCCAATAAAGGGTAAGCTTGGAAATTCAGAATTTAGGATCCTTAAAATATGTTTATGTATATTTGTATTTCTTTGACTTGAACACTCAAACAATTTATGCTGCTGCATTGTAAAGTGCTTACCAGAGGAAGGATTGCAAACTCTTGCTTACCCAAACAGGTGATTTTGTTCTGATGTTATTCTGTAGAATTTGACCAATAGGTGTACAGTGTAAACAGGATTCATAGTATGGAAAGAATCTCTCATATACTCTCATAAAGAAGTTGACATGTTTTACCACAAGATGGCTCCACGCATCAGTTTGTTTCTAGCATACGAGAGAAATGTGTTCCATTGTTGATCATCACCTGTGTCAAATGACAGAATTTTGTGTAGCTTCTTCTGTGATTAATTAGTGATCCCTGATACTCCATACATAATTTTCTCATTTTCCTAGTCTAATGTTAGATGTGTACTCACATATTAAACAATGTAGATGGATTCCCAAACCATGATTTTTTCTTGGTATGTCTTTCATTGTCCTCTTCTGCAAACATAGATGAGGGGAGTAGTTTATTTTGTGGACTAAAGGGGTCCTACAAGAAAGGCAGTGAGGGACTTTTTGCAAGGGCATGTAGTGACAGGACAAGGGGAATGGCTTTAGGCTAAAAGGGGAGGTTTAGGTTAGATGTTAGGAAGAAATTCTTGACAGTGAAAGTGGTGAGACACTGTTTGGGTCATCCATAACTTCTCTGGGCATTCTTGGAAGTGCTGAAGGCCAGACTGGGTAGAGTTTTTAGCAACCTGGTTTTGTGCAAGGTGTCCCTGCCAGGGGGAGGGGTTGAAACTTAGTGATCTTTAAGGCCACTTCCAGCCCAAACTGTTCTGGGATTCCAGAAGTGTACTGAATAAAATGGTTCTTGATTCTCTTGTGGGCTGTCCCTCCTCAATACCACTGCAAATCCCCACATATGTGGGTTAAGAATCATGGGATATGTATTTCCAAAGGTGGGGGTGGTTTGGTACATAAATGTCCTTTAATTTTTGAGGAGAGGTTGGAGATTTGTCTCCTGTTGGTGTTATGTTGTTCTTTTAGTTACTCAAAGGGTACACTTTGGAATTAGCTGTAAAAGATAAGACACTGATATCTGCTGGCAGTGGATATTTGTATTTTCAACTTGAGGACTAAGACAGGTGATCACTTTCACAGTAGATCACATGGTAGTGTAGAGATGGGAAATACACTTTGATTTGTGTTGTGGGCTTTTTTTGCATTGACTTGTTTGTTGTTGTTGGTTGTTTTTTTCTTTAAACAAAGAAAACACCCACCCTGTTCCATGCTGGTTACAGTACTGGACCTCTTCTCAACAACGCTTTGCAGATTTCATGTCAAAATGCTCATCTATTTAATAATAGTTCCACTTGTTTGGGGGAGAGATGATTTGTAGTGCTCTGGCCAAATGAAGTTATTGTAATTACAGCATTAACAGAGAAACCAAATATGTTGGTCTGCATGTCCTCTGAACCCATCCTTGTAGAAAGAGTATTTCCTGTGCAAAAATCTTTGACATCCAAGCAACTTTGATGCTTTAACTATAACACACGAAATTCTTATGATTTCTGTAGGTTTAACTTAAAACTAATCTGAATTGTCATAGTTTAAATAATTACCTTGCAAAGCCTTTATAACCTCAATGTTTTCTGGTATGAGTTCTTTATACTGTGTTTTGTCATCTTGATTATTGAGGTGGGTGAGACTGTACAAGCATTTCCTAAATTTCTTGTCTTTTTTTTTTTTTTTGCAGTATCTGCAGATGGAGAGTCATTAGTAAGTTTCTGAAATGGCACAATTGCTTTTTTGCCACATCCTTTTTTGACAATTCACTGACTATAGGGTTCTTTTATCGAGTACTGTATATTTTTATTGTTATTTTTGCTTTTGACAAAGCTGGGCTTCACCTTGATAAAGTAAAAGATACTGTCAACTTTTTCAAGTAATCCTTTAACAGTTCAGTTACACGACTCACTGATCCAACAAGATGTCTCCAGTGGTCGCCGTTGGGAAGGTCATTATTTTCCCTTCTTTAAAAATCAGTCTGGAACATTCTGAACAGTTCTGCAATGTCAGATGCCAGATCCAGCCAAGTCTGTATGAGCTTTTTAATAAAAGGTGCCTCAGCAGGACACTAACCTATGTGTAGAAAGTGGGAAGCTTGTAGAAACAATCTCAATTCTGCAAATCTAGATTTAGATTTTATTCTTAGTTAAGTATACAGAAAATACCTGTGGCCTTGAAGGTTGGTGATGTGTGTGATGTTTTTCCAAACCGGTTAACTTTGAAATATTTTCATTTGCTTCTGTGTAGCACATCACGTTTGCAGTAGAAAACTCAAACTGACTTGTCTTACAGGACGAAGACTCAGAATTCACTTTAGCAGCAGATTTTGAAATTGGACACTTCTTCCGTGAAAGGATAGTCCCTCGTGCTGTGCTATATTTCACTGGGGAAGCTATAGAGGATGATGATAACGTATGTATGCAATTGGCATTATGTTTATTAGTCAGCACATAGAAACATTCTTCTCCTTTTCTGATTAAACTAGGGTGAAGTATTAATTACATGAGAATAACAAACCCCTGAAGAAATTCCTGCTACTGAGGGATAGGAAAGGGTCATTCAACTTCCTATATGTTGTTAATCTGCTTCTGGAAGGGGCTTAGTTTCAGTTATAGTGTTTGAATATGCTACAGCTATTGCTGCAGAAATCTTTATGCAAATACTAGCAAAGCTAATTAAACCTTGGGTTTGTTTTTCAGTTTGAAGAAGATGAAGGTGAAGAGGAGGTGAGATGCACGCTGTATTTTTTGTAGATTACTGATTACCTATTCCATTCCAGTGCCAGGAATAGTTCTATATGGAGCAGAAAACAGCTCATAAATGCTCTTGTGCATGGTACTTCTTTCCAAAAGAGTTCAGCATTCATGTCTTGCAAAACTGTGCCTGGTTTTTCCTTTTCATAAAAGTACTTGCTGCAAGAGCATATATCCATTTTTTATCTAGTATTTTAAAGCTCTTTTATGACATGAGTCAAAAATTAGACAAACTCTTTTCTAGAGTGCTTCATGATAAGTATCTCTTCCTTAGGTGGTAGTGGAATTCAGCTGTCGCCTTTTAGTTGTCATAAGCTTGAAGACTGGGTCTTACCAAATGCAGAGTAAAAAAGGGGAAGTGTGCAACTCCTCAGCATAAGTAATTTAGGCTGGCTCTGGTCTATTTGCAGTAGTGTTTTATGGACACAATCACACTATGAAAGGCTTTACCCAAACCCACTAAATATTACCACATTTAAATGAACTAATATCCTTTAAATTGTTTGCTTTACTGCTTTTACTATGCTGTTTTTGCTAGTTTGTCAAAGGTACATCCCTGACTGTTGTCAGCTTCAGCATAGCAGAGTACATCAGAGGTTATCAAGCTGCTGATGTGATATGAGCTGGCAGCCTTCAGCATGCAGTCTCTCTTTCCTCTTTGCTTAGGCTGTTGAGTGACTAACATTTTCATATTTGTATTATTTTAAGCTGGGTATTAATAGAAGTGTATGTGTATTTTTAATCTGTTTCCAGGGCCAGATGTTATCACTTGGTTGTAGTTGTGTGTAAAACTGAGTGCAAAAGTCCTGCAAAGGAATGCATAGTGTGTCCGCAGTAATGTAAATAAACACTCTTTGGAGGGAGACTGAAATAAAGAACAAAATCAGGCATATATATCTATTGGCAGAACTAAAATTCCAAAGAATTTTTTAGGTGGAAGTTTAAAAACTGCTGTGGGTCTGCAGCAGCAGCGTGCATAGGAAAGTTGCCTTAAGCCATACTGAGACCTTTATATCAAGTTTAAAAGATTTTGCATTTAAAACTTATGCTGAATTCTTTTAAATCAGCCCAATGCTGATGTCCGAAACACTCTGGAATACAGTGATAATTTAATTTGCTACTTTGCTTTTTGTCCATTACAAAAAATTGCACTTTTAACCTGTTTTAATTTCTGTTAGTTTATCTCTATTTTGTCATAGGAATTGGAGGGAGAAGAGGAGGGAGAAGAGGAGGAAGATGCAGAGAGTGATCCTAAGGTAGGGACTTTGTGTTCTTAGTCATAACACAGGCAATAATCATGAGCAGTGTAGCTATGGGTATGATAATTTGTGAAAAGATCAATCAAAAACACACCCTAGCTTCTGACTGCAGTGATTTTATCATCTGCAGCACTCAAATTGGTCTTAAAAGAGAAGTTAAATGTTTCCATCAGTTGAGAAAATGCAGGTTTTGACTTCCAACATGCACTAAGATAATTTCCAAACTGTGTGCCTTTGCTTTTTAATGGCATCTCTGTAATGCTGATACAGTTTTCCTTTAGAAAGGTCATATTCAGATGTTCTTTGTCTGGACTTCAAGCTAGAATTAGTCTGACAGATCTCAACTAGCTTGTTTGTTTATTTTCTTTTCTTTAGAATTGTTCTTTATCGTTGTCCTGATGGCTGCCGGTTAGACTCTACATGTCTGTACTTGGTTAGAAATCAAAAAAAGTCAGTACTCAACTTTGAATTTTAAACTTTGATACCTGGCTTAAAATTCAGCCTTGAGGGTTAGTGTTCCTTCTGATAGGTATTTTTCAGTTCTTCAGTCATGGTAAATGCTTATGTTTAGTGAAGCTAGGACAGTGATGACAGACTTGTGATTATGTAGTTCTTAAAACATCAGCTTTCAATTTTTTATAAAGACAGATGAAAAAGTGAAAGGCATGCAAAACTGCTTGATCTTTGGATAAAAGTCTTAACAGCAGCTTGACATGTCGCTCATCTGGTACAGTTTTATACATCATTGTATCATTCGTAAATGGGTTTTGTTACTATTGAGAGTCAAGTTTGTTTTTCTTTAGTGAGAAATTCTGTACTAAAGAAAGTCTGTCTTGTACAAAGATCAACCAAACAGGATTAGATTGGCAAAAATCAGTACTCTGACTCTGCTCTGTAGGATTCAGATGTAGTGGTGTACCTGTAATGGGAAAAAGTTGGACAGCTGAGAAAACAGTGTTAGTCCTGCATCAACATATGTTTGTGAGAAGTATCCTTCTAGAGGATTTGGTATTCTGTAGGAGAAAAAAAGCTGAAGTTATCTTGGAAGGTTATGGTTGTTGCCTCCTGTATTATTTTGTACATTTCACTTTTCATCCATGCTGACAGTTCCTTTCAATTTTTTCCCATTTAGGTGTAATATAAGTCTGTTATTCATTCATACATTTCTAGGTAAGGTGGAATTCCATTCATACCTAACTTCCAAGAGTCCCATTTGTAGTCATGCAATGTGGTTTGCTTTCTAGGGTTTTCTGTTTGGTTTTCTTTTGTTTTGTTTTTTTCCTTGTATGGGGAAAAGAAATGGGGGAATGGTGACTTCAGAGTAGGTTTTATTAGTAAAAAATAGAAAGAAATGGGTGTAGAGGTGAGTGCCTTTAAATCATATCATTAAAGTAGATTTTTTAGAACGACACTGCCTTCCTGGCACACTTTCTGCTTTCCTTTGTAGCAATCAAACTGTATTTCATATACACATGATGAAAGATACTGAGACTTGTCAGACTTTATTTTTCCTTGTTTCTGGTTTGATGTTGCATCTCTTTACTGTTTCTAATGCACTTGCAAATTTTTTCTTAAATATCTTCTCTGCTCTTCCTAAACTCTAAGTCATCTGCTTACTTAGTATGCCTTTTTCAGCATCTTATTTATGCTGCCTGACAAAGGCAGGCAGTCACTCTTAGAAGCCTTTTCTTGATCTCTCAGGATTCTGCACAGGTATTGTTCTTGTGCTCATCTGTCTCTATTTAAAAGAAGAAAGAAAAAGCTCCTTCTGTTGTATACTGTCATCTTTCACCTTTCATCACATTCCTCACAGAGAACAATGCCTGCAACAGTCTCCATACTTGTTCCCCCCTGTATTTTAGGCTTGTGTCTTTTTATTTCAATTATTTAGAAGCTATAATCCTTCCAGCTCATTCCCTCTGCATGGATAATGCCCTTCCTTACTTTTGTTAAGCTCCAAATGGAGCTGTGCTTCTGTGTTGGTTTTTGGTGCCTCAGCATACGTGCACTGGTGGTTCACCTGTAGTAACAGAACATCTCTTTGTCACGGTGGCTTATCTGTTGTCCTGCTGCAGTCTGTTACACAGCTGTGCTGTCTCCCTACAGTTAAAAATTGTCAGCCACTGGCTCCAGTTTTTCAAGTCAACTTGGAATTCTTCTGTTTCGTTTTTTTGACACTGATACCCTGGTCCTGTCCTGTCTTACAGTCTTTCTCCTGCTCATAACATTTTTTGCTCTTCTTTTCCCTGTTCCTTGCTTTTCTTTGCCTTCCGGTTCCCATTCCCTGCTTTTCTTATCTAGAATAGTTTTCTTTTTATGTACACAAAAATAAATGGTCTGTTTTCCTTTCAAATCCAGTTTCTCCTTTTAAGTCATTTCCATATTACCGCCTCCTTTATTGTTGTAGTACATTTGCTGCATGTCAACACTTTCTGCTTTGTAAACTTTTCCTCCTTCCTTCCTTCCTGTGAGTTTTAAGTACATTTGGGTTGTTCAGATACGACCAGATCATTATCATCTCTTACACAAAGCACTTGTGCCATATATAAGTTGTGGCTTTGGAAAACTGAGCAGTCAGATGATTGAAAGTAGCTACAAAGCTAGATAATGTAGCTGGTTTTGTCTAGTGTATTTTCCTATGTGCTTGCCTGTCCCATTCCTTTAGCTGCCTTTATTTTACCTTGCTGAGGCTGTGCTTGAATTGAGAAGTAGCTGACAGGGTAATGCAGAGTGCTGGTTTGAATAATGAGCAAAAGAGCTGCTCTGTGTGCGAGAGATGCGTGGCCTTCAAGATCCTTTGTCTTCTGAGTTACAGTGGAAGGCCCTGTCAGCAGCAAATTCATTTCCAGAACCGGCTCTGGAGGGAGGTAGTTTGGGTTAGGGTTGCTTATTGAACTCCAGCTAGCTCTGGGTTTACATTCTGATATTGTTGCTTTTTCTCATTCAGTAACATAGAATAGGAAGTAAAGAGAAGATTCAGCTTTAGGTCCCATAATTGGACTATTCCATTGAAGATGTTTCAGAAAGGCTTTCTACCTTCTCCATGGGAAAGGACATCAGATTTAGTGCCTGCTGCCTGCCTCGATACCACTGCTGGCAGCCAGAGTTCTTGGGGAGTCAGATGAGATCTTGATCTGCCTGTTCCTGCATGGCTGCCTTAGCAGTTGGGAAACTTCCCAAAAAGTGGACTGGAAAAGTAAGGAGATAAAGACTTGATTGCTATTTGAACCACCTAGGAATGTATCTTGCCTAGTGTGTTTAAGCACTGAAGACTAACAGAAATTCAGTGTTTCCTTCAGGATCTGTTTTGAAAAAAAAACCAAACAAAACCAAAAATGGCTAAAATAAATGGCATGAAGATTTTGGGCTTATGTCGGCATCCTCTGGGACACCAGTTTAACTGGATGGGCAGACACAGTGGGGTTTGTGTAGGAAAGTCATAAAACCAGTATTAACTCAGACGTACTTTCTTCTCTGTTTTAGCTCTATGTTCTTGCAAATTTTAGGTGCAATTTTTAATTCTGAGAAAGTGTTGCAATAAGTGAGCGGCAGTAACAAAAAGCCATATATTGATCTTTATTAGCAAAAGAGAAATTGATGGGAGTCTCACTCAGCTCGTTCGTATCCATTGGAACGGTATCTCAAACTGAAATTAAAGGCTTGGAGTAGTTTAAACTCCTTGCACAGAAAAAGTGAATGTGAAAGACTCGAAAGATATAAAAAAATTTAAATCCTACCAATTTTCAGATGAACTTAAGTCTGCTTATGTTTACTGTAAAGAATCTATGGTTACTGTAAAGAATCTGCTTACAACCAGAAGAATTCTTGTCTCTGTAGCCCTGGTAGTGATCTTCAGTACTTGTGTTTACTGCTAAATTTATTTTTAAATAAGATGCAATTCCTCCTTATCTTTGCCAGTTCAAGTCTCTCTGGTCTTTATTGCCTGGCCAATGCACTTCGCTACCTTTCTAAGATATTAATATAGGATGTTAATATAGGGAAATAGAGCATGAATGGAAACCTGGCCGGGATGGGGTGATAAATGGCACAGGGGCTAAGGCAGATCAGTGGTAGTGGTTGGCTGACCCAGTGTCACAGTCTGGGCTCTGCAGGAAGAGCAGGCTCAGGCTTTAAAGCTCAGCCTGAGGCAGCGTGGATGTCGGCTCTCCAATCACACTCAGCCTGGGGCTGGACCCTGATCTTACAGGGGCCAGCGAAGGCCAGAGATGAGGAGCTGTAACTGGAAGGGACTTCTGGTCTCTGTGCTGGGGTCCTCTGGGAGTAGGCTGTCAGATGCTTTGCATGAGGCTGAGGGTAGCTGAAGGCAGTGTAGAGCTCACATGCTGGCTTCCTCAGCAAGGGCAGTGCTGTGTGTTCAAGTGGGAGAAGATGGATTATGTTGCAGTCTGGATCTGAAATACTGCCTTGATGCTTGGGGCTTGCTTAAGCATTTTGTGTATATGGCCAACAGAGATACACCCTCAAGTGTAACCTAAAAATAGCAGTATTTGTCTCAAAATCCTCCAACAAATGACTCAGATCCAGGAACCCCTCAAACTGTATTTATTTTTTTTTTTTGCCTGAGAGCAATAATCAACACTGAAAGATCCTTAGAAGATAACTTTGTGATCTCTGTGACTCAGTTTTTACAGGATAAACAGTTATATGCAGTAAATATGATTTAAGTGTTTACAGAAATGAGGAAAAGATAATGAAGTTTATTAGAAAATATAACAAGTGTTTTGGTTGATCATTAAAACTTGGCAGAAATGGTTGCAGTGGTCAACCTAAGTGTGTCTTGAGCTATATATAAGAGGTGACAAGGAAGGAAGGAGGGAGATGGAAAAGATTTTTAAAGTACATTTTAAATAGCAGGTTTGTTATTTTATCATGGCTTTCCTCCAGAATGCAGAGGAAAGGAAGTGATGCTGCCTGCAAACTACTCTAGCCATGTTCAAATATCAAGCAGTTAAAAGAAGAATACAAACCTTTAGAAAACTTAAGATAAAAACATGCTGGTTTTTTGCCTGCCCCTCAATAAAAAGGAGTAGCATGCAATTTACTACCAGAGGCAGTTAAATTTTAATTTAAGAGCAAGAATGCTGATTTTGTATTCTGTGTAAACATATCCCTTAGCCTGTATTTAGTCCCCGATCAGTGCAATTTAATTCACATCAGTGTTACTTGGAAGTTCAGGCAGATGAGAGAGAACAGTTAAAGTTAGCCAGATGTGCTGGGTAAGGTATACCGCAAGGAAGAACTCTGAAAGGTCTCTGACTCATCTGGGCATTTTGATCTAATCCTGGGTTGCAGTGGGAATGATAGTGACCACTGACCGTAAAGCAGTTTTGGTGAGGAACAGAAAAACAGCCTGGATTTAGTGCAGATTATCAAGGGCAAAGCTTCATGATAAGGAACTTTAAATTAGTTGCACCTGTTCTTTTTCACTAGGGGCAAAATGCTTCAGTTGTCTTAGCTCTTGGTTACTTGATGTATACTGAACTTGGCATGGGTACATATTTTATAACACATAAACCTCTTCTTTAGCACAGTAACTAAGAAACATTTTACAGTGCATCAGTGATGGTTCAGGATGTTGTGTTGTATACCTGTATTTTTCTTTACTAGACTGCAGCAGGTTTCTGTGACTGCTGTTTGTGTATAAGAAACTATATTAAGAATGGTAAGGGGACAAGCAAAGTGGAAATTCATTGAATAAATTCAGCTTTCTAAGAATGCTGTTTTACAATGGAAAAAAAGCAAGAAGTGCAATGTAAACCTGAAGTTCTTAGCTGTTTGACTGCTTGTTCTCATTCCCAAATACACTTCCTTTTGCCAAAGGGGAAGTTGTTTAACTACCTAATGAAGGTGTTTCTACTTTTACATAGTCAGGTTAACATACGGACTTCTTGCCCAGTGTTAAATTGTTGAATAATTACCTGCTGGTGGTGCAGAACCTAGAAGAAATCAACACATTCATTACATTTTTATCACCTTAGGAGAAAGGGCAAGGCTCCTAAGGAGAAACTCAGACTTGCTGCAGAACAAGCAGCCTGCCTTCCTCCCTCCTCAGAGCTGGAGAAGGTGGCAGTTTATTGTTAAAATGGTTTAATAGGGCTGGAAGTCACATAGAGCCTCTGGCTGAGGGGAGTAGGTGGTGGTTTGATTTCTTGTTTGTGTGAACCTTGACCTACAGGATGCAGTGTTAACAGCACAAAAATAGATTAAAAATTATGGGGTACCAAGCAGTTGGGGGCAAGGGGAAACCCAGTAAATATGGTGACTGTTGGACCTTTTTGATGTAGCTTGAGTTTTTGTGTAGCATTTTTGTACATGCTGGTGATACCTAGTTAATTCAGAAATGTGTAGCCAGTTTCTCTGTTGAAGCGTTTTCTTCTATGCCAATTTGATTTTTAACTGTTTATTTTCTCTTTTTCCCTTTGTGCAGAAAGAGTCCAGCCAACCTGCTGAATGCAAACAACAGTAATAAGGAAATACCACTTGGAAGTGATATTTGAACAACTTGTAACAAATAGTTGGATACCTGACCTGCAGTACAGGATATTCTATCGCTGCAGCACAATCTTATTAACAATGCTTAAAAATAATTTGTTTTAAAATGCATGATTTTCACTAACTTTATTGCTTAACATGTACAGTGGCAACTTCAATGCATTTGGGAAATATGAGGTTTAAATAAAGCACACTCTACAGCCGTTGGTACACTGTAGCTAAGTATGTCAGTAGGCCTTTAGAGCCTTTTGCCCTATGCATAGGGGAATAGTCCAGACTACCATGTGAGGATTATCCATTTTCTTGCTCAACATTGAAAATTGTGGAATAGCAATGTGCTGAGAAGCTAAAGTAAATGGATTACATGTATGGTAGCTGAAACAGATAGAGCAATATGACTTTTTTGCTAGTTCCCTCCCCCCTTTTTTAATGTTTCTCGCAACCTAAAAATTGAACTAGTGCTTGAGCAGCTTTAAATGTCATATTTATTATCTCAGTACAACCAGTTGAGTTGAAGTAATTTTACTTCATTGAAGAGGGTGTCATATTTGAGACTTAGTTGTTCATGTTACTATTTATTTATTCATGTTTGTAAGTACTTTGACAGAATTAGTGCTTTTTAATAGTTTTTAATATACTTGAAAAATCTTCTTCCTCTTTTGCATACAATATGGGTACTTGTAAAACAGGTAATTCAAAGTGGTCTCAATGTAGTAGTCTAGACAGAAGAAACAAACTTGCATCAAAATGACAACTCTTCTGGATGAAGATCAAAATGCAAAGGCCAAACTGTTGCTTTTGGTGAAAGTGGGTTGCAGCCAAAGAACCAGACAATTTCCAGTAGTCTTACTGCTTAGTGTCCAGCATGAAAGGACCTTTCACTATGAACACGGAAATTTATCAAAATGAATCAGTTCAATAAATCTGAAGTTTGGGTGTCTTACTTGCAACACTGAAATTATTCCATTCCACAATTTGTTTTATTTAAAGTTCTGAAGTCTTCAAAGCTGCCTTTTGTTGTTGTGTGGCACTTAAGGTACACGTTTCGAGTTTCAGCATCCATTACCAACCTCTGGCAGCAGTTGAATCAGCTGTATCAACACTGTGACCAGGCATGTAGAGTGCTCCAGCCTTACCTTACACATTTGTAACTTAATACGGTGTTTTCAATTTGTACAGAATAGATAGACTATTCTATTAAAGTTGTGAAACATGATTGGTGGTGCCTGTCTGGTCCCTAATGTTTCCTAGGAGAAATGAGCATCCTGCTGTGAATGGTGGAGTGTTAAACACAGCACCTTCCAGCTGTTTGGCCTTACAGCTCCTGACTCAACATCTGCCTTAGCCAAAAGCCAAAACAGGAGTCCTTGTAAATATAGCAGTGTACAGTTCTTTGATGTAAATCAGAACAAACTTGCTCAATTTGCAAGCTAACAGTCTGGAACCTTTTGTAGGAGTTGGGGTTTTTAGGGAAGCAGCATCATTACAAGATTCCACATGCTCTGTGCACTTTGGTCATGGACTGAATGAGGTGCTGGGGGACAAACTGGTTTATGAATGTTAAGGTACTCCCACATTTGACCTTGCAGTCAGAAAATACAACACTAATGCTCAGGTGGCATAGTGTGAATGCAGGAATGAGGAAAGAAGGCAGGAACAGGGATAGGTTCTGGGCTTGCTTTTAAAAAAATAGATTTTGTAACCTCTTAGTCTGACTGCAGTGCGCTCTGGCAGGAATGGAGAGCAGTATGAAGGCATTTCTGACAAGGACAGGAATAAAAAATGGAGCTTGCCCATGTGCAAACTGGCTCAGCACAGTGCCAGGGACATGAAATATTTTATCTGGTTTATTTATATTGGAAACTGTATAATAGTTCCCCATCCTCAAGCAGTACTTCCCACTACATGGTTAAACGGGAGTGATGCTGCCTGGAGATAAACATCTGCAAATTACCACACCAAAGTAATTTATGTGCATGAATCCTGAAAGGCTGACTTTAATTTCGAGAAAACGGGAAATTCCAGAACATGTGAAGCAAATGTGCCAGCATCAAGAAAGCAAGAAAGCCAAATGAGATGGGTGGGTAGCAAAGCGGCCTAGCAAGATGTTTGTCCTAAGGAAAGCGATGGGAAAGCTGAGCTGAGATTCGTTCAAGCAGAGTTAATGCTGGTTGACGCAGCCTAATAGAAACCAGATCTTGTCAAAACCCAGTCGTGCTCTTCCCATTGCAGATCTCACTGATAATGGCAGAGATGAGCAGTTCTTAGACTTCTCTGTTTTCACTTACAGACTTTGTCTACAGGAAACAAACTGCTACCTGTACAGCTCATTCCTCTAACAGAGTATGAAGAACTGGCAAGGTGGTAGGCAGAATGTCATGACCAGATAAATCCAGGCTGTGTGGTAAATCCAGGATGGAGTGTGAGTGTGCAAAACCTCACAAGTTATTGTTTGAATTGCTATCTCAGCACCCTGATAAAAACCCTGAAGTTTAGTCCATGGGAACACACTTTGGTGATGCAGCCTTCATGTTGGTGGCTTCTCATTTGAGGGAGGAAAAAACTCCAGTTCTGGTCCTGAAAGCTGAAGCAGCTGGAAGCACTCCAAGAGAAATTCATCTGGCATGTTGCCTGCTTGGGATGCCTGGGTTGTCTAGGAAGAGAGCCTTGAAGGTACTGCCCTGCTGCCCTATCTGATACAGAAACAATGGCAAATGCTCTGCTGCCAGCTGAAATTCGGGGACAGCCTCTGGTTTCTCAGAAGTCCCAGCACAGCATCAGGATACCTTCCTGGAAATTTGGTATTTGGGATAACAGATCTTTCAGTTCAATTTCGGTATGTTCAGTTAGTTGGGGTTTGCTATTTGGTTAGGATCTGTGGTACCTGGAAAAATTAAAATGGTCTCTGTGTGTTTCCACTCTCCTCATTAAACAAGCTTTTCCTGTTTTAAAATAAAGGAGACTCGGAATAGATTCATGCTCAGTTAAATGCTGCCTTGCTGGCAGTTCCTTAAGCAAATGAGCTCTTGCTGGGAAGCCAGCTCAGCACAGCACAGTCCAGAGCGCCATGCTGCACTGGGACATATAAGAAGAGGTCAGACTAGTTCAGCACGAGGAAATCACTTGCTCCCTGCGAGTTCAGCGATGTGCAGGTGAGTTCAAGATGTGAGACATGGCCCAGCTGCCTGACGTTGCATTGAGGCTGTATTGCCTTTCATTGCGATGAGGCTGCCCCTTCCCCTGGGGCAGCCTCATCCTCATGAACTTGTACTTGAAATGTGCACCTTCTGAAGCATCTTTGCTCCAGCCCTATTGGAAACAATTCTAGCGCAGGGAACATCCTTTCCAGTTGAGCTGACAGGAGAGAGGGACCATTTTTAGAGGACATATACTCACAGGACAAGGGGGCTTCAAACTGAAAGACAGCAAGTTTAGATTAGATATTAGGAAGAAATTCTTTTTTATGAGGATGGTGTGGCTCTGGTACAGGTTGCCCAGAGAAATTGTGGATGTCCCATCCCGTCCCTCACAGTGTTCAAGACCTGGTTGGATGGAGCTCTGAATAACCCGGTCTAGTGGAAGGTGTCCCTGCTCAAGGGGATTGGAACGTGATGATCTTTAAGGTCTCTTCCCACCCAAATCGTTCTATGACAAATGGCAACATATAAAAAAAAGAGTGCCGTGTTCCTGCTTCTTCGTTCTCTGCCTCTTCCCAAGGATAAATACCTGTATTATTCCCCAACAAAATGCACAGGGTATTGATTTTATGTCAATACTTGTTCAGGACTCCTCCCCTGAAGCTGAAGTCTTCAGTTTTTACCTTTGCTGTCCACATTTTTCACTACAAATTGGTGTGCAAATTCTCTTGCAGTAGCTGTGACCTGGGCATGGAAGACCCTTCATCTTCCCTTTCCCAAATGGTTTATAGTCATCCCACTAATAGCAGGAAGAATTTTTTTTTCCCCATTTGCTCGTATTGATGTTCTAAACACCACCACCCTCTCAGAGGCCTGGGCTATGAATCCTAAACAATAGATGACCTAAGTCACTCTGGTTTGACAAGCATCCAAGAAAAAGAAAAGGGAAAAAAAAAAAATTAAAAATCCAAGCCTGTGCACTGTTAATGAGGCATCATGTGAATGAAGACTGAGCAGTTTGTCAAGTGCCAGCTTTTGTTTCCAGACTGGCTTTCCTCTCTGCTGGTTCACCTAGCCATTACACAAGCAAAAAACACTCGCTCCACCCAGCAGCGCTTGCCTCTTGCACAAGCTGCCTTACCTTCCAGATTTTACCGTGGGAATTTGGACACCACATTGGGATGCCAGAGCAGGTTAATACAACCCAGTGAGCCTGTGCTGCAGTTGCCAGCTCTGCTCCATTCGGCCTCCTGGCTTTTATGAGCCTTGCTGGTAACACACCCCCCACTGCCTCCCTCCCAGCAAAGTTTCCTTTCCCAAAAAAGCATCACCAGTGATGATGTGGCCTCTTGCTGGCTTGCCCCCGCCTCCCTGCCTGCCCCCAGCATCTGTAAGGTGGACATAACCCATACTAAACCCATCCCAGCTTGAGAAAAAGGGCTGAAGAGAAGGGAAACACTAGGGAAAGGAATTTACTCATCACTCATCGCAACCCAAAGTGTGGGAAAAAAAAAAATCTTAATTTGCCCCTGTTTGGGACAGAAACCAAACAACAAAAGATGGTCTATCATTGATACAAGTTTTTGCACTGTATAAATATTCCTTGTGAGCTGTTAAATTGATTCTTTTAACAAAGTAAATTCACTCTGGTTTTTGAGTCCACCTTTTAGGGATGAATGAGAACTTGCTTAGGTGTTTATAGCATTAATGTCTATTTGATCAACTCTATTAAGGTCGCGCTTAGGAGGAGGTTGGGATTTTTTTTTTTTTTTTTTTTTTTTTTTTAATATTGTTTTTTACTTAACCCAATTATCTGGTCTTCCTTCTTCCTTTTCATGCTCCTGACTTAAGGCACATTCCAGACTCTTTGATTTGCCCGAACAGAAAGAGCATGAGAGAATGAAGGTTGGGTGAAAAATGAGTACTGGAGCTCCTACTAAAGCCAACTGCTGAAGCTGGCGATGGGATAAAACTTGTTAGGGGAGTTACAGTACTTGCTGTAGAGGTCATGCAGAACTCCTGCACACAAGTGAATAGTTCAAGGCGTTTTTGAGGCAGAGAAAAAACAATTAAGATATAACTGCTGCTGACATTCCCCTGAGCCGTTTCATCTCTTACCGCTTCAAAAAATCAGGGAAAAACAAATTATGTACTTTCAATCTGAGATTTATATAGGCTGAATTGTTGCTTAGCCTATGAAAAGATCAAAAAGGAGATCTTTGAAGACAGATTGCCTACAAAGAACAGTGAACTGTTATTACACACAAAAAAAAAAAAAAAAAAAAAAAGGGTTAGTAAGCACAGTTCAGGTCAAAACGTAGGCAAGTGCGTGTGTGCAATAAAGTGTTTGCAAGGGCTGCTTGCTCAGGCGTTTCAAAGCTGGGCAGCATGAGGGAAAATCAGGGAGCTGGCATCTGGAGCAGCAACACCACAGCATTCCACGTGTGTTCCGCTCTGCACTCGGTGGAGCTGCTTTGGCTGGGAACTCCTGCGGTCAAAGAGATGGCCTGGCTGGTTTGGGGATCTCCTGGCCAAAGAGAAGAGGGGATGGATCCCTCTTTCACTCCACCTCCAGCTTCATCTTGTGCCTTTTGGGGAGCAGGTGTTTCAGTCCTTTTCCTCCAGCGAGGCCAAAGAGGCTGCCAATAAATACCCTGGGACCAAACCCCTAGGAACTGTCTGCTGTTATGGCTGAGGAGAGCAAACGAGCGGCACTCTACACATTCACCCCACCTCACAGTGTGAGGTCAGCACCGTTCCCAAATCCAAGCAGGGGTGAGGATCACTCAATGTGGGTGCTTTGCCCTGGAAAAGAGCCACCCGTGACTTTGAAGCACCTCTGGGAGATGGAGACCGAAATGCAGAGCTGCAGTAGTCATCCAGCTCCAGCAAACCCCTGGCACAACCTGGCACAAGGAATGCTGCCCCCCAGTCTTGCTCTCCCCTGAGCATCCTTCCTCCACGCCCGGCCTCATCTGCGGACGCAGAGCAGGAGGAGGCAGGAGAGGAGGCAGCCCGGCCTCCCTTTCCCACCGCAGCCTCTCGGCACCCAGCCCGACCAGTGCGCGGGCTTTGCTGGGTGCGAGCAGCCCGCCGGCTCCATCTCACTGCGGGTCCCATTTCAAAGACAGCCCTGATGAAGACGTTGGGGGAAGGCAGCGCAAACACGCACCGTAATTGCGGTGCGCGCTTTCTCATCTCCGCGGCAAGTTGCAAAATGTGCCGCCTCCTCCCTTGTCAGCCGGGCTTTAATTGGCTTTAATGAACAGGCAATTACATGATTTCAATTTTTAATTAAAGTGGCTGTTGGTGTAGGGGAGGGGGACCGACTCCCTTCGAGCTTGTCAGTGGCACAAAGGGAGATAGCTGAGTACGGCGCAGTAGGGTTTTGGCGGCCTCCTCCCTCATCCCCCTGGTCTGGGAGGGCTTAATGGGGGCGCTGGGCTAAAAGCCAGATGCCTCCCAGCCACGCTGGTGGCAATTGTAGATCTTGCCCCGGCACCCCCAGGCAAGCTGCAATCAGCTGCAATCAGCCTTTTTTTTTTTTTTTTTTTTTTTTCTCTCTCTCTCTCTATCTCTCTCTCTCACTTTTCTTTTTTTTTTTTCTTTTTTTTTCTTTTTTTTTTTTTTTTTCTTTTTCTTTTCCAGAGCAAGCAGATTAAAAGGGCAGCAAATAGCTGAAAACAAAACAAAAGAACCCAAACCAACCTAACCTCAAAAAGCCCTGCGAAGCCAAACCAAGCCCTCCCCACACAGTGCAGCAGCCAAAAACACCTCCTGGATAAAGTACTGGGTTCTTGTTGGCAGGAGGAGCCGCTGGGTGGGATGAGTGTCTGAAAGCTAAAATACAGCCACAACTGGGATTTTATATATTTTATTTTATTTTATTTTATTTTATTTTATTTTATTTTATTTTATTTTATTTTATTTTATTTTATTTTATTTTATTTTATTTTATACCAAGCAGTAGGCAGCTGCCCTGTGATAGAAACACCTTCGCTATGATGATCCCACACAGTGAGCACCAAGGTGGGACTGACCCACCCAGCTCAGGTGTTAATTTTTCCTGTAGACACCACCTTGTCTGGCTGTGCTAAAGCATGACTGGAGAGGAAAAAAATGGAGGCACGTGGTAGAAATCTCCCTTGGGAAGCAGTGATAATTGCAGGGCCCGAGCTGCTGGCTGTCTCTGTGTTTTATTGCTCTCCCTGGCAGCCAGGAAGCCGGAGCTTTGGCCTTGACTTGGTTTCATGTGCTGGGATGTCCTTCCTCATCGTGTTTCAATAAAACATAATCGCTTTACAACTTCCCCTCGACAGAGATAAAAAATCATTAAGAAAAGCTGGCGGCTCGGCGGCGGCACTGCGCCTTCGGCGTTCCCTCCGCCCCAGCCGCCACTGCCGGGCTTGCCCTTGGCTTACGGGGCCAGGTGGCCCCGGGACCACCGAGCTGCTGGATGGGCATGGCCGGGATGCCCGCGGGCACCGGTGCCCGCCGAACAGCAGCCGCAGGCAGGAAGGTGGCCAGTGGCACTATGGCCCGTGCCACTTCGCAGCGTGCAGCTCCGGGGAGGACAAGGGCGGAAGAAAAGGGAAGAAAAGGGAAAGAGGGCAAGGTCCAAGGTCTTTGTGAGCAACGATCAGTCCACCTGCTCATCAAATATAGCTGGAGCTGGCTGGCGGCTGCTGCGTGGGCAGGCTGAGTCACCCCTGCTGCCGGCCAGCCGCCCCAGCCCCACGCCAGATGGGAGAACGAGGCCGCCTTTAACCAGGGAGAGATGAAACCTGCCTTTTTAAACATCGAGGTGGGAGCTGGGACAATCAGCACTGAGCCAGCAGCCTCCTCCCTTTGAAGGTCGGGGCTGAGATTCCGGTGCAGGCTCCCTGCCAGCCCCCTACAAGTACAAACCTCCTCCCTGCCTTCCCACTTCCTTTGCCCTGGGGTCCCAGATGCTCGACAAAAGCTCATTGCCCTTGCTACCCGCAGCAGTCATCGATCACAGCACGGTTTGTGGAGGAGACTGCTTTACAGTGACCACAACCGGTTATCTCCCAGAGAAAGGCAGTCTGCTCCCACAGGAATAGCTGCTTCTCCATCCCAGTACCCAGCTTTCTCACAAGATGAAGGCCTTATCCCCCCTTTCTTCCCTCATTACTGCTGGATGAGAAATCTTGATCCAAGATGACATGCAGGAACTGCTTGTGGAGAATGAAAACTGCCTTCCTGCAGTTCAGGCTGGGGAGCAGGGTGACCTTCCCTTGAGGCAGCCTCATCCTCATCCCCAACCCCATCCTCATCTGTGAGCAGTCATCACTGTTGCAGCCTGGCTTCACACCATGAGAGGAGCAGCAGAAGCAGTGAGTGAGGCACCAAGGGATGATAAGTGGTGGAATGGCTGTGACTAAAGGGGATTTCTGGCTGCAGGTGTAGTTGTGCTTCTCCTGCCCCTGGTCAACACTCAGAGAGTTTTCCCATGGAGGAGGCAACCGGCCCTTGACAGGCAAGTGAAACAGGAGCAGCCATGAGTCACCAAAGATAAAGGTCAAGCTCCTTATCAGCCATGGGAGAGGCTGTGGGCTGGGCTGGGTGCAAAGAAATGTGCTCAGAGACCAGCCAGAGCCAAAAATCCCAGTGCCATGGACACCTCTGCCCAAGGGACCATCCCAGGGAGTGCTGGTTTTCTTCTTCCATTGCCCATTTCCCAGCAGCATCCCGTGGTGATGATGGGTTTCAGGGGTGCCATGGGCCAAGTGGCACCGACAGGGTGGCTAAATGGGTGGTTAAATGATCTGTGGGTGCTGAAGCACCCACACGGCTCCCACAGGGCGCTTGTCTGTTGCCACGTGTTGCTGAAGTGCCACAGATAAGTTCTGTCCCTCACGGCAGGAAGAAAGGAGGTGTACTTACTGAAATCAAACATTTTTCCTTCTGCTCTCACATAGCTTCTCACTTCAAGGTCCCATGAGGAAAGTTAAGGGTGGAGATGTGACTGTGGGAGTCCGAAAAGGCTTTTAGAAAGGTCTTGGCAATGAAAGGGGGCTGGCAGTGTCTGTCGGAAACTCCAGCCTCGTTTTCCAGTATTTGGGCCAAACGTGTGATTTGCTATTTGTGTCCTTTGGTTACTGCTTTTGCAAACAGGCATAGTCATGGACATGCATCTCCCTTCTGGAGTGCCCTGCCCAGCCCATGGCCTCTCCGGCCACTCAAAATGGCTTTTATGCAGCTACGAATCCCGCAGTTCTGACCAGGGGTTTTCCAATTATGGGAAACGTATCCGGTTCCATGCCTGACTCCTGCTCCAGCAAGGCTGGAAGAATGACTTAGTCATCTTGGCTGCCTGCCAAGCCATTCAACTCCTTTTGCTCCATTTGGAGGTTATTTCCAGGCTCCAAAGGCCAGCAGGACTCTGCAGTTCAGATGTCCAATAGCCAATAAATGGATTGAGGAAACAAGGAATTTAAAGCAGTTTATCCCTGCTGTAGCAACCCTGGTTACAACACCTCCAAAGAAGCTCAGATAAACCCATCCTGGGTGATAAATGCTAGTCAGTGCCACCTGTCCTTGATCAAAGGAAGGACCCCTCTTCTAAAGGACACCTCTAATTTGGGATTAAAAGCTAAGATTTTGCGATGTATGTCCCAGCCAGCTCTCAGCAATTACCCCACAGGAAAGGGGTTTCTGTGTTTTAAGCTATCACAGTATTATCAGTGTTAGGGAGGTCCTGAGCTTTCAGATCCATGCAAATAACTTCCTCCCCACCCCTGCAGCTGTACCAAAGGCTGGGATAGAGCCCCATTGAGCTGACAGAGGATGTGTAAAGGGGAAAGTATGGGAGCCAGGTTCCAGGGGAAACCCCTGGGGAAGGGGAACAAAACTGCCCCAGATAAAGCAGTAGGATGCCCTTGGCTGAGCATAATATCTCTGTCCTGCTCCCCCCTGATCCTCTGTGTCATGGGTGCATCCCTCTGGCTCATCATTCCAGGGCTTTAACCTGGGCTGCCCTGCCTCCAGGGAAATCTATTTTTCGCTCATCCTGGGGGAGCAGAGCCTGGCCAAGGTTTTGTGCCAAGAACCCTCATTTCCTGCTCTTAACTGCTTCCCTGCTTTATCACAAACTTCCTCACTTCATCTTTTTTTCCACTCGTAAAGGCTCAGTCACTGGGCTCTCTCACCGCCCAGAGCCACCAGGCTGCCAGGCTCAAACCCATCTCCTGAAACACTGGCTTTTTCCTCCCTCCGCAAAACACACGGAGGTTTCCTCAAGCCCATTGCTCCCTGCCACCAAATTGTAGTTTCTCGAACAGAGCAGAAAAAAAAAAAAAAAAAAAAAAAAAAAAAAAAAAAAAAAAAAAAAAAAATCTAATCCTCAGTTTTTTATGGCTTAAGATTTCCCTTTCACACCTCCTGGCTCAGCTGAGCAGCACAGGGACCACCAGGAGGAGAATAACAGCATCACTGATGCTTGCCCAGGCCCAGCTCTCTGCCTGGTGGGACATGCTCAGAGCTACTCATTGCAAATATTTGCCCAGGTGGGGTCAGGTGTTTCAGCAGGAGATGGACTGAGTAACTGGCAAGAAAGAAGTACGTTTGACTTTTACATTTTAGCCCCATTGGTAAATATTAACTCGAGCAGCAAGTGGACTCTTTTTATCCCCCACTGCACAAGGCAAAGAACAGGTACAAATTGGGAGGCACGTGGAGTTTATAAACACCGACATCCACACCTCAGGACTGCTGAACTCACCCCAAACCCTTCATTTGGTGGTAGGAGTGGAGAGACAAATCAGTGATGGGTGAGATCTAGGAAAACCAATCAGAACTGGAAAAATATACATTGCCAATTTCCATTCTTTATTTTATCCAATGTTTGGGGGATTTTTTTCTCCCCCATGGTGTTCAGATGCCACTGAAGGACCTGAAGCTGGTGCCTAGAGATTTCCTGCATTTTAATCCACCTATGAGACACCTGTTTCCCTGCAACCTTCCTGAGCACAGCCAACCAGGCAACAGAGCATCCTCAGCTCCCACTGGCTGCACCAACAGAAACCTGGCCATGGGCACAGGTATGGTGGGGGAGCAGCAGGGTAATGGTAGCAGGTGAAGATCACAGCAGTGGAAACACTGGCAAGGAGGTAAAAGCCTCAGGAGAGGACAGAGAGGAAAAAATCCTAAACCTTCATCTAAGTGCTTCCCTTCACACCTGCCACAGTGCAGTGTCCTGGCTTCAGAAAGAAAAACTGGCAGCCAAAGCACAATGCGAAACACAATATCAGCTCTACCACCTGGCCTGCCACACAGCCCCCCAGCTGTCCAGGAGGGAAAGGATGCTCTTTCCCCTCCAGCTGCTTCCCACAGCCTGGCCCTGGCCACTTCTGGGAATGATGCACTGGAGGAGTTTCTTTTTGATGTCTTCCTAGCCCTTGTGGAGACAGGAAACATTCCAAAGCTGAACAGTACCATGACCTTATATTCCCCCCAACTCCCTGAAGTTTGCTGATGTTGTGGTTAGGCAGTCCTGCTATCCTTTTCCGTGTTTACTCTAAAAGTTTATACACTCAAAATAAAACCGGCCAAATCAGAATGCGGGGCAGGAGGATGCGCCAAGCAGGGAGCTCAGTCTTGTGCTGCCAGGACAGCCAAGTGAGGACATGGGTCACGCTGACGCCAGTGTGACACAGGACATCCCGGCACTTGTCAGTGCTGAACCTGCCACAGCCTCCACACACGGAAAGAGACGGGACAAAGATGGGTAAAAGCCACTTCCTGGATCTTAGCAGATTTCAAAAGGACAGGTAATGTGGAGCAGTGACCTTCAGTATGCAATGTCAGCATATTTCTGCAAAGCCTGGCCCTTCACAATCTCTGGTAAAAGCACAGCGGGGTAAGAAAAGGCTGGCTGGCAGCAGGCAGGCAATGTCAGGCTGAATGGCATGAGCTGAAATCACCAGGGACTTCCTATGCAAAGACCTCATCAGTGTCAGCCCAGGCTGAGGTCTCAGATGTTTATTATTGCTGCTGAAAATAAAGATATTCCAAATATTTGTCCCAACAGATTTAGTTGAGAAGTTGAATGCTTCAGCGGGGAATGTCTTGTCATTTTAAAACTGTGAACTGTAGCCTAAACCATCTCCTGAGCTCCCTGGACATGGGAAAATGTTGACAGCATTCAGAGGGGTCAGTAAATAATCTCATAGTTCAGGGCAGCACTTGGCAAGCCACCGGCGGGGCTTTCCATTCCCTTGGCAGAAGGGAAGTACTGAGTCACCATGGTCCCACGGTGGTCCTGCAATGGGGTTCTGTCCTCCCCACTGACACCTCAGGGTATTAATGAATCTCCTCATGATGCTCAGCAAGCTGCTTTGTGAAGACAGTTGAGGGAACAGGCTGTATCAAGGTCTACCAGCATCTAAACGCTAGTCCTGGACCAAACCCAAACTGTGGGGCCAACACCTTCCTCACCTGCATGAAGATGCATCCAGGCTACTCCAAACCGGGTGAAGCCACACAGGCATCTTGCAGCAACTTTTTACCTGTTGTATGTCCGCCAAATGGGCTTGAAATTGGGCCAAGAGGAAGGGGCACCAAAGGCTCAAAAGACCAGATAACACAAGACTTCTTTTACCATTTTTATTTTAATAACCAAACTAAACACCTACACAGCATCCAAGAGTGGGGAACACACAACACACACAGTCATGTCCAGGCTGCTGGGATGAGACAGAGCAAAACAGCCCCTCTTCCCCAAGATTTTAATCCCAAAATGGAACTTAAGTGCCTGGAGTCCTCCTAAGCAGGTTTGATTTGGCACATTCCCACCCTTATTTGGCTGTCTGCTGCAGAGCGCAGCTAAGGACCGGCTGATGGGAAATGACATTTTCTTCCCAGCCCCTCACAACTGCTCCATGACTGTCTGCAGCAGTTTACAACATGTAATGGTAACACACTGACTCAGTGGGATGAGACATTTCAAGCTTCTCAGGAAAAAAGAGTCTTAGTCAGATAAATATTAGTAAATTGAGCAAGCTGGGCTACATGCTATTGCTGATTAATCCATAGCTTGCGTATGGTACGAAAAAAAGATCTCACAGATTGAGCAAAGATGCTTCCTCTGATGCCCTTGTTTAAATTAACCCAAAAGCTCCAGCCTTGCTGTGTATCATTTACTGTAATCACCTGACAAGCAGCCTTGGTGGTCTTCAACCCCCTGGCTGGGACTTTTCCAAGTGAACTGCCCCTAAGAGAAGAGCATCTTCACCTGAGCTTGGCTATTCTAGAGTGATGTACCCGAGCTCCCTCTGTTCATGGGAAGACCTGAACACCCCCAAGGGAGACTGAGCCCCCTCCCAGGACATCTCCATTGTGGGCAGCTGGCCCTGATGAGCTCCACGCCTCTCCAGGAAGTCCTGCCCACACAGGGACTGGCACCCACCTCACCAGTGGAGTTTGGAGGGACCCAATGGCACCAATTTGTCCCAGGACATTTCTCAAGGAAGAGAATAATAAGGAACTATAGTCAAAAACTTTCCAGAGATACTCTGGAAAGGTCTAGAGAAAAACCAAACCAAACCACCCAAACATTTTAAAGAGTATAAAGATGTGAAAAAATGAAATAAAATGGGAAAAACATAAAAAAAGCACTGCTTATCACTGACTTTCCCCAGTAACAACCCACACTTTTAGTTTACAGCTATTTAGGGTTTTTTGAGTTCAAGTTTCTTAGGAGACCCAGTGGTCACTATACCCAGCTCCAGCTAGAAGTGCCAGTGGATACAGCTATGCCCTGATGTAAACATGGAGGACAACAATTTGCAATGCAAGACCATGTGTTTCTCTGTTACTAATCGACTTCAGCTGCCAGGATTACAATGTCACTCCTGTAAACCAGCTTTTCCCCTACAGATGTCATGTTGAAGTCATTATAATAAAAGCAATTTTACAGCCTTCAGTCTCCACTTCCCTCTGCCGCTGAGAAGCCTGCATTAATGCCAGCAAAGTTAGGGGTCCTTCTCCCTGGACAGACCCCTGGGAGAGGAGATGCACATCTCCAGGATTACAGAGGGACAATGGGAATAAACCCAAGACAGCTGCAGAAATGCCAGTACCCTGTAATGGCTAATAGCTGCAGCAGGAGCTCCTGCATCTTTTGGGAGAGGGATGCAATGTTGGGGCCAGCTGGATGCCTTAGTGGAATAAATGCATGGCTAAATCCCACAAAAAGGGCAGCAGATCCTACTGATGTGCACGTGGGGAGAGCTGCCTGTGGAGTTAAATTGAGAAACCCCCCCCCTTTTTTTTGGCATTTTTCCTCAGTGTGATCCCTATGCATCCTCATCCTTGACCTTGAAGCTCCCGGCAGTGCCTGCCTAGCTGCTGTGCTTTGTTACCATGACTCACATAGCTATGGCAACCCAGTGTTGCCAGCAGCAGGGTACATGACACCTCATACTTGGAAATGTTGATCAAATCCCACCTCTGGAACAGGCACCTACTTCAGAGACGTGTCATGGCAGAGCCATCAATGCAGCCTGCAATAGCTGGCGCCACCAGCTCATCAATCGAGGCTGAGTGAGGCCATCCCATCCCACACCCATTAAAAAATCCTTCTACATAACACACACACATGCACGTGTACAAGAGCCCCCCCTCAGCGGCTGAATGCTCGTCCCTTCTCCTGGGAGGGGGATGAAGCCACTCTTCCATGCCAAATGGCCATTCAAGCTTTTAAAAATGCCCCTAGTGGACTGGAAATTGCTTTGGGGAAAAGCAGAGGGTCGTGTCAGCACGCCTGGCAAGTGTGGGAAGAGGGAAAGGGCCATGTGGGACAAGGCTCCTGTGACTGAATGTCAGTCTGCTTCCCATCACCTTCCTCTGGTTCACACTCCCCACTGTGTTATTTCCCCCTCTTTCTAAGAACAGAGACAAATTGCTAAATTTTGAGATTCCTGGAGATGTCCCGTATCTGGGGGCAGGGTAGGGTCAGATAACTTTATATTAAAGGCAGCCATGGTAATTGTGTTTGGGAGCTCACACACTGTCGAGGCATAGTGATTGGCGTGCTGGGTTGCAAGAAAAAAAATCCCTTCTCTTTCTCTCACTGGTAACACAACTAAAGAACTAAACCCAAACTAAAGGGAGTGACAGGTTCCTCCCAGCTGCCAGCCCCAGCTTGGACAGAGACAGCAGCAGCATCTGAGCTGCAATCACCCAAAACTCCCATTAGCTGCAGCTTGGTCGTGGCCCTTAATTATCAAAGCCATCCACTACCCACACATACTCACACCACCCTGTGACACTCGTCCCAAGCTTTGGTGCCAGGGTACGATGCAGGGCTGCATCACATCTCTTTAGCCCTCTCCCCAGGTGCTGAGATGAAACCAGTACCCTGCTGTCAGCTCTTCATCTAAGTTATTAACCCTTATTATTTAAAAAATAGAGCAATATAAATATTTTTTCTTTCCTCAGGCAAAACTAACACTATATAATTGTATCAGCAGTGACCAGCTACCACAGCATGCACTAGGATTAGGGCTGTGCTACTTACTTGTAAATTATTGCCACGTTTCCTGGACCAGATTGCTCTCAGCTCCTTGCAGCTCTCCATTCTTTCCTGAGAAATCTTCCTGTAGGAGATGGCTCATGATTTGGCTCTGCTGTCCATTTTGGATTCAGCTACAGACACCTTTGCTTTCTGTCTCAGTAAATGTAATGTAATTTTAAAATCTACTTTATGGAATTTCTGCGTGGTCAGAATGGCAAAGACCCTATGGTACTTTAATGTACTGGACTTCCTTTTTTATTCTTTTATTCACTTAACTAACCCATATTAGGTAGAAAAGTGGAGGCTTCACACAATGGACTTATGTTCAAAACTAGGGTCCCTGTTCAGCAAGAACCTACCTTTTTTTTTTTTTTTTCCTAGCAGTTTTCTAATTTGGCCAGCATTAAGGCAAATTTACTGAGGTGACAGCTGGTGGAGGCTTTGCATATTTCAAAATGATGGATAAATGCACAAGAAAAATCAACCAGATGAAAGCAAAAGCGGAAAGACAGAGACCAAAGTGGTCTCCTGACCCTGCATCAACAGATACAAGTTTCACTTAAAAGAAAATTCAGGTTCTTTCACTGGAACTTTTGAAGCAAGGTGTGCACAAACATGCCAAGTCCTGCAGCCTTTCCACACCAGGAGTCTTCTTCCAGATGTTCCCTGTATGCTCCTGACTTGCTGCCTGTTTTTGGTTTTTTTTTTTTTTTTTTTTCCCTCTCTTTTTGAAGTGGTGTCCCATTTCCTGTGCACAAAGACCATTCTCTGTTTCATTTTGGGGCCAGATTGAAAATATCCTAATGATTTCTGCTTAATATCCAGCTCTGCTCCTGGTTGGCTCCAGCTCCTTTATTCTTATCCTTTTGGTCAGAAAGTGGTTTTACAGAGCAGACCAGCATCTGCCCGGAAAGTGTAGATGTGCAGCCTAATTGTAAATCAGTCTGGGCTGTTCCCCTTACTGAAACAAAATAAATCACTGAAAAGTGAGGTACAGTGCTGGCTCTCAGAGGAAAGCCTGCAGCTCTTCACATGCCCGGTCACGGCTCCACATATGTTCTGCAGCCTCTGCCCTACCCCACGAGCAGTGATCGCGGCCACGGCCGTCTTCCCAGAGCAATTCCCAGCCCATCCCTTCCTGAAAAGCTCAGTCTAAACCATTCCTGGCTCATTCATCAGCCCCGGGAGCATCACACAGCCCCCACCTCTTTTCTGACCCTCCCCACAGATGTGCAGGCTGCAATGAATTAGCAAAGCGTGGCCCTATACTCTGGCCAGATGAGTGATTTGCAGCGGAAATGGGTTTGGCTCCAGCTCTGATTTGTTCCCGGGAAATGGGCTTCTGACCCCGCCGACATCCCCGGGAACGCTGCCAACCTCTTCAAAGGGGCCAGGCCTTGCTTTGTAAGCTCACCTCTGGGGTTTGGCTTGCAAACACCTGTAGAGGTGCCGGTCATCCAAGGAAGGCGACGGAGAACAGGGCTCAAAGTCCAAAGGGTGATGCTGCACATGGTACATACCTGAGCAAACACTGCTGGAGAAACAGCGTGAGCAAGTTCATTAAGCACAGCCCTGCCCTTGGCTGCGGCATCAATGGCTGGGAAGCTGGATCAGCCCTGTGTCAACTGTCGTAAAGGAATGACAAAATGAAAGGTGTCCAAGAGGAAGGGACCGCAGACTCACACATGCCTCTTAAATATCACCTCCAGCTGCCACAGCCTTTCCTGACTTCCCCATGGTGCTGGGCATTGCCCAGGCTGTAACTGTGGTGCCTTCCCTGGAGGAGGGAATGGGCTAGAGGGGAGAAAATGGGATAAACCCAGTGATTACAGGGGATAAAAGTAAGGGGAAGCAGTGTTAATGTAAAACTGGAGAGGTGGGCTGCCCTTGGGAAAGGATAAAGGAAGGGCTGATGGTGATGGTGCAGAGTAGATGGGACGCAGGGCCTCAAATGAAGCTGGTGGGCTTGGTCAGGCCCTGGCTGAGTCTCCTGGGGTGACCAGGGGCTGGACTCAGACCAGATGTCCATGGGAGATGGCAGAAACCTATCACAGGCTTGGCTTAGAACCCTCTGCCCCAGATGAGATGATGTCAGGGCTGACCAATTGCTGTGAAGATGCCCCGATCCAGGCCCCTAGGAACAGAGTGTTGGGAGCATCCTGTACCACGTTAGGGATCTGAGAAGTGGCAGGGAGCGCTCAGGGGGCTGTCTCAGATCACAGTGACCCCATCCTCACCGCGGTGGGGGGGGGACTATCCTTGACAGGCAGAGGAAACAAGAGTGGGGTGGGGAGCGGGCAGACAGGACTGGGGCCCCCTCATATGGCAGCAGCAGAGTCCAAGCCCTCGGGGAGGCAGCCCGTGGGGGGAGACAGCCCCCTTCCCACCTCCGGGGCAGCCTCCGGGACCCTCCCGTTGTCTGCCGGGACCCCGCCGCCGCCCCCATCCCGCAGCCCCGCGGGCACGGGCGGCGCGGGCGGCGGCGCGACCCGGGGGGCGGGCGGGAGGCGGGGCGGGAGGGGGCGGCGGGCCGGGCTCCCCGGGGGAGGCACCGGAAGGCGCCCGGCGCTGATTCATTGCAATAAATTGTTCCCATCGCGGCGGGGCTCAGTCATCGCCGCCCGAGCAGGAGTGGGAGCAGCAGCCGGAGCCACCGCCGGGGAGCGAGGATGAAGATGCAAGCCGAGGTGATCCGCGAGGGCGAGCTGGAGAAGCGGAGCGACAGCCTTTTCCAGCTGTGGAAGAAGAAGCTGGTGGTGCTGACCAAGGACAGCCTCAGTCTCTTCCCCGACGGGCACAAGCGGGCCAAGGGCAAGGAGCTGGGCTTCGGCTCCATCCTCAAGGTGGACTGCGTGGAGCGCACGGGCAAGTACATCTACTTCACCATCGTCACCAAAGACCGCAAGGAGATTGACTTTCGGTGTCCGGACCAGAGCTGCTGGAACGCCTCCATCACCATGGCCCTCATCGACTTCCAGAACAAGCGGGCCATCCAGGACTTCAAGAGCCGCCAGGAGATGGAGCAGGCGGCGGGCACCCAGGAGCGGCGGCTGGCCCGAGCGCCCTGAGCCGCCGCCGCCCGCCCGGCCGGCCCGGCCCCAGGTGAGCCCGCCCGGCCCCTCGGCGCTGTTGCCGCGGCACTTCGTGGGCTTTTCGCTTGATTTTTTAAATTATTTAACTTTCCGCTTCGGGCAGCCGGACGGGCGCGGGGCTCCCCTCGCTCCCCGCAGCCTTTCTGGTTGGAGGGACCCGCTCTATCCCGAAACCGGGCCGGGCTGCCCTGTCCCACCGAGAGCAGGGCTTTCGGGGAGCACTGCCCTGTCCCACCCAGAGCACGGGGTTTGGCCCCTTTCCCGATGCATTGCGGGGAATTTTTGTGGGAGCTGGGCTTCCTCAGTGTGCTGAGAGGACGACGCGGGTTGGTGGGGAGTATGAAATGGCACTTGGCAGTGCTTTCTTCACAGAATCTGCTAAGAAAAAATAAATCTGTGAAAATAAATGCTCAATGCTTACTCTCCCCCTTTAAAACCCCCCATTCCTCCCATTTCCTGCCCCCCCCCCCGCCCGCCCCGTGCCTTGCTGTGCTGGCCTGTTTAACTAACCCACATTCTCTTGCTACCTTTAGAGCATACCACTGGATGATAAACCAGATCGAGTGTCTTGGACTGAAATGGGACAGGGTACCAATGAAGGAAAGCAAAGAAGAGAGCTGGAAGCAGCTTGGTTTTCTCCAAGCCCGTTGTGGCTGCTGAGCAAAGAGCCCTGAGCTTTGCCTGAGATGCATAAAGAAAAACCAAAGACTTTCGTACAGGACTTCTAGCGAAGCGTCCACGTGTTTTGAGTGGCACAGCTTTGTGAACTATTATCTTCTATTTATGAGATGCAAAGAAGATTCAATACTGACTGGTGGTGTTAAACACAGTTTAAATTATTTGTAGTATCTATATTTGTATTTATTTTGTTGAATGTCTTTCAGCAGTTACTGGTCTTAATATTGCTTTTGCATTAATGTGTCCATTCCAAATAAATTACTTGAAATGTTCACTTTTTATTACTGTACTCTGGGCTGCAGTAACTTTTGTTGAGGCAGATCTGTGGATACAGCAGTGGTGAAGTGGCTTAAAATGAATGGGTAGGGCTTGGCTTTTTGGTGCCCTGGACTGCGCAGTGGGGGTGGAGAAAGCCCAGACAACCTGTTTGTGTTTGACCTTGTCTCCTGACCAGGGAGGGAAAATGTGTTGAGGTTCAGTTCTGGTCAGTGGTGGAGATAGGTGGCCTACAATAACTTGCAGAAGTGCTCCTCTAGAAGCTCTTTCCCATAAATCGAGTAAGGGCAGCCGGAGAAGGCACAGGAGCTCCCTGCCATGGGAAGATGCTGCTCTTTGCAAATGCCCTGTGTTCTCCCCCAGCCCCCAGAGCTTAGTGCTGTGCTAAGGCACAAAACTGGATTCTTGGTTTCGGAATAGGAGCACCAAAGCTCCATGGATTCCTCAGCTTTGTAGCAAAGCAAGTTAAACTTGCTTGCCTCTCCTCCTTCATCTCTGCAGTCTCTAGGCAGAGTTAAATGTCTCCGGGATAACTGAAAATGGAGGCAGGCTCTTTTCCTATAGCACCCAGACCAAGACGCTTGGAGAAAAACTCAGCTGATTTTTTGGATAAAAGTTCTGAAGTTTTCTTCTCTGAAGCTCAATTCTCACTAACCTAGGCTTCCTTGAGAGCAGTGCTGCAGCACAAGTCTCAACTTTGGCAGTCAGGACTGTGAGCATAGCACACAAAGTACTTGCTCCAAAGTTGGTAATTTCCAGCAGGTAATTTCCCCTTCCCAATATCAGCGCAATTATTGCAGGAGCCTTTGTACTAGAGGAAGTTGCAAAATATGTAATTACATAAGCCTGCAGTAAGAGCAAGAGAGACTCAGTACAGAGGAGGGGGGCAGAAAACCTGGAAGGAGGGTTGGCCCAGATTCTGGAAGCGGTGGGGAGGCTCTGATACTGCAGCCTGGTACATCGGGGCTTTGCATCCTCCTCGCTTGTTGCCGGCAGCTCGTGCACAGGCAGCGTTGCACATGACTGAGCTGTGGATGTCACAAACCTCTGGCCACAGCATTTGAAAGCCTTTGGCCTCAGTGCCCACTCTAAGCCAAGAATGCTGGAGATGCATTTATTGTAGCAAAACACCACTCAAAAGCAGATGTGTTTTACTCCCCATTCTTCTTGGTACCATTTCAGGAGCTGAAATGAAAGGCCAAACCAGTGCAAAGGCACTGGCTCCTAATCCCTTCAGTTTCAGTGAATCCAAGCAGGAATGCTGCCTGACAACAGCTGAGGGCTGGGGGCTGTTGTCTGCCATGACAGCCGCTGCTGTGGGGTGGAAAAGGCCCCCAGTTGCTCCAGTGTGGCTCTAAGATTTTTGCAAACTGATCTGTCCCTTACTCTAGATAGAAATGTTGACAAAGTGGAAGGATTGTTCAAATGGTTTTATTCTAGGTTTACGGAATCAAAAATAAAACTCGAGAATTTATTTCTATGGAAAAAATAAGGGGGTTACTTTCTTGCAACTGTTTTATTGCCTTTTCATCTCTCCCAGTGGGATTTTACTCTTCAAGAGGTAAACAAACAAACCTAAATTGACCATTAGCTGTAAATAGCCAAAGGAGGAGATTCCAAATTGTTTATATAAAATTCCACCAATGGTTGGACCCACCGTCCGGGTCAAGGGCTGCACTGAGGCGCAAATCCCAAGCATGGCACCTAGGAGAGATGACAGAGACACACAGGGTGAGAGCAAGTCCTGGCATGGAAAAGCAGAGAAGAACACACAAAATCCCCTTCATCCCTGATGCTGCTCCGCCGCAGTAGTAGCAAGTCACTTCAAATAATTTCTTGCATTAATTTATAATGGTCCGGTTAGGGTTTGTTCTGGTTAGGGACTCCTGCAGGCACGGCGACCAGTTTCCACCGGGAGCTAGCTCAGCTCTTCCCTGAGCTGCGTGGGCAATCACAGCACTGCCCAAAAGGCAAGGTGGGTGCTCACCATGGCCACTGATCACCAGGGTCCAGGGATGCCTTTGGCACCAGAAAGGTGCTGCTGAGTATCACACCTGGCAGAGCTGGTAACTACTGTATGGGATTAGGGCTGGAGAGGTAATTTCTAGGGTCATGTTTGAGCCTCCCTAGCAAATCACACAGATTCTTCCAATCTCCTAATTACCTGAGTGGGACCTGCTCCACCCAAGATACTAGTGCCACTAATTCTCTAGTCTGAAACAGAGAAACAGCCCTCTAGCAGGCGTGAGAGGGCTAGGCCTAACAAGGTCTTTAAGATTAAATAAATAAAACCACAGATAAAGGCAGAACCGCCTTGAGATACTCCCCCACCTCCCTTTAACTTTGCAAAAAGAGTGGATCCATTTGGATGGATATGTGAGCCCTTCACCTGGCTGGGCCGGTTCCCCTTCCAGCAGCCCTTACATTTGCATCCTTAACAAGAACCCAACAGATGGGGAAGCACCTCCAGTTTGGCAAAAGCGAGGTTTTTTTCCACGTGCAGACAGATGGCCAGGACATCCCCTGGGACACAAGGCTGTCCCACACACCCCCCACGTGCTCTTTGTTTAGGACAGCTGTCATGTTCAGAGGAGCAGAAAATATCACTAGCCCCCAACACTGTGAGGAACAGCAAGCTGGCAGTGTACTCAATAAATTGATGCCCAGCTCTGAAATGATGTTTGAAATTATTTTTTTTTTCACTATCAGTATGATTACTTGGGCTGCTGGCATCAGTTTTCCACTAAGACACATGCTGAGGTGTTGTCACCACACACCCGGTAAGGATGAGGAGAATGCTGTCCTGTATGTAAGAAGTGGAGTAAGAGTGTGATATTTAACGTGGGCAGCCACGGAGAAATGATCTCCAGCTCCCACAGAGACAGAAGAGGCAGCCAGGTGTTCGTGTAATGCTGGGCAGTGACTGCCCGGCTTTTATCAGCGTGCTTAAAATACTTGTGCAGTGAGCCCAGGCCAAGGGCGTAACCATGCGGAGAGGGAAATCTCCCGGGAAGCGCTGCCGAGTGCTCCTCCCACACATGGGAACACAAAGGCGATGGGTGGGACCTTGCCTTGACCCTTTGCCAATGGGAACCATCCCACAACCACCGAACTCTCTGGGCAGGTTTTGCAATTATTTTTTCCCCCTCTAGGTATTTGAATTAAACTAAATCCTACGTGCAATTGCCAAACTGGCTCTTATGATTGAGGAGGCACTTTTTCCCTCCTTTCCTTTCCTTTCCATTTCCCTTTCCTTTTCCCGTTCCTTTTTTTTTTTTTTTTTTTTTTTTTTCCCCCTAGAGCAGAAATCCATCGTCTTAAAAGGCTGGGCTCTCCCTCTCCACTTCTCCAACATGTTGCTGAGAAAGATAAATTCTGTTTAATGGGCTTAAATTAGATCCCTCGTATCAGACGCCCTCAGGCTTTGGGACATTGTAAATCTCCGCTCTGCAGCATGGCCGTAGCTCTGTGGCAAAGCTGCACATGTGATAGATTTCATTTAAGGCAAGACCTTTAACTGGGACAAGTCACCGCATCAGCAGAAAATTTCCTGCATTGCATCCCACAGCTCTGCCAACGCACATGCTCACCTTCTTTGCCATAGCTATCCCACCTTCTTCACCTTTCCTCCTCTTTTTCTCCCTCTCCAGCTTTTTTCCATTCCTTTTTCCCATACCTGGTATGACCTGTGCCAGCTGGGACCCCATCTTCTCCTCCCATCCCAGATCTCCTCTACTCCTGCAGGTTTCAGGGCTGGGTGCTGGCGGCCCTCCAATGCAGGTGACTCCTTTCCAGCTCACATCCTGTTGCCTTGCTCAGATGATGGTGCTGGCCCAGATCAGCCACACGCCCATGGGGCAATCGGGTTTAACCATTAGGTCACTGTCGCCAGTGGCTGCCTTTGAACCCGCAAAGCTCAAGCAGAGCTGGGGGATTCAGTGCCCTGAGCCCTGCCTGGCTGCAAACTCTCCTCCTCAGGTTCTGATGCACAAATAAAATCAGGATACATGGGCCCGTTACGCACAGAGGCTCTGTTGGGCTTCCTGCCTGCCTCCCTCCCTCCGGAACGGGGTTGGGGGCGGAGGGAGGCAGATCTGTGCAGGAACAAGATCTCCATTCTTGGGGTAGGACCAGGGTTGACAAGGAATGCTTGTGTGAATGAATGCAAGTCCCCCTGGGCTCAGGGCTGCCCTCCCACCAGCTCACGCGTTCAGCTGAGCAGCACGTGCGTGCGTATGGGGCTGAATTTTCTCTTCCTGCCTTTGAAGATGAAGAGAAGGGGGAAAAAACATAAAGGGAAACTAATTAAATAATTTCTGCTACCTTTGCTTCTGCACAAAGCCTGAGCTTTTTTGAGCAAGCAAAGAGCAAGCGCCAAACTCATCAGCCTTGGAAGGAAGTGACCTTGGATCAGATCTAAAGCAGGCTTATGGGTGCAAGGGATGGTGCCGTGCCGCCTCCCACTGCTCCCTTTCTGAGATGCCTATTTAAAATGCAAGGATGGGTGACTCAATGTGTAGCCAGGGCGGACAGGCTACACTCCTGCAACGCCCCATCCATCCCAGCCCCGTGCTGAGATGGATACCTGAGCTCAGCCCAAATTCCAGCTCCTTCAGAGAGCCTTTTCCTGACCCAAAGGAAAAACACCATGGGTTCTTCAGGCTGGAAGCTGACCAAAAACACCAGGAAAAGATAGCAGCAAGGCTCAAAAGTGATGCTTCCAAAGGCAAATTCTCAGTTTGTGATTTCCTTGCATTATATAAAATTGTTGCAAGTAAGTGCTAAGGTTTTCAACACAGCGACAGCAAAGCTTTTCCATAAAATCGTATTTCCATGCTCTTAGGAAGGGGTTCTCACGTGCCACCAAACCCCCTCTCTTTTCAGAGCTGGTCTTGGGTTCGCAGGGGAAGGAGCAGCCTTTAGGCTGCTGTCTGGGTGGAGCAGCCTGTGCGGGGTGCCACCCACGGCCAGGGATGGATAACAGGCATTTTAATGGCTGCATTTCTCTGCAAGACACCCACGCCATCACGGCTGCAGCTGCTGTGGAAAGGCAGCCTGCTGGCACTGCTGTGTCAGGCATTCCTACCTTCCTCCCGGACCCTGCCCGGTACATCCAAAACAAGCGTGGGACCATTAGTGCCTCTTCTCCCAGAAAAGTTGCTCAAAAAAAAAAAAAAAAGCACAGTTTGAAAGGTGAGGGCCAGGAAGGAGTGGCAGAGACATGGTTTTCCCCCCAGTGCCAGAATGCTCCGTGCCAGAGCATCCCTGTGTGGCATGCCCAGTTTTGAGCCAGCTGTAACTCTGTGTTTGTAGTAGCCCTTGGTATGACATCAGCCCAGGATGGACAGGCAGGGGAGAACCCTCAGTAGCCCGTGGCATCCCCTGATGACCTGAGACCTACTCCCGAGTATCTGCACAGCTGTGCAGACTGCCTCCATCCTGCCCTGCAGCCCTGCTCCATCATGGGGAGACCATCCATTCCGCCAAGGCACAGGCTGGCCTAACAACATGTGCAAACAGGAAGCAGGGTGAGGCAACTAAACCCATTTTTCTCTCTGGCCAAAGCTTGCCTCCGGGCTCCAAAAGCTAAGCACTGCTCTGGTTTTCCTCACAAAACCGCTTTGAGAAGAGCCTTGATGAATTCCAGCTTGGTTGTATGTCCCAAAGCCGCTTGGTGCCCTTCCTCCCCGCGGCTCTCTCTCACATGAACATTGCTCCAAGTCATGAAGCAGCAAATTTTCTTCCTGGCTGAGCAGAAGGGCTGAGACTCTTCCCAGGGAGGTGAAGTCTGGGGATAAATGGTCCTCACAGGTGGAAATAAACCACTTGAAAATCACACGCTCCCGGCATTTGTAGGAGATGTAGTGGGTCAGCTCTACAAATAAACTACTGAAGTGATTTTCACAAAAGCTCTTCACCCAGAAGCATCTCAAAAGTGCTTTACAAACTTCACTAATGGTCTGTGCACACTACAGTTCCCATTCTTGGTAGGGTCTGCACAGAGGTATCTGCTCAGACAGCTGCTAGGGAAGATGAAGGGTGCAGACTGGCATCCCAGAAAGCCTCAGCTAAAGCAGAGATACTCTTGGGTGTCTGCTCTGGGAGCAAACCCTGAAAGCGCTTGAGCAAAAGACATCAAACCGGGTTAAACCAGCTCCATCCCCGCACAAACTCAGCCAGGCTCCCATGACAACAATGTAGGCATATTTCCTTCCGCAACAGAATTAAAGCCCCAGGTATAAAGATTTAAGTGTCTACCACTGCTGTCGTGCACAGAGAAATACAGGAACTCTGACTGAAACAAGGGCAAAACAGAGAGAAGGGCAATTATTGTATCAGGCAAAGCATGTTTGCAAGGAGTAATCCAGAATCCCCTCCTGAGATACCCTAAGTTAAACGGTGTGAACAAGCAGCCCTCTCTGACACTGTCACAGTGGAAGAGCAGCACTTTTTGGTTTTTTAAAGCATACCTTGGCTTACCGTGGAAAAGAGAGTTTGAGAAAGCCTTCCCTTTCTGTGCCCACCACTATGGATGCCAGCAGGCAGCACAGGACTGGGAGCACTGGGTCATGGGATGCTTGCTCACGGCTGCTCAAATCCATCCTGTGTTAGCCCCACCAGTCCCATTCATCCAGTGCTCCTGATGCCCCAGTGCTCCATAGTTGTGGTGGGAGCTGGGAAGTGCCCAATGGACTCAAAACTGAGAAAATATCAGTCTGGCCTTCTCTTATGAGTCTTACCAGTGTCGGAGGAGGGCACAGCCTTGGTGAGGATGCTGTCGGTGATGGTGGCCAGCATGCTGAAGGCAAACACCAGCGGCACTGCAATGATGCAGTAGTGCCACACGGTCCTCATCAGGGCCTAAGGGACAGGACATGACAGACCACAGGTCATTAAAGAGCACAAACAGTGACTTTGTGTCAAGAAACAACCTGAAAGAAAATCACAAGTCAAAGCCATGACTTAGGGAAATGGTGGGAGCCACAAATGGTACGTGGTGGTGTGGCTTTGGCCACTGTGGGGTCTTTCACAGCCTGCCATTTGTCTGCAGTGAGTTATTCCAAGCATGCAGGGCAAACGATACCCTACAATCTGGCAGCACGTTTCCCCAGCACTGCTGTGGGTATTTTTAGCATCTGGGAATTAGTGACGTCCCTGCACCCTTCCCCCTGTCTTCTGTTTTCTGTCCAACTCCCGAGGAAATGTTGAACAGCAGATGTATGTGGTGTACTTCAGGAAGCTTCCATTACTTATACAAAACAGCCTAGAGAAGGCTTTTTGGTTCATTATCATAAATAATTAAAATTAAATCGAGCCTGTCAAAATAAATGAGCATGGTGCATTATGTAACACCGTACCTTTGGGATTTCTAATCCTGTTCTGCTGCTTCCCTGCTAATAAATTCACCAAATTCAATAATCTGGAATATGTTCTCTGGCCGTGAGTGCACATTAGCGAGCATAATTAGGGAGAGTAATGATTTTGTTATTGCACATATTCTTAGCGGAGACATCCCTCCAGCTGTTTAATGCTGAAACAAAAGCGGTGAGGCTCCCTAAACTGTAGGGCTGGAGCAGCTTCCAGCTCATTCACAAGCCCTGCTGGTCAAATGAATGGATTTCTCTGGGGCATGGAAAGGAAATTCCCCCTTTATTCCAAGTCTCCTGCCCTAACCCATGTCTCAAGGTGTGTTATTGTGGCTGGAGAATATTTCTGTCACTGGTTTAGCCAGAAGTTTCATTCTCTGGAGTTCTCTGTCCTAAGATCTGGTCCCTGCCTCTCGGCTACAGAAGATGGAGGAGCCCAGGGACATTGCTCACTAATGACTTGGAAATGTTGAGGTTTATTCCTAGTTCCCCTCTAGAGTCACAAACAGCCAGGTTTTTCTCCTCAAAGGGGCTCTTTGCCTAGGTTTTGCTTAAGATCTAGGCACTTCTGATTAAGGAACCAGAGAACAAAGACAGAGGAACAGGTATTTGGTACATAAACAAAAGGAAGGGGAGTAATTCCTTGCTAGGGCAAGTGTCATTGCAGGACAACATTGTGGAGCTCCTAGAAAAAAAAAATCAGTTTTAATCCCTCGTGCTTTGTACAGCCTCCCTCATGGGCTGGAACAAGAGAGCAGAAAAGAGCAGAGGCATATCTGTGTTTCCTATAAAACAAGGGGAAATGGCTCCTCACTTTCCTGGGGCTGAGGGAGAAGCAAGCCTGGCAGAGCCCCATCTTTGCTACTCCTCAGCTGCTGGGTGGTGAGTAGTTTTTTTGAGGTGAGCAGATCTGAAAGCATTTTTTAGGTGAGAGGAGGCAGAATCAGGAGCCTCAGCAGACAACTCAAAAAACAAATGCCTGGGAAATGCAGGCAGTGAGGCAGGATGAGGCACAGCCATGCCTTCATACAAAGGGAAGAACTTCCCCATTGCAACTGCCAAGCCTCCTACAGCCCTGCCCACGCTATCCCAGCTCACATCTGCAGATCAGACACTGGTTCTTCCCTCCTCTCCTTATCCAGGTGTTATTGCCGAGCTCCCAGCCCACCCCTTCCTTGCTCCAGCTACCTGTTGCTGGGATCATCCTGCAGCCTCTTCCCAGCTGCAGCTTGTGCTAGCCTTCCAAAAAGGCTTCAGCCCACCTCCCCTCCCTGTGATATCAGGATGGGTTCTGGGCTGTCTTTTATTAACATCTAGCCTTTCTCCTCACTTCCACCCTTTGGGAAGGGGAACTGCTGCGTTTGGAGGCCACATGCTGCAAGGGCACAGCAGGTGGGACGCTCCTCCATCAGCAGCTGCGAAGCATTAAAAGCTTCACCAGTAACTTCTGCACTCGAGGCTGCTGCTGTAACAGCACTCATCCCCACTGAGACAGAAAGCCACCCCAGAAGCGGAAGTTTTCTTGGCAGCCACTTGGACAGAGCACTTTGTAACAAGGCGTCCCAGCAAAGAGGACTGCAGCTGCATTTGCCTATGAATAGTTCTCATGGGAAGTCACTGCTGACCGTTGTCCCCAGGCCCGTGCTGTCAGGATGTCCACAGCCCTCTGGGCTTGGCATAATTATCAACTTTAAGATGATTTCCCTTCCTGGTTCCTAGTTCTCCTCCCTGTGCAGCCAGTGTGAGCCTTCCTGCACTGGGACATCTGTGCTACCCCATGTGTGCCTCTACTGCCATTGAGGCTTTCTCTGCTACCTCCAGCTGACTCCAGCTGACTCCAGCCTTCCCTGGAGGTCAGTGACACCTCAGTGCACAAAAGCCATATAATTCATGTTGCCTCTCTGCCTGATTCCCATGAGACTGGGTTTCAGCACAGGAATTCAGTCCCAGCAGCACCTGCCCTGCACCTGGCTGGGGATGCTCATCTCTCCAGATGGGCCAGGTCCACCTTGGTCCCACCTAATTGCTCCCACCCATGATCGATAAACAGTGGTGAGACCTTCAAAGTCCTTCCCAGGCCAGACTCAGGAGCTTCAAGCTCTGTGCAGATGTCCCATGTTAAGGGGGCATAATGATTTCAGACAAAAGAGCATGACACCAATTGGAAGAGAGCATTCCACACCTGACAGAGTCCCCAGGTGCCTCAAAAACCCCGGGGAGAGGGACCACGCTCCATCTGCAGAGCCAACCCTTGGTCTGCGCCCATTCCCCATTCACAGGCTCATCTCAGACACGATTTAGCCTCAGATTAGCTAAGGTGTGTAGGTGCCTCATTGTCATTCATGCAGCTGGGAACCACAAACCTCAGCACCCTCCAGGACTTGGCCCTGACTTCCCCACAGCTACGGTACGGCTGTGAGAATGGCACTCATCCTCCCTGCAGCAGTGGGAGCACCAGCATCCTGGCAGCAAGGCTCAAGGCCAAATCCTGCAGGGAATGTTGAAAGGCGAATGCAGCTCAATTGTCCTTTGGGCCCACTGCACTGATAGGGACTGTGAGCACCTTTCCTCCATCCCCATGGCCCGGACAGAGCTGTTAGTGCCCTGAACGTGGCTTATCTGAGCAAACACAGTTCCCAGCAGAGCTACCTACATCCACTCAGTTTTCCAATTACTGTTTGAGATTGGCATCAACCATCGCCCATGCGGACACCACCAGCAACAGCTAACATCACTTATCCCAAAATGGAGGAACAAAATTACTGCCTTGCTACCTCCTTCCTCAGATACTCTCATGTTGGGGGATTAGACAAAAATAAAGCACCAGAAGGAGAGTGCACAACCTTTTCTGTCTCACTGCAATGATTTTTCCCCCACCGTAATCTTCATTTACTTTCTGGGTAGTCCAGGAAATGCAGTTGCTGACAAGACCAGGCCAGGATTTCTGTGCAAATCCGGTGACTCAGAAGGGACTTAGTGAGTTTCTGTGCAAGATTAATATATTTTTTAATCCCTCTAACTATTACTCACACGGCTCTTTATCATGGTTTGGCGTGATGCTGACGTTGAGCGCAGCTCTGTTTGCGCAGAGGCCCAAGGGAGCTGGTTTTCCCTGCCCTGAAGACCACCTTAGAGAGCCAGAGGTGGCATTTCCAGGGGTAGAGCTCCCAGCCAGGTCTCACAGACCTTTGTGTCACTGCTTGTGATGTTATTAAAGACATCAAGGGTGATTTCCCACCCGCCTTACCATGCCTAGGCCCACACCGGCAAAGACAAAGACGCTGAGTCTGAGCAGGGTCATCTCTGTGCAGTGACTAGAAAGTCTCCCAACCACCAAACCCTGGACAACCTGGCAAAGAAACACATAAGCACCATTAAGCCGAATAGAATATCATAATTTAAACAAACTCAAAAGAAAATTGCTACTTTCTTCAAGCAAACAGGTTCTTCCATCCGGGTTTCTTTGACAGAAAAGGACCTCACTGCCACAGTAAATGGCTGCAAGGTGTGATCCATTATTTCAAGTGTTTTGCCTTCTAGGGAGAGATCCATCCCATCAGCTGGGAGTTTTACTCAGGGTATATGCCTGAGTTTACCATCACTCCCTACTCAGCAGCAGTGACTGAAACTTCCTAAAAACACTTGCAGATACAACTTGAGGTGTGTTTATGAAATACAGTTAATACTACGGTCTTCATTCTTGGCACATCCTCCCCAAAGGAAAAGTGTACACTTTAAGCAGAGGAGGAAAATGTCTGTACCTTCTCTTGCCATTATTTTAAACTATAAGTATACAAATTGGGTGGTTCATAATTTTTAGGCAGGAAACAAGTATGACGGAGATGCTAATATCCAGTCCCAGCAGGAGACACAGATGTAAAGGATGGGGAACTGGTTCTACAGATTTTAAACCAAAACTGGGGGGGAGGGAAGGAAGAGCAAAATATTTAAATCCCAGAAATTATGTAACTTTTCCAGCACTTAGCAGAGCAAGAATTCCTTCTTTTATTTATCTGTTCAGCATATCCCATACTTCATGTGATCCTGGCCCAAGTGGACATGGGAGGAGAGAGGCTGGAAGAGATCATGATAAAAAGCCTGACTGACTGCAATACAGGTGAGACAGATAGGAAACTACTGAGTTTTCCTGGCCTTGAAAGGGATCCAAATAAAATTTGTTTGATCCAAATAAAAACCCTTCTGACTTGAAAAAAGAGCTCTAGTTCAAAATGCTTTGTTTTGTGTCTTTGGTGGGCTTTGTTTCTGTGGTAGTCCATCCTGGAGAAAACGTCAATGGTCTGCTTGGACCAGGAATGACACTACACTACACTCAGCCTTGCTGTGTTAGTCCTGAGGCAGAAACCCAAAGTCAGGTGAAAGGAAATGAGTGGAAAATAAATGAGAAAGTAAGTTATTAAACAGAAAGGAAATGTTAATCTATAATAACCAGTCAAATTTAAAAAAAAAAAAAAAAAAGAGTCAAATAGCAATAGAGTGAAAATGAAGTTGACATAAAGAACAATAGCTACAAAAGTAATATATATCCAACAGCATACCACTGAATGGAAAACCACCAAAATTCAACCCTTCACTTTGCTTCAGAGCACAAAGGATTTTTGACATGATGGGACATGACACCAAGAAGACATTCTGGCTCCTGCCTCCTTTTTGTCATTGTCCCTGCCTTTGGCCAGAGCTGGAGACCTTGGCTCATGTGTGCCCAGCTGCCTTGTGACACTGGCACAGGCTCTGCATGTCCTCCCTGGGTCATGTCACCTGTCAGGCGGCCTCCAGGACACTGGGGGTCCTGCTGTGGCACGAGGCTCGGACAATGCCTGGGGTGACCTGAGTCATGCTGACCAAAAGGCCTGCCATGAGAGGAGGCTGATACCAGCTCCAGCAGCTCCTACTCCAGGGGTGGGTGGGGAAGCCACTGAGTGACGCTCCATTAAGCTGAGTGCTCCAGAAAGGGAGAATCGTCATTAACTTTTTGCAACTTCCCAGTCCCTCCTACAGCTGGGGCTGTGCTGAGTCACATGGGATGGAGGCTGCACCTTGTCACAGGGCATGGATTCACTCAAGGGTGGCATCACCAAAACCCCAGTTCAGCTCTGCTGAGCCATTGGAGGAAACATTTCCCAATTTGCCCAGACTTGAATGGCATATTTTACTGGGATGCACCGTGCAGGCACAGCCCAGTCCCTGCCCTTCCTTGAGTCATTAGGGTATACCATCAGCAACGTCCCTGGTCTGATGGCCATGGGAGTGGCGTTCCCAAAAATGTTGCCATCACTGCACACAAGCCCCTGAGTGAAGGCAGCAAGCACCACTGCAGCAGAGACAGGCCCTGAGCAGGCAGCACCTGGAGATGTGCAGAATGAGCTGTCCTCAGAGTCAGCAGAGCAGAGGGATGGTCCTCATGCCAATGCCGGCATTCCCTGTGGGCTTTCCCACCACCTGGGCTGTGGCAATAAAAGCACAAGGTAAAACATCACTGCTGAATCAACCAGCTTGGCAAGGGGACTATTTCCAACTGCAAGACTGAGCCCAAGTCACCTGCTTTCCCCTTGGGGCAGGGCAGCAATCCTTAGGTTGCACAGATGGCAGTCCCCCATGGGCTATCTGTGCTGCCTGCCCTGCTCCCCAGCACGGGCACTGCTGATCCAGCCATTAGTCCCAGGCAGGCAAAGCCTGGGATGATCAAATCATCCTGATTTTGGACACAAAGCCTTGATTTGGGCGCTAGATAATATTTCCAGTCACCAGTAACTCTGACCTCACTTTCCAGTCTGAATGTAGACCTGAAAGCCCATTACTTCCAGTCTGCAATTTTCCCTGAGCGCAGAGATCCTGGGCTGGCATGAGCAGCACCCACCTGCGCAGGCACATCTGGGAAGCTGAAAGGTTGTTCATGAGCACTCTCCCATATAAGATTTTGGACATGTGCTGCCAGGAGGTAGTGGGGACATCCCAGGTGACTTGGCCTTCACCACTCACATGGACAAGTTCTGGTAGCTGATAAATGGAATTTATCCTTATTTTTATTCTTTACTGGAGTGTTCTGGGCTTTTTCCTTGCACATAAACTCCCCTTGAAAATCAACTTTGATGGGCCTTACCCTCCTGCATTTCATTTTTCTTGGATGGTGCTTGCCTTTGTAACCTGACCTCCTTTGAAGTCGGGGAAGAGCCAGTGTACCTGGCTGGAATGCCTTCTGCCATCAATAAACAAAAGAGAGAGGAAATTGTTTGCAAGTGAAATAACAGGCACTGCCTGTGGCTGTGTACATATGTCACAGGAAAAACCAACTGATCTTTTTTCCTCCCCCCTCTCCTTCTTTAAAGGCAAATAAGTCTCCCACTAAATGCATAAGAACAGCCAAATCTCTGTTCATCATTTTCTGGATTCACCAAGCTGGGGATTTGTTACACTAGTCCAGCAAATCACACGGAACAATATTCCCTTGCCTCTATCACTGCATTTCGTTTCTGGGAAAACAGCTGCTCCCAATTGCCTGGACAGGCCAATTACCCATTTGACTGTTAACCTCTAAAATTTCGGGGGCCCCTTGCAGGATGGAAAAGATTGCTTGTATTTGAAAGTCCAAGGTACCAGTTTTTGGAAGACTTTTGAAGTGCCAGCCTTGCTGCATGGAGCCTCTGCCGAGCTGACTGGCACCTGCAAGAAGCTGACCTCACCTGTGGAGGTTAGAGGAGTTATGATGCTGGCATGATGCTCAGGGGGTCCTCTACACTCAGAGGACGTGGGGCTGTTGCTAAAGATTCTTCCATCAGCACCGACTGAAAGCTTGACAGACCCCAGCAACAAAATAAGTTCCCTTTCACCCGACAGCTTGGAAATGAAAAGCTGTGAGAAGGTCGGAAAGGCAGACACAGCAGGCCAGATAAGCTGGTACAGCCCCGCAGAGAAGATGCAGGGCCCCATCTCCAGCACAGATAGCAAGATTCACATCAGAAGCAGCCTCCCACGCCCTGGACCCGTATCTCGCCTTTGAAATTGTGCCGGCTGGCAGTTCCCAGGCGAGCGCCGGCTGGGGAGGGACCTGCTGGGGCAGAGACGGGGGTCAGCACAAACCCCTGCTGGGGCTCTTCTGCGCAGGCTGAACATGGTGCAAAGCCCTGGCTAGGGGGAAAGGCAGCTGTTTTACTGACACAGTGATGCCTGAAATCGCTTGAGCAGTTCAGGCCTTGTGGAGCAGCTGGGGGGCGGTGGGACTATAAGGAGGGCTGATGGTGTAGACCAAACTGCTGAAGGCAGCACTTTGCCAAACAGGGGAAGAGGATGGTGTGTTTTGCAAACTCCAGCCTAATCGCTTTCTTTCCCCCTCCAACCCACCCCTCTCCGCAGATATAAATCCTTCAAAGCGAGGAAACTGGAGAACTTTCTGTTTGTTGTTTCGTGGTCCTTTCACAAAATGGGTTTTCCCCCTAGGCATACCTGGCTATAATTAAATCCCTGGCTCTTTAATCATCTCTTTTGTTGTGCAGGGAAAAAAAAAAAAAAAAAAAAAAAAAAAAAAGCAAGAGGGACAGACTGGTGATAGGATGATACACAATGTAAATCTCTCCTCCAGGAATCTCTCTCATCTTTTCAGGATCACTCTGTACCAACTTGTCCCTCCAGAAGCTGCACAGCTAGAGGTGGAGTTTGTATAACAATACAATTTTAAATGCAATAAATAGAACAGATGTCTTATGATTTCTTGACCCTCAGGGTTATAAGTATCTACCCCTTTGTCCCACCCAGAGTTTTGTTTGGAGCATTTTGCTTTGGGTTTTTTTTTTTTTGAGAAAAAGTTCTTAAAGGAAAGTTTCCCCCACCCCCTCCCGTGGTTTGAAATCTAAGCATCAGATGTGACTTGAGATATCAGCCAGGGACTCCAGGTATTTCAGTTGCTTAATCCTCCAGCAGCTTTTTCCAAGCCACATACTGCACCTGGAAGGTTTCCATCCTATCACACTTGCAAACTCGAACTCTAACTCAAAAAAAAAAAAAAAAAAAAAAAAAAAAAAAAAAAAAAAAAAGGAGTCTGGGCTCATTTCTGCCCATTACCCAAAATTAAATTATTTTAAACAATTATGAAATTAATATTCGAGAGAGAGAGACTGAATGGCATTTCACACTGCCAGGCATTCACTATGAGGGAAATTTCATTCCTATGGCTTCTCAGATGAGAGGGCTCTGGCAGCCCAGCCCTGGAGGACAGTGGGATTGCGTCCCTGATGGGCTCTCATAACTGGTGCCTGGAGGCCTACCAATGATCAGATAAAGATGCTTCAAGCACATCAAGCACATCATGAGCAAGGGAATCTCTGCAGTAAGGCTGCCTGGTGCAGAGGCAGCCCTCCTGCTGTCTGCCTTCCTCTCCTCAATTCATTATCTCCCACATGACTTCTCCTCACCTGGTACAGCCCCAGCTCACCAGACAGCCCCACACTTTCAGGGTGCTTCAAGAACCACTGCGGAGACCTGGATTGCTTGAATTACCCCCATGTGCTATTTTCATTTCCCCAACAGTCCATTCCAGCCTCGGTCATATCCCATTTTCTAAGCTACAACTGTTTCCTCATCAGTTCTTTGTCTCAATGCTGTCTCACTGCCTTCCCACAGCCCCTTTTCTGACCTTTCCTGGCTGTGTCCTGACCCAGACAGGAGCTCCCTTCCCACCCTCACTGCACTTCAACCTGCCCCACAGTCTCCCTGCTGTATCCCCTGCTGTTAGGTGATGCTCACCACAGGCTGAAGTGAGGCTGAAGAGCTCTGGATGGGATCCCTCAAGTGATGCCTGGATTAGTGGTGTGGCTAAACAAACATCCTCCATCTGCAAAGAGGGTAAACACCTCACCTCCTGCAGGGTCTGTGTTTCTGTACTGATTCCCCACATGCAAAGAGCTCTTTGAGATAGCAATGACAAAGAACTTGACAAAGAACTTGAATTGCCTACTTAAAATTAGGTGGACTGACTCAAAGCCTCTCAAAATCTCCTCTCTAGGTACTCTGCAGCTGACTTGAATGAGAGGAATGAGGAGAAACAGATTCTTACAGTGCATTGACCACTTCTCACCACAGCAGGTCAAATGAGGTTGGGAAGCTGAAAAACTAGATTAAGCAATTGGAGCATAATATCCTTGGGGTGGGAGAGGAAGGCAGGAAGACACCAACACTATTTGAGTCATCCTGGGATTGCTGATTAGGCTGGGAAAGGGAGCTGCAACATTGCCCTCTGTAAGGGGAATATGTAAGTTTTGAGAATATTTAATTTTAAAAATAGAAACTACAGTAACACAAAGAAATAATTTCTCCCTTAACTTCTTCGATGTCCCCTTCCAGCTATAAAAGTCCTTAAATACTGTCTTTTTCAAGTTCAGGAGGAGATGCAAACATGGGAGACAGGTTTCCTCTAACAGGAGGGCTCAGGGCAAGTCCAAGAGGACGGGGAAATCCTCTCACAATGATTTACAGAAGGACAAACTAAAGAATAAAAAAAATCAAAGCTAAGTATCTGGTTGATTAAATTCACTGAAAATTGCATTATATTCCTTATGAATAAAGCTGTCATTTACTCAGTGAAGTGGGGAAGCCAGTCAGCAGATATTAATCATCATTTGCCTATCCAGATTGGTGGAATTCACTTGCACCTTAATCTGCATTTGTATCTCAGCAGTATCAATTCACTGTAGAGCAGAAACAAATGCATCTGAGATGCCAGTTTAGGCAACACAAGCAGCTCTGGGGCTCAGCAGGACAGAGCCAGCACACTACTATTCCCTGCCTGCTAGAGCAACCCAAGCAGAAAGCAGCCATAAAACATTACCCCAGATACCACCTGCAAGAGATATCTTTGGGTGGTTCTAGACAGATACCTGAAAGTAAAGACATGAATTCTAATGTTTTAAAATAATTTAAAAGCCAGAGAGGGAGAGTTTAATTCAGTCCAGTTGAGGATCTTGCCCTGCATAAACCAGAGCAGAGTTTGGAACTGCCACTGATAAAGTGGAAAGAAGAAATGACAAAGCAAAAAGCAGTGCTTTGCAAGCTCTCAGGTGAGATGGCTTTTCTTTCACCAAGAATCAGGTATCCTGGGATTTTTTTAAAATATAGAGTGTTTTTTCCTCTTTGCATTTTGATGTTCTGACAACGAACTTCAATGCACCAACATGAAGAAAAGTTTCTACCCTATGACCAATTCACTCCTATATTTCTGATGTCCAGAGCCATGCACTGTAGAATAGGCATAGCAATATGGATAGAAACTGCATGGATGTATGAAAGAAAGCTGCCTGGCTGATAAAAGCCAGTTTCTGTGTCAAATGTCCCAAGACAAAGACTCCCTAGCAAAGTAGATGCTGCACCTGAGCCTGCAGGGCCCTGCTGGGTTAGATTGTGGCAATAGGAATGACTGGCCTCTGTGGAATGAAACTCTGTGACTCTGGGATGGGTCAGGTCCCTGGTTAGCACTGGCATCTGATCATCCATTAGGAAGCAGAGTGGATGCTGTAGTTCCCATTATCTTCCAGGGCTGTGTCTCTGTGTGGGGTGCCCCAGCATGGCAGGGGAGGTAACCTTATCTACAGCAGTTTCAACCAAACTAACCTGGGGAACAATGGCGGGGAAGGCAGGCAGATATTCCAGACATAACAGCAGTGTCCTCAACACAGATATCCTGGACCTAGCAGCAGTGTCCAGGCTCCATCTAGCAACAGAGAGCCACTCCTTAGAAGAGTATTGCTGCCCATGTTACCCAACTCCAAACAAGCACACCACAGCCGTGCTGCAACTCCAGATATTATTTCTGCATATGTCACAGGGGCTTAAATGGTATGTCCGAAGTTAAAAGCCCAGCTGTGGGGAGTCCTTCTGCATTCAAACGGGGAAGAAGATATGGGACAGTGCCTTGGCCCCTCTAAAGCCTGAGTGATTCCTGCAGATCCTGGTCTAGGAGGCAGCATGCAAGGCTAGCATAGGGAAAGCATCCAAAAGCAGTGGAATTTGGGTAAGAAGCTTGCTTTGGAAAGCAGCTGCTGATCACCCCACTTTTCACGCTGTTTCCCTACTGTGGACAGGCAAAGTTGTCTTCTTTCCAAAGAGGCTGAATGGGACTGCATTCAGCTGTTTGGAGATGTTCACAGGGCCAGGAAACAGCTAGTCCAAAGCCACCCTCACAGGAGGAACATGGAAAAGGCACCATCTCAGCTCCAGCCAGTTTACTCTGCAGAATTCAGCTGCTATACAGTCATGCCTGTCAGCTGCCAGGATGCCCAGATTTGGTGAGACCAGAGCCCAAGTGATGGGCAACACCATGCCAAATCCAAATCACAAAGGAAGGAACTGAAGCTGCCATTCCCCAAATGAGAAGCTTCTCCAGATCCCACACGAACTCTGTGGCAATGCCTAGGAAATGAAGAGGATTTAATAACAAGACCACTCCACTTCAGGTTATTGCTAAACTTGCATTCCTACCTTGGGGCTTGGTTATAACCATCTGCTGGTCTTTCTGCAAAATCATTAAGCCTCTTCCTCCAAAAGGAACACTCTGCTATAACACAACATAGCACATTTTTGATTCTGCTACTGCTTAATTCAGCTGACTTTTCCCTTTTACCCATTTTGACAGTCTCCTAACCATGTTCCACCACCCACCTTTCTGTGCCCTTTTTTTTTTTTTTTTTTTCCCCTCTTTTGGGAATAACAAGCTTGTTGTGCTTGTTTCCATGCAGAAGAAACAAGTTCTTCTACACTGAGGGATCTTCAGTGAAAACACCAGTAAGATTGTCTGCTTTCCTGAGTGTGCAGGGTGCTACTATATAAATGTAAATCAACTAACCTGCACCAGTAAATACCTCAGCTGAGGCACTTTAGCTTCAATGTAAGTTTTGTTACAAAACTCAGGACATATCAGTCCAAGGAAATTTTAGCTCTACAGCTTAAAGATCCACAAAGAGGGACAAGGGGAAGAAAGCTTTCAGGACACTCCTTGCTCAAATTTCTTTCCATTCCAAGGAACAGAATAAATTTGGAGTCACTTCTCTTTTCTGAAGCTAAATGCTGTATGGCAGAGCTAGGATTTGCATGTCAATAATGCACCTGGATTTGGAATGGCATGTGCCCAGAAGGTAGTGAATTAGGTAGCAGTGTGGCAAGCTAATCTGTCTGAGAGGGGGACTTGCACTTCACTTACCATTTGAAGGATACCAAAATATGACATCAGATATCCAGACTCCACTGCTTCCAAGCCAAAGAAATCCATAGAGATGATGGAAAACATAATCATGAACAAACCTAGAGGGAGGGTTAATGCAAAGACTGCATCAATACATTTGCACTGCATGTAATAGCCCAAATCCTGCTCCCAGTCACCACCAGCCCAACTCAGTAGCTCTTCCTGGGTTTGCCAGCACTGGGTATAAACATGAGCAGAATCCTATTCAAAGTCATTGTAGTAATTTGATCTTTAAATGTTAACCTTTTTTATCCCCCTTACTTTCATCTTTAAATAATGTGACTATGTAGGCTGTAGTTTCAGCTGTTAATTATAAACTAGTAAATATTTGTATCGCTGAAGCCAGGCTAACCATTAAGACAGCAAGAAAACATTTGTTCAGACAAGACTGTAACCATAAAAATAATCTGATTGGATTCCTCACCCCCTTTGCCTGACTTCAGATATTCACTGTGGGGAACAGCCCAGTGACATCAGCCAAAATGCAGTGGTTTCACTGCACTCCTCAGCAACAATGTCTGGGGCACGTGAAGAATCTCTTGTGTGGACTGATAGTGATGTCAACACAAGCAGTCTGGAAAGCCTGGACAGAAAGAGCACAGATCAGGTCTGCTTTTCAATGGAGGCAACTTCTGGGAAGTGTAACAGAGAATGTCCACTCAATCTCAAATGAAAATACAACAGTGTATGTTTCCCCCACTGCCAAGCGTACACAAATACAGGCGTGCTTGCACATGCTCCCATCCTACAGAGAGCGCCATCAAATTAAAAGTATTATGTCAAAACACTGCACTTCAAGTGTGGTGTGGGGTAAGAGTCTGCTGCTTCCCCTAGTGTCTTGTGCACCTGAGATGGCGTGAGACAGTAGGAAATTGGGGCTCTCTGCATGTGAGGAACCCCATGATGAGCCTGTCATAGATCACGGATCCTTCTGGGACAAAAGAGACCAGATGACTTTTAGCAGTCTTGCCTTTCCTTGTAAGATCCTCTGAGTTAAAAGACTGGGTAAAAAAGGAGCTGTGTTCCTCTCCTTCCTGAAAAAAACCAGAATCCAGGAGGCAATGTGTGAGGACTGAGAAGACAGCTGGTGGTCTGGCAAAGTGACATGGCGTGGGGAAGATTTGCCAGCTTTTCCTGGAAGGATGAAGAGAGCGTTCCAGATTGCTGGTTAAAACACTGTGGAGGACTCGCTCCTTAACGAACAAGAGCAACTCCACCTCATGTAGCAGCACAACCCCAGAGCTACCAGTGCAGCACCTGCAGCAATGAGGACCTCCTTCCAGGCACCCTAAGCCTTTGCCTGGAGGGAGCACCGCCCTCCCATCGCAGGACCTGCCACAAAGCCTTCATCAACCCCACCAGAGATGCATCCTCCCTCTTAACAGGAGTAGCTGCACCCCAGCTGGCTCCATGGTGGTGGGAGAGAGGGATGGGGCGGGGCAGGAAGGGTGTCCTGCTCTTCTACTCTCCAGCTATGTGGAGAAGGTACCTGGGAGCTGGGGCTCATGAAGATCTTATGGCTTCACCACACCCCTCCACAGAGAGCACTCCATTGTTATTCAGTTTCTTTGAAATTACTCTCAGCTCCAGGCAGCTTAAGGTAACATGGAAATACCGGTATTTACTCACAACTCCCAAATCAGGCAACAGGGTTGCACATGTTTACAAAAGGCTCACGTGATGAAATGAAAGAAAAACCGCACTTGGTTTCAGTTGTAGGAACATTAGATTGAAGCAGGTGCTCACCCTTCATTCTGCACCCCACTGGAGGTACCACCTAGGAGGGGCTCGGCCTTCCTACACGCCTGATGTTTCTTCCTGGTGCTTCCCTCCAGCTTCTACAGCTCCTCTCCCCTTTGAAGTCCCTCATCAAGTTAAGAAAGATTTGGATCTTTCTTCTCCAAACAAGCCGCTTTCTTTTGGAGCAGAGGAATAGGCTGTGCTCTTTAATTAGAATTATACATTGCATGGTTCCCCTGGAGATGCAAAGGTCTTGTTTTCAGATGGGTATCAGCATGGTCCCTTAAAGCTACCTGGAGGAGGGAGACCCCCTTGCCCCTCTTCTTTCAGCAACTAAGGTGGTCTCTCCCACATGTAATCACACATTTTTTGATGAAACTCACAAGGTGAGCCCCAGATTGAACTAAAAAAGATGTTATGCTGATTGGAACAGCAAAGATCTCAGCAGGTTCCCAGCTGGGTAGGCTGCAGGTCAGCTGAGTGCAGCCACATAAATAATGATAAGCCTCAGTCCACATTGACAGGCTCAACATGAAAAAAAATGGAAAATGGCATAAAATACCCTCAGAAACCTTGCCTTTTTTGAGGATGTCTATGAAAAGGGTGAACTCCTTAGAAAACATGGCACCAGTGGTGTGAGTAACAAAGGTTATGCAGAAGAAAGCAGGGAAATGATCAAGAGGCAGAAACGATGACAAAAAGCACCAAGGAAAATCAAAAGTGCAAACCCTATTAAACAAACAAACAAACAAACAAGACGTGACATGTCTGAAAGCAGAAAGCAAGCACAGCCTCTGGGAGCTCATCGCAGCCTTCCTATGCTGGACTGGAAACGAGATGGGATGCAGAGCATTAAGGCTCACTGCAAAACTCTGTTCCACACGTGAAAGAAAATCTTTTAAAAAACAGGATGCAGGTGCTAAAGCAATCATGCTGAAAACAGATTTTCAAAAGGGATTAGGCAGCCAAAGATTCATACAAGCGGCCATTTGTCAGTATTTTCAAGGCCCTGGTGATTTCTTGTCAATGAGAGTTACGTTTGATATTTTTATCCTCTTGTTTTTCTTTCTGTCTCTTATCTACCACCAGTGCAGTGAGGCTCTCTTTTCCCAGGTCAGCTGAGAAGGTAACTTGGCTGTGCTGGAGCTGTCTGCTGCCAGTCCAATCCCTGGCAGCTCCTGTCCTGCAAGAGGCATAGAGCCCACATCTCTGCTTTTATACAACACAGGGAAGAGGTTCCCAGCCCTGCAGCCCTCCCAGGGAGGTTCTTTCAGTCTCAAACAAGCTAATTTTAGACAACAATGAGATCCATAAGGAAGAAAAAGATTTTCTTTGCTGTATATCACAAGCTTGTTTGCAAAGTAAATAGAGAACAGTCTGTAATTTGGGCAATCTAATTAATTATACGGTTGCAGCCTGGAGATGAAAGGTAAATGAGCTCATGAGGAGAGCTTAGCCTCCAGCTGTGAGCTGCAGAGAATTAGCAATGGTCAGATCCCCTTTCAGCTGCCATCAGTTTGGTCAGTGACCTGAAGTGAAGAGAGACCTGCAAAGAGAAATCACTGGGAATTTAATCACTCCTTGCTGTAGTGTGAGTGCTACAGCAGAAATGCCTCAAGTGAACCTGCTCCTACCCTTACAGAAATACTCCCAGGTATTCAGTGACAGTCTGCCTTAAATCTCAGCTTTACTAGGATGTCCATCCTCTTTGCCTAGAAATTCCCTCCAGTTTTGAGCAGGAGTCATTTATTTCGGTTCAGTGAGGATTTTTGCTTTGCACGGGGAAAGAAGAATGGATTCTGTAACAGGCAGGAATTTGCATTTCCGCAGGAATGTCTAAAGCAAAGTGCATTTTGCCTGGACAAAAGAGAACACACAGAAAATCTATGTGCAGAACTCATATGGATGCATTCTCAGGCATTTTTAACAGAGAAATGAATGCTACTTTAAGATGAGAAATGAGCCAGAATCGGCTCCCCTCTTAACACATCTGTCTCATTCTGTGAAATGCAGTAATTTGATACACTTTTTGGAGCACAATTTTAGAAGTTAATCGTCTTAAGAACCAAAAAGATTGCACTGTTAGGTCAAGCCAGCGGTGGTTTGAGGCTGTATCCTGTCTCCAGTGGCAAGGGTAGGACAAACTGGCATTACTGATCTCAGCCAGTGCCAGCCACACACAACAAGGAAAAAAAATCAGAAATCTTTTACTTCCCTGCATGTTATTCTACAACTCCAGTTGGACTTGTTCCCCCAGAGATATAGCAAGGAATAACAGATGAGCCTGACCAAGCCCAGGAAAGCCATCCCCTTCCAATTCTGCCACACTCCACAGCAAATTTTACTTTCATTTGTAAACTGAATTTACAGTTTACAAATTAGCATTTAATTTGTAAATCATGTTTCACGTTCTTTAATTTTCAATGGCTTCTCCAGACAAAAATTAATTGGAAAAAGATGCAAAGTATAAAAGTTAGGGTGCCTTAAGTCCCCTCTTAAGATCCCTTAGTTTGTTCAGGTGCATGACACACACATGTTACGATGTGCACAAAACTTAGTTTTTGAAATTATAATCAAGAGAAACTGCACTTTTTGGGTTGACTGGGAAAAGAGCCGTGAAGGCTTTTTGTGTGGAAGGGCAGAGAGCATCTCCCCGTTTTCACACTGATGAGGATGACATGTAGCTTGTCTCTAGACAGGTGTGTGGGGAAAAAAGTTAGAGGATAGGCAAAACTGCAGATTATTAAATTGTGGCCAGGGATACATAGTCAGGCAAACAGGGAGATATGAACCATGCCAGGACAGAAACTGACTTGGAGGAAGCAGGGAAACATATGAATTTGGGAAAGGTTTGAGGTATCAGCGAGTTCCTACCATGACACAAAAACCCCAGCAGAATATATAAGGAAGAGAAGAACAACCATCCCTATCAGTGTGCAAGGGAAGAAACATGATGTGGGTCCCCTGTGTGCAGCCTGAGCCTCTCATGCATCAATAATTTTTAATTGTTGGGAAATAGGTTATGGTACACATACTAAAAATCACTAAGTAAAATCAAGAAGGATCTCAGTTTATCTGGCAGAGGACAAACAATTTTCTTTGTTCTGAAGAGCTTACAGCCCAAAGAGAAATGACACAAGACAAAAAAAAAACATTTGCAGTGAGGGGGATGGAGAGATTAATTGCTTTGCCAAAACTCCCAGATGCAGCCTGTGAAAAAGCAGTGTGTTTGACATCGAGTTCCAGGATTTTGAACCATGGGTAGCTGAGACTACCTGAAAGCATCCAACATCTCATTAGGAGGTGAATCCTCACTGCTCTGTGATCAAAGGCAACATGCTTTCAGTAACTTGAGATAAGCCTGGCCTATGGTGTATGTCATCCTATTTTAAGTACATCAGCAATCATGGGTAATGGGTGAGATTTACCTATGGGAAGTCCAGCAAAGACCTTGACTATGAAAACTTCCATTACTCCTGGAAACTTCATCAGGCGCAGGATTTCTCTGATGCTAAACAAGCTGCCAGTCTGTGATGTGCCTGCAGAAGATGAGGTATGGGTTAATACTCTGTTTATACAAGTTAAGGGTAGAAAGCAGGGAACTCTGGGAGCCTGCTCAAGTTCACCACTCAAAACCCACATCTCTGCTGCACCAGCTTTGTGCCAGTTGCAGGAGGTTGGGAGCTGGAGCCAGGTCCACATGCAGAGGAACCCTCTGAGACAGCAGTTTCCCTTTCTCCCCTGCCAGACCAAACTAACCCCCAGCAAGGGGTCCACAATCACCTTTTCTGAGACACAAGTCTGCGCTGGAAGACTGCAATTCTACATGGCACAGTGATCAATATGTTTGGAATAATACTCTTCCCTAAGCACAGCTTAGACATTGAAATGGCAGCACCTCAAGGCTGGGACATTTTTGCCCTTCAATGCAGCTCCAGGGTCCTTCAGCAGTTCTTGCAGCATGTTAATCCCCTGCCTCTCTTCATGTACTATTTATCAGAAACACAAAATACTCACTGTGCTCTGTCACGTGGTGGTCTGACTCTGGTTTAGTCTGTGAAGGGATGCAAACCATTGCTATCAGGGTGTTGATGAAACTTCCCACCAGCCCAACATATGTAGGAACATAAATTCTGCAAGCAGAAAAAATAGAGGCAACTGGATAAATACCTTAAACAAGATATTTATACCTCCATCCTGCAAAGGCTTGGGCATTTGGATGAGGAACAATTCCTCTTGAAGTCACAGTAGAAAAAGCATTAAAAGAACATCCTTTCATGGAGGGTTTGGATATGACCACAGTTTGAAATTTCACCAAAAGATGGCTATTGCTATCAAGATAGTTTATCATTTTATTAATAATAGGGTATAATACAATGCTTTTAAATCTCCAAGTGTCAGGGGAAAAGAGCTCTTCTTGGTTTAATGAAGCTTACAAATCTTCCCACAGAAAGCACAGCATCTGCTTACTAGAATCCATCTAATCCCAGTTTAATTCCCAGTTTCATTCATCTAAGTATAATCTCACTCCTTGAAATTTCTCAGTGAAATAAGATGAAGTTAAGGAAAGCATTCAAGATGACTAAGAATGGTATAACACGGCCTAAAAGCAGAACTAAACCCACCAGAGGGATGATACCATTTGAAAAGGAGGCATTAAAAATAAAAACCAAAAAACATGATCACAAAACCGTCAGAGAAGTTAAACAGCATTTTGCTTGATGCACTTACTTTTCTGCAAAGGTGTCCAAAACCAAACCGATATCAACTATCAACTACCTAACTAACTTCAACTATTCCTCAGAGCCCCAAACTTTGATTCTTTAACAGAAGTAGGACCACATCCTTGGATGTAGGAACGGTGAACAGCAATTATTAACTACAGTCATACAATGATAAAAAAGAACAATTGCAATTTATCTAAAAAAACCCAAACATGAAAAAGTCAATAGAGCCAGTAATTAGTCCTCAGTTATCACTGTCCTCTTAAAAGAGAAGATTAGGAAATAGCTCCTCTTAGTCTTTAAGGGTATGTGGGAAGATTCCACACTCTAAAGGGCTTTGATTTTGACAAACACAGTAGAGCAAAGTCCAGGGCTGGAAAGCTGAAACGGAGAGAAATGAAGCTGAAAACAAAGAGAGAAGCTTGTTTTAACAGTGGGAGCAATTATCCACTCATCCAGCTCATTAATAGTCTCCCCCATCATGAGAATCCAGTTAGTTGTAGGGTTTCCTAAAATATGTGCTTAAAACCAACCACAGGAAGCAGGTTTGGGGTGGGAATGCCCAGCAGAAACACCAAAGGCTGGTGTCACGTAGGGCAGAAGATGAAGGGACCACCATGATGCCTTGGAGGCATCAAGATTTAAGCATTTTGAACTTCAGTAAAGTAATGCCTGGATTTCACCAGAGAAAACTCTGAAGTTTTGCAGATCCATGCAGACTCGGAGGTGAGTGTGCCATCCCTGCATTCCCAGCAACCTGTGCTGCCATAAATAAGATTTAAAAGTGAGCTGCAAGCCCCCAGCTGAATGCTCCCTGTGAGCTTGCTGATGAGAGACTGCTTATTGCCTGGCTTTTTACTGCTCATTTCCTTGTCAGACTGTGGTGTATGTTTTTCATGGAATAACCAGCAGCACTAATTGTAAAAGCCTCAAGTTTCCTCCATGCTAGACAAAGGCACAGTCTGAATAATTTCTGGAATATTATTTAAGTCACAGAGCAAGACACTCAAGGACTGAGATGCAAACAAGCAAGAAAAGCATCAAAGAGCAAATATAAATACATACATACATATATATACACACACACACACACACATATTCCTGCTAATAGTAACAGCAAAAACCCCAGCTGAATATTTTAATTATCATTAATTATTATTAAAACAACAAAACCAGATAATATCTTTCTGCAAAAGGACTTAGCACTGTAATTTAGACCTGCTGCCTTCTACCTGCCAAGCTGCTTCACTAATTAACTCAGACCACAAAATTAGTCATTTACTGGATCATTACTTTGCAGCAGATTGCCACTTTCTAAATTAGAATTATATGCCAAACAGTTCCCAAACCACTGAAATCAAATTTGTGGACAAAAATTTTTATCCAAGATATCCAGAATTTCTACCTTGCATTGCAACATAAAGTAAATTTACTAAGAAAATAAAAAGGATAGAATAACCAAAATAAGTAGCTGCAACTGGCTAAATGTGTGTGGAGTGGTGTGTTGGTTTTTTTTTTTTTGGTTTTGTTTGTTTGTTTGTTTAGTTTTGTCCTGTCCCCCCCACTCCCCCCCCCCCCCCCCCCCCCCCCCCCACCGGAGTTTTTATATTTCAAGCTTTCATTCTGATATGTAAAAAACACATTTCAAAATTTTTTTTTATCAGCCAGAAAAACTTCCTTTCCAGCCCTACTTTTTCCTGAGGTTGTCCGGAATCCCATATACCAATGTAAATATGTTTTACTCTTCACATCCAGGAAGAATAACAGTAAGCAAAGACAGAAGGATCCCTCTGTAAAAGGGGAAGCAAATAATGTAAGCAATGCCCTGTGCTTACTTCACTACAAGCTTAGGACTGTTAATTCACTGCTGTCAAACGGAGAGGAGAACCTTGACAATTTGCATATTTGGGAAAACTTGGGCTTGATGTCAGAAACTAGTGGAATTCTATATGGCTGGTTGCTGAAATCAGAGAAATCCAGTAAAATATGGTGCTCAAAACTGTGTTTCCCAGAAAACCCTGAAGCATTCAAAGTCATCTGAAAATCCCTTTTCCTAAGCACATCTTTCTGTAAGTGCTCTATCTTTTTGCACACATTAAGCATTGTCATTCTTTGATGGAAAGATGAGGAAGGTGCACCTCCAGTTAGCTGCTCTGCTATCTCATCCTTCAGCAGGGGCAAATGCTGAAATTTGACATAACTCCTCTGTGTCCTGGAAACCACCTTTTGCATTTGTTTGTTGGCTCATTTAAGAGAGATGAAGTAGAACCGAGGGAGACGGTTGTAGGAATGCTTTGCTGGGTTGGTATCACCTGCTGAACAAGAGCTGGCTCGTGGTCACTCGTCTGATTTTTTTATTTTAAAATTTAAACAGGAACTCCTGTCCCTGCTGATATCAGCCAGAGTCCTTTTGCATTCAGTTTTGTGTGTTTGGCTTACCAGGAGGAAGCCTCACCAGGAAGGGATGCAGTGGCACTATTAAGATAAATGAAGTACATCAAGGAGGTTGCTCCCGTGGGACCTTTTCCCATCCTCTTCCCCTTCCTGCTCTCCCTCTCATCCCTCCTGGCTGTCCACAAACCAGCCATGTGGAACCAGAGTGAGCCCTGCCAAACCCAGCAGCAGATTTCCTGGCGGGGCAGAAGAACAAAGGCTGCGGGCAGGACTAATACAATTAAATTAAATGGAGCAAAAGGGCACAGCAGCTTTGGCAGCTGAGCTCATTCTATGGCCTCTTCCAGCTTCTTGTTGATTAATGAGAGATTAAGGGCCTTTACTGTCCTGGGCTTTATGGTCAAAATAGCTTGGGTAACTTTATCTGTGTACTTCAGTATGTTATTTATGATTCCTCTGCTTTTTAATCTGTAGAGAGAGCCCTTCCTGACTTTTGTGAGCAGTCTCCCTGGTCTTCCCTGGGGACTTCTGCTAGCAAAGCCCCTTTCAGGTGTCAGCTAAGACCACACCTCACTATTCTTTTTGTTTTTTCAGTCTTGCCATGAAGCAGAGGAATAAAGGGCATTTTCCTATCCTGCATGGCACTGATGTACCCCAAGCTCCTGCTTTCAGGAGGATGCAAAGATTTTGGCTGCAGGGAGCAAACACTTGAATCTAGGACTAGGAGGAACTAGGGTCAAGGAGGACTAGATTTTGCCAACATGACTAGCTGCAGCTTGTCCCAACTTAAAACTTTCAGAGAAATAGGAAGAGAACATGAGCAGAGGGACCTGGAGGCTAGGAGCCCATAGTATCAGCCAAGCACTGCTTAACAAACCGACAAAACCCTCTCCTTTTCACTTTCCTGAAGCCAAGAGGTAAAATGTGGTGGATGCATTTAAAGCATCCTTTTAAAGAATTTTAAAGGGTTTCAAAAAGTGGGATGGCCACTTGCTACAGGACCCATGGTGTGGCCCAGTGCAAGGCTCGCTTTGTAGCCTGTGGCCATGGAAAAGGGACAAGTGGGTGGCAGCTAGGATTACCTGTCTGGAAACTCCATCCTTAATGCTGGTGGGAAAGCAGAATTGATGATGAAACCATTAATAGTAATGTAGTAGTAAAGAGATTGACCCCAAAAACATCCTAGGATCCAAAGCCATCTTGAGGAGGGTTGCATTTCTTCCCATGTAACACTTAACCAGCTCCTGTATTTACTGGCAGGTAAATCCCAACCTTCACCACACCTCCCAAGAGCAGCAAAATGAGTCCATGTTCCTTCACAACCTGCTCCCATCAGGGTCAATTAGTATGAGCTAAATGAATGCAATCAGAGTTCAGTTTCTGAATTAAGAAAAAACAGTAACACAGCAAGGGCTCACAGGGGCTCTGCAGCTCCTGTCACCGTCACGTGAAGTATCCAAAAAACCTGGCCAACTTTAGAACAAATACAGCTCTTGGAAAGCAGGACCTGGCCAGACAAGTACATGTGGGTGTATATAGGAACATCCATATGTACAAATACATTTGCACAGCATTTCCCAGGAGCTTTGAAGCAATGCTTTCAGCAAAACTTCCATGGAAAACTCAATCCCGCAAAGGCATGTGCAGCTTGCAGGCATCAGGCAGTGGAACAGGAGCAGGACAAAGGCCACTGGCCAGGCATTTGCCTGGCATATTTCCAGGCATATTTTCAGTTCATAGGCAGGGAGCCTGAGCAGAATCCCTGCTGGTACCTGCCAGCCACAGCCCCCAGGCAGTGCCAAGCAGGGATTGGGCACCGGAACCTCTTGTTTCCAGCAAGGGCAGCTATAGCAAACCAACAGGGGCCACAGTTTTGGGCTCCAGCCCAAATTCCAGTCCTTGCTCAGCTGCAATTCCCATTTTGATTTCCTGCCTGAAAAGCCTGGGACAGACCATGGAGGCAGGTACCTAGGGGTTGCTGCCAGCCGGGAGGGAGGCTGCATTCAGGCTTAGTGTGCCACGAGATGGTATCAGTGGCTTTCTCATTAGCATTCCAGCCACAGAGCCCGGCTCTGCAAGGCCCAGGAGAAGAACGCACGCGTGTAATTGCAGAATTAAACGTTGTGTCAATACAGCAATTCTTTCAAGGAGGAAGCGGCTCCCAATGACTCCCCAAGGATTAAAGGATCAATGTGTATTTCGGCAGTGAATGGGATTGTGTTTGTTTTCTTTCTCTTCCTCTTCGTAAAGTCAAAGTTGAACCCGGAGACAGCACAGATTGTTTTTTAGTGACTCACTCCTACTTCAAAACTGTGCTGCATAAAGCCGGCATTCATAGCCAGCCCACATTCCTTAAACAGCTCTGAGAGGTCTCTCAAAATATTTCTTTGATTCCAGTCTGGCCACACTATCCCCTCATACCCTAAGAGGGGCAGATACGGGTGAAAAAAAAGCTGGTGCGTTAAAAAGAAAAGCAAAGCAAAAAGTTGAGGTGAAAAAAAGAAAGTTCAGTTGAAATCATGACGCCAGACCATGGGCTCTGGTAACCAGCTTTAGGTCTGTAAAAAAGTGAACAGTGACCACTGCATTCCTGATAACTTAGTGACACATAAGTTACTGCATAACTTATTGTAAATTAGTGATGGTTTTGTTCAAGGAACTCTCTTATACTGCCTTGCTGAATGCATTTCTTCTCTGACCCTTTGTGGTCTGGTCTATATTGTTGAGATTCTGCCTTAAAAAACAAAACAAAACAAAAAAACCCAAAACAAACCAAAACACCAAAAACCAACTAACAAAAACCCCCAAAAACCCAAGTACAAAATTTCACCAAGCCTTCTTAAAAAAACAAACCCACAGAAGCCTCAACCAAAAAAAAGACTTATCGGGTCTACAGACTTTTCCCACATTTCCTAGTACGTTCATGCCAATGTACAGAGATAGACCGGCTTCCACAGCCCAGGGCAAGAAACAGCACAAAAACACACATAAACTCAGAGAACCCAATGCTCAGCAGACTTCAAGGCAGCACTACTGGAGGAGGACCACCCATCACATTATCTGTGCCTTTGAGAGGAAAACAAAACACCCCCAAGTCTTCCTTTCTGCAGTTCTTACTCCTGTCCTCATGGAAAAAACATTACACAGAGACATGCAGAAGTGTGTTCCCCGTCTCTTGACACAGAACACAAAACTTTGAGTGGATAGCCACCCCCTCCCATGCATCAGCAGGAAAAGGGGGAAGTTCCCTGTCCTGATACAACTGGAAACATTTTCAGGTTGTCCTTTTTGCCACATATGCTTTAGATGAGGAGGAGCAGAGGCTGGTTGCTGCTGCTTTGAGCAGAGCAGGAGGCTTTTTTTTTCACTATGGTGAGCTTGACATCATTGCAGGCTGTCCAAGGAGGGAGTGAAACTTCACATTCACACCCTCCAGAGAGCCCCTCACAGGCTGGGAATGAGTCACCCGCAGACAAGTGCTCATTCAACTGCTTGTTTCTAGTGGCAGCCACATCTGGAAAATTTGTGTGGTGCAGAAGGAAAAAAAAAATAATATGAAGAGGGGTATGGGCAGCCTCCATGACCTGTTTCCATCAGAACTGTGTGAGGGAGGGATGCTGAAGATTGGCAGTGGTGCATTAGCAAGGCAAAGAGCCAGGATGGAACCACAGGGGTACATCAGAGCCGCTGTGTGCTGGGGACACCAGGCAGGACTGCACGGCCATCACCAGCCATTGGAGACACCTGTGGGTTAACTTCCCCTAAAGGACGCTCACTCCTGTGTGTGTCACTGACGCGGCACAAGGAGGGTTGCGGGTGGGTCTTGATACTCAGCCTTGAAGAAAAAAACACAGAGGCAGTGCAGGGCACTGAATAAAGAGTTGGGCTTCTTCTGTAGGGAAAATCCTCCTCTGGCAGAGCTCCCTAGGAAGAGAGTGTTTTGTATGAATGGATAAGGCTGGCTGTCCATCGGGGCTCTGCAGCATGAAAGTGATCTATCCCTACCGAGCGCCTGCTGCAGAGAAAATCCTAGCATTGAAAAGCAGCTGGAAGGAGCCAGCCCCTGCCCGAGTCCCTGCTCAGGCACGGCAGATCCCGCCGCCGGGGCGCGAAGGAGATCCTTGCGGCAGGATGCTAATTCCCGGGCAGCTGGAGCAGCCTGGCCACGCCGGGCTTGCGCTGCCCCATCCAGAGCAGCGCTCTCCCGCGGAACTCGGCTAATTGCCGGAAGAGGGATATCAGTTACGCTTCAATGAGATGTGGGCGGATCTGCATGCTCTGCCCATAATCTGCCGCTAATTTCGAGAATCAGCTAGTCTCGTGTGCTCTTTTCTGGTAAAAAACCCTATTTCCAAATGCTGAATTTTCCCAATTCAAAACGTCACTTCTATGTGTGATTATTGCTTTTCCCTCTTGCACGGCACGGACAGTCCCACTGGCGTCTCGGTTCACTGAACACCTGCACAGCTACGGGAATTTATACCAAATGGGGGAATAAGCTGCATTCCACAAAAGATTTTAGTTATTTTAGGCATTGCGTGCTTCACACTTCTATACAGCATCACCCTGTGTGCCTAGAAATGGAAAAGTCTAAACAAGGACCAGGTATGAGCTGCACTCCCTGAATGGGGGCTTGCAACACCTGGCTTTGATCCCAGCAGTGCTAACTAATATTGGATGAGCTGGGACAGGTCGAGATAAGCATCAGAAAGTAGGTGTTGGTGGTCAGTGCTCACATCAGAGGCTCCCCACTGGTGAGGCTGGGACATGTGCTCTTCAACCTTCTGTAATCAATCTATCACAGCAGTGAAGTGAGAAAACTTCCTGAGAATACACAACTAAAAGAGTACTGGAGAAAAGAACAGCCAGCGGAGAATTGCATACAGCCCTCACAGGGCTGAGGGATTGGGAAATAACACAACACCTGAAAGTCAACACAGATTAGATTTAAAGTTAGATTAGATGCTTGCAGGCTAAACAAACCTTAAATTCACACATGAAATTACACTTTCTGAACTGCCTATTTGTGGAGCAAGCAGTTAGAAAGTGCCTGACGTGGTCATTTCCACCACAAAAACTGGGAAGCACCAAACAAAGCTGTCAGAGGCTGGTTCAAAAGAAAGAGAAAGGCCTAAATCTTCTTGCAACATGTTGATGGTCAGGGGAGTTTGTTGCTACTGTTGTTCTAGAAGCAAAAGGTTTGGACAGGTACAAGGAGAGATTAGATAAGCATTTAGAAGAATGATGCACTGAAGGTTACTAAAGCATCACAAATCATATTCACTCATTCATGTCAGGAAATCCCCTGAGCTGAAAATAGTTGCAGGCTGGAAAAGTAATCAGAGAAATATTATGCAAGTTTGTCCAACTCTTGTTCCGCACTAGGATTCTTACTATGATTGTTTTTTTCAGAGAAAGGATGAGGAAACTAGATCACACTGAGACGCAAGTGCAATTTCCTTCTCTACACTGGGAATCTAAACTGTCTCTCCCACCACCATGTCACAAGCCAGACAGGCACATCTTTGCTTCTTTGCTCATTCCCTGGAGAATGCTGCCTTTTTTTTTTTTTTTTTTTTTTTTTTCCCTGCAACCCTAAAACATTCCAGAGAATAAATAAGAATAAGCACAACTCTCACTTTGTGTTTGAGAGGACATGCAGTTGGGAAAGGATAATGCCACATTTCAGTCCAATAAACATTCACGTACTTTATCAAGTGACTGTTTAATATAACACAAAGATGCAATCTCCTATCTCTTAGCCTTTTTCTTGGATACTCCAAAGAAAGTAATAGAAAGTAGTATTACAAAGAGATTTTTGGGGTTCTCCCCCACCTTCTCCTTCGTGTTGGAGCTTTGTTCCCTAACAGGTAGCAAAGCCTTTAAGTTTTGGTTTTTTTTTTTTTTTTTAATTACTTAATTAAGCAACAAACTACTCTTCCAAGCTCAGAATGTGGTAAATTATTAAAATGCTCAGTTTGGGTGTGTTGCTGGGTAAGGACTCCCACACACAGTTGAAGGTGAAGGTGAGCTTGCTAGACTACTCAGTGACTCACCACCAAACACATCGTTAATTATATGTTACAGCATGTCTGACTTCATAGAGTGCTGTAGGTGGTGTGAAATAATCTTTGAATGAGTTCAAGCTTTTTCCAGCTTTTATGAGGTTACAATGCTTCAGACTCCAAAAGACTCAGCCCGGCAGGAAACCGTTGAGGATTTGCTGTAGTAACCTGAGCTGCACTCCCAGCACATCAAGTCTCGACTCACAGCTGTGGCTTTGGAAGATCTGCAAGCTTGGCATCGGTTGCAGTTGCTACCTCTCGCCCATCATGATGCACTCACTCACTTACTCACAGCTGGCTCAAAGCAGTGTGTGGGCACAGCTGAATTTTGCTGCCCAAGGATGAGGGGTGGGGTCCGGGTAGTTCCTGTGGGGGAAAGGGATAGGATTTGGCTGGCAAAGAAAGCATGAAGAGAGTTCTGGCAAGCCACTGCCTTTTTTGCTGGCACTAAGGATTTTGGCAGTGACTGCTATTTCCAAGAGGACCTCTCCCACCTTCCAAAAGCAGACACAGATATCAGATGCTCTGGCTTTCTGCAAAGATTGTGCCCCCTCGACACTCTGGCAAGTAGACAACAGGACTGTGGGCAGATAGTCTGATGCTGCAGGTAACAACCTATTTTGCCAGGCTTGGAAGTGTCCCAGCATCAGCCCACCAAAGGACCCTAGCTTCTCCCTCTGTCAGGCCCTTTTGCAAGCAGGGATCTGATAATGCTATTGTAGTAATCCCTGAGAGTGACACAACAGCAAGGACTCCCTCCACACCCCACACCCACAGGCTTTGAGGTAAATAAATAGAGAAGTTGGCTAGCCAAGTCTGACACTTAAAATTCATCTTGTACATCTTGACTGTGCTCATGTGAATGACATTTTAAAGCTATGTAATCCCTGACAAAACAAGTTAATTCTTTACCTTGAGGTAAGTAAGCGTAAATGCAGCATCCTACCAGAGATATGGCACAGACTGATCTTGCCTTGGAAGGAGTAGTGGCAGCCAACACCTCTTTCCTCAAGGTGTGAAAAACCTTGCCATGTTTCATCAAGGGTTCCAGCATCTTTTGTCTAGCAAAACCTCTTAATGAAATAGGACACATTAGGACTAATTTTGTATGGGAAGCAGTGTTGAAACGCTAATACCCAAAAGTCACAAATAAGGTATTTCAAGGGTCAGGTGGGAGACTTTCCAGCATCCCACTGTAACCTCCCTGGTTGCACAACAAGCTCCTCGAAACCAATCCTTTCTCCAGCAAAGACAGATCCTGAGGGCTGTGGGGTAGCTGATTTGATTTCATGAAGAGTTTGACCCCAGAAGGAGGCATCTGCATGAGATGAGTGAGTCACTCCATTTCAATAATGGGCGAAACCATTAATTGAAGGTGCAGAGTTTGCTTGTTTGGGCAGGCTTCCTATGCCCTAAACAGGAGTGGTCTCACTATTGCTGTATTTACTGAACTCCTCCAATTAAGTACTTTGTTTCCCTCATCCATAATGACAATGGTTTCTGCATGTTAAATATATTCAAAAAGGAGGTTGCTCTGTGCTTTGAATTTGCAAATTGGAGTAGCTTTCTCCTCTACACACTTGGTGGGAGAAACACGAGCCAAGGAATGGCTAAGAAACTTCTCACTGAGTGAGGTATTCTCAACTTCTTTGTTTAGTATGGTAGAAAATTATTTGCGTTAAAAAGCACATTCAATATAAACTAAAGTTACTTGTACATTTTGGAGCAATGTATGAAAGCAAAATGAATGCACTGCATACCAGTCAAACGTAACTGCCAGGTCTTCTATTCATTTTGGTAGATTCCAGCATTGCCAAAGGCCTGAACAAGAACATCCTTTAACTGCAGAGCTGCAGCAGCAGCTGCATCTCGGGCTCTGCCTCACACGCCTCTGCTCTTGGTTGGAGGAACTCCCCTTAGGGAGAGAAAGCACTCGGTTCTTTCTTCACACCACGTTTCATCTTGGCCCCACTGCAGAGACCACCTACAGGGATGCCAGTTATTATCAGCTGCATTATGCTGAACTGGTATTTGTGGGAGCACTCAGTGGGAACCACATCTTAGGCAGCCTCCTGGGCAGCTCTCCACGCAGCCACTTGCTTATGGCACAGGCCTGCTCCGCTCACCACCAAATGGCAGCAGCAGCAAGCTACCAGACAGACTTGTATGGAAAACTGTGAGCAGGGTGTTTACTGTATTTTCAGTTGCATTTAATTGCAAATTAGAAGTTGGAAATAAGGAGGGGTAAGCAAGGTGTGAGATGCCAGCTGTCTGCAGAGGAGTTTGGAAACCTCTGATTATCCATTGCTGTAGCTGTGTGGGGTGAAGTGCTGGCCCGCTGCATGCTTGGGGTTTGCTGTGGCTGCGAGATTTACATTTCAAGCCATCTGGTGGTGCAAGAGCCAGAGTCCACACACTTCTTTGGCAGGACATCCTAGGGAACACCTGTATTTTATATCCTATGAAGGCAGCAAGGGGAAATGTTATTTAGTGGCCAGCAGTGCCGATGGTTTTAGACTGGTGTTTGTGGTGTCCTGGAGCCTTGCTGCTTTCAGTGCACCAAGAAGGTCCATTTATTTACCTTGAGATTGTTGGCTTTTTTCAGTGCACAGTGAAAAAATTACATTTTCACATCAATTTTATTTTCAGCAGGGCAAAACCATGGAAACGGGGACTTCAGAGTGCTGCCAAGCCTGTTGGTCGTATATCTGTACAGCACCAGGAAAATACTGGGTTGCGCAAAGTACACAAATCCCCAGACCTGGGTCTGCATCAGTCCTTGTAAGATTCTTGATATAAAGTTTTCTTTTCTTACCTACAGAAACAGACCTAATGCAATGGAAGCTGAAAAACCTCACACTCTAAGAATTTATCTTCATAATATCCCTGTGGGTAGTGGTGGTGCAAACATCCTGGATGTACTCACAGGGAAATGAAGAACAGAAAACCTAAATGCCCTAGTAAGATCCCATAAAGATCATGGTGGGAATAAAAAGCCTTACAAATCAGGTCTCTCACATGCAAGTTTACTGCTCAGACCAGAGTACCACAATTTTCCTCTCCTCTTCCTTTTCCCTGGATCCACCAAAAGCCAATTTTCTGCCCCAGCCATAACAGTGAGACAATGGGAACCCAGAGTTTGCTGTGTCTCACAGCACCCTGACAACACAACAGCGGCACCTACATATTTCAACACCACTTATGAGAGATGCACACACATGTAGAGATTTTGAAAACGTGTGACATCCCTATTACCGTTTCAAGAATTCCTCCCCAGGAGCTTTGATATTGCACATGGGTGTCAGCTGGCCCAGCTCCACAAGCACCAGCTGCCCTAGGAACAGGCTTCACCCCGGGGACACATCCTAGAGCCCTGACTCAATTTAAGCATGAAATTGAGTCAGTGGAAATTTGTCTGAGGAAGGACTGAGTAAAAACCACAGGGTGAGAGTAAAACAAGCAATGCAGATCCTGAGCAATTAGTAAATAAAAGCTGCAACCCTGGCTGCAGTAGGGGCTGTCATGGAAAAGGGGCTGGAAAAGATGAGCTGCAGGCATCATGGAAAAAATGAAAGTCTGTAAAAGCCGAAAGTGGGTTAAGATCAGGCCCAATATCAGTGGCATAGATGTGACGGCTGCCAATCTCCATCAAAATGGCAGCACCCAATACAAAGACCCCAGCCAGAGCACAGGGATAGGGATTAGCAGTAGGAAAGCACCTGAAATTCACTGCTCTTGAGTAAATTATCAGATAGCAACAGTTGAGTAAAAAGTGGTGAGTTTGTACCCACATCTTTACCTTTAACCTCTGCTTCAGATCAAGTCTTGTAGTGGCCTCCGACAAAGGCTATTTTTTAAAATTAAATTATACAAACTAAGTACAACTTATCGTTTTTACAGACATAGCCAACAAACCCTGCATTTCAACTACACTAATACTATGATATCCTAAAAGCAAAGCACCATGGGATTTGAAGGCTCTGGGGATGTTCTTTGTGGGTTGCTTCAAGTCTGGTTAATATATGCCTTTAATTTCTTCCCTGGACTTATTTCTTGTAAAATCCAAATATAACCAAAAGAGAAGAGAGTACTCACAGATCCCTAAACATGTGGAAAAAATTAGCCCAGAGGGAACATGAAAGCCATCTGCCTGAGTCTCTCCCTTGTACTCATCCCACAGATGTGAACAGTGAGAGATGGATGCTCTGGTGGCAGAGAAAAAAATGACAAACCCTGGTCCTGTTGGCATCCAAAGAAACCGCACATCCAGCCAGCCGGAGAGCTGGTTTTTCTAGAAGCAAATTAGCCGCGAGGCTAGCCAAGACTTTATCGGCTGGAAAGTCCCAGTCATGAGTGCTAGCTGCAAGGGGCAAAGGAAAAAAAAAAGCTACAGGGAAAGACCCGGCAGGACAAGCCTGAACATGTTCAGTTTGTCCTTCCTACATTACAATTATATCCTCATTCCTCAAAGCAAAAGGCAGTTCAAAGACACAATAAATCTCTTTCTAGTCTTACAATTCTCAGGAACGTCATGGAAACAGAACTGAAATGGATCCCAGAGATAAGGTGACAAAGTAAAATTAAACCCTTCCCTGCAGTGACACTTTGGTAAAATATCCGCAGAGAAATAGAGGCACCATTCAGACATAGCTATGGCATTCATCTGGGGAAGCAGGACTGACCTTAGAGGTTTCAAACTGATCGATTTAATGTACTGCTCCTCACAGTCTGCAGCTGTTCCTTTCTTTGCATTGCCTCTAAGGCCCACACTTACTTCATTTCATGGGCTGGATTTCATTGTCAGGAAATGTGATTCCCTTTTGGGGTACATCTTAATAAATGCTTCAGTTTAGGTCCCAAGAAACTTGGGCTAAAGCACTGTAGACCGAGGATGGCTTTAGAGCAAGCAAAGCCTGAGCCACCAGTTAGAGCAGTCACCAAACAGGAGATTTTTTCAGAACTTTTTTTTTTTTTTTCATCCCTTCAGGCCAATGGAGGGGACAAAGAAAAGAAAGAGTTGAAAGACAAGGCAGGAAGCACACTCTAGATGGCCCTGGGAGGTCTCCAAGGGTGCTCCCACTTTGTGCTGTGTCCCTCACAAACGAAATGAAGCAAAACCAAAGGCACGAGTTATAATGATGCCACAGGGACCAATTAAGTGGCAAGGACAAAATAACTGGATCTTTGACTAAAAACTTGCACTAAACAGCCCTAGACAGCAAAACATTTGATAGCTGCAAATGTAGGTATGGATGGAACAGACAGAAACAAAAGGCTCCATAATCTAGTACCAAACCACACAGAAACTGTCCAGCACTTGTGCTGAAAGGTTATGATTAAGTGAAATAACAGTGGCTTTAAAAATTATTTTTTAACCTGCTTCACACCAAGACTTTGACAGAGTATGGAAATGACCCTGCCCATCATCCCAGCTCTGGGCTCTCATTGCTGACACACATTCATGTCACTGTTACAAGCTTCAGCCTCGCACAGGACAGACACCTTTTCTGACCGTAACTGGGCTGCATGAGATTTTAATTACCCTATTGAAAAGCCATAAATATTTCAGACTGAGTCACTTCAGGATTTTTTCCTGCCTTTCTCTGTGTCAGGGAATTTCTTTCCACCCTACAGCCCTTTGGAAAAGGGCACATGGCTAAAGGAGTCAGCAGTCAAGAATAATCAGGGAGGGACTTCTCCAGAACAGGGCAGCAATGTGAAAAAGTCTTTCTTGTAGGGCGACATTTGCATGACCGAGGGATGACATAATAATTCCACAAACAAAAAAGACTTTATACCCACATGGTGGCTTTCGAAACCTCTCTGCACTGACTTAGTCCTTCCCTTCTGTACAGTAGCATCACATTTTGGGGGCAGGAATTTAAGCCCCATCTCTGCAGCCACGGCTTTATCTCATTCTTTCTGGCTAACACTATCCTACAACTCACGTTAGCAATGCCATTTTATGGGGCACAGCATTTCACTAAAGTGCTGAAGGATTTATTTCTGCTCTGGTATGAGGGCATAAGAAGAAGGCAGAGCCCAGGGTGAGAGACCTATTTGGGTAAGAGAAACATCAACATACAGGTGGAGGTTGGGCCACTATTTACAGCTTGCAGTGATGGAGCAGAAAGAAAAGGTGGAAATGCTATTGCTAGAGAGTGGAAAAAAAAGGCAGCATGCCAAGACCGTGCCCCCAACCCCCAGTCCCAAAAAAAAAAAAAAAAAAAAAAAAAAAAAAAAAAAAGAAAACAACCCAAGCCCTGTTAGACACTTGGGAGCTGCTGAAAGAGCTACACTGAAAAGGAGGTGCTGAAGTGCAGCCAGAGGAGCTGCGTGCCAGGGCATATCCTTGTGAAGGCACTGTGTGTGCCGCCAAGGCACCAAACTGGTGCTGGAAATGAAGCCAGGGTGTAAACACATGGTTCAGATGATCAGACTGAAGCAGGGCTATTGTTTCACTTCCAGCATGGGCTGTTAGCCAGACATGGACCTCTGCTGAGAGATAACCAAAACTCATTTGAAATTCTGGAGAAAACCCTTTGTTTTGGGAGTAGCTTGTTTTTAAGGAGAGTGCTGAGCACTGATCAAAGGAGTAAGAATCAGATAGTTCAGACACCCCCACCCCAGCCCCAAAAAGTGTCTGGAGACTTTCAGAGCGGTGAAGCACATGCTACAGGAAGGATGGATGCTGGACCAAGCCCAGCCTCCCAAGCCGGAGGGGATTCGCTCACGCTGCTGGGAGCGGGGAAGCCGTTTCTCACCACTATAGGAAGTCGAGTGCTTGGCAACAAAGGAGGCAGCTCTCCCATAACTCCGGTTACACAAACAGCTGCCTTCTGCTGGGTTTCAACATGCTTCACTGCTCCAAAAATAATTTCCTGCTTGATTTGATACCATTAGGAGGAGCGCGGAGTGCAGCGTGAGCGATGATGCCGCTGTAGACTGGCTGCAGGGAGCCACTGGGTTCCAGCAAAATCCCCGATTCCAGTTTTTGGCAGAGGGGCCTGATTACGCAGGAGGGAAGGTAGGCAGGGCGATAGCATAAGCCTTCTCTTCCTCTGTGAGGGGTTTTGACGCAGGCCTGGACAAAAGTACCTGTCACCTTTGTCCTTTCAGGCCCCTTTTCCAGAGCTGACACTTCCCAGCCCTTAACAGCATGTAACACTCATGGCATGTAACCAACACTCAGCAGCCAAGCAGAGATCAATGCCAACATAAAGTTCAATGACAAAGTCACTGCTTGCTGGGTGATTAGGAGCTGTGCTGCTCCTGGGCAGAGCTGCTGTTTTTCTCCCACAGCAAAAAACTACTATCATGCCTTCTGGAATTCTCCAGTGGATGACTTTATGTCCACTTTGGAGGTTGTTGGAGTAATACCAGTCCAGCCCAGTGCTTTGGGAACAGCAGCACTTTCCATTCTTAGCTGAACTGGAATTTGGATATCAAATTTTGCCCTAAGGTCCATCTGATTTCCTGTTCCCCATTCCCAGCTCATTGATCTGCATGCCTCTTCCCCAGGCCTTGCCTTGGGGGACTCCTCCAGAGGCCTTCATCAGATTTGGAAACCTGGAGCAGTGCAGTTACAGATTCTAAGGCCCAGCTCATCAGCACCGCACTCCATGGCCTGTGCCACACCAGCAGCACGGCACACCAGCCTTCCCAGCCTTACGCAGTGGTGAGCTGGTACCGTCCAGGTGAAGTGCAAGTCATGTTCAGCAGAGAGAGGAAGCAGCAAAGCAAAACTCAATGCCACTCATTAAAACAGCAGCTGCAAAGCAGGATTCAGGGGTGGAGAGCACAACCACAAAATTGTGCAACAACACATGTTTATGCTTATACCTTTTAAACCCAAAGAGACCATGAGGGACGATTCCATCTGCTCCACACCACAAGTCTTACCAACCTTGTTTTATACAATAGTTTTTTCAGCTAGACAATGTTTTGTGAAAGATGTCCCTTGGCCATGACTAGAAGAGTAAAATGGGTGACGAACACACAACTGCTTTTGGGGAGCTTCAACAGAAACTAACCTTGGAAGGTAAAGCCATAAAAAGAGAGGAAGTGTCCCTCAACCATCCTGCACAGGACATAACTGCAGGATGATACCCCAGCTTTCACACACAAGACAAAATATGGATCTGAGCTGACCCAAATGCCAGGTGGGGCCTCTCCTGTCACTGCCACAATAAAAGGGAATAACCCTGCAAAGAAGGTGACTCCTCAGCTGCTAGAGGACCTGAGCTGCAGGACAGGATCGGTGGGAAGAGTGTACAGGCTGGTTTCCGTACTCAACTGACCCATGTCTGCAGCAGCTGCTGGTCCCACAGCCCTGGGGAGTGCAGATAAGCAGCAGTTCAGCTTTTCCAGACATAGCACAATTCCTGTTTACAGCCTCTGGGCTTGTCTTTTCAAAAGAAGGAGCTAGGTGTCTATTCTTGCAGGAAACCAGGTGTGTAAACAGTTCAATTAATATACCCAGTAAACCGTGCTCTAGCAGAGCAAAGAGGGCTAGTGGAGACAAGCCAAGCACACAGGAGCCAAGGAAGAAAATACTTTTAAAGAATATGCCTAATTAGAGATGGGCCTGGGCCAAAAGTTCATATTTGAACACCCGGAATAGCCCAGGGGAGCAGAACAGTAACCTGAACCCAGATTCACATTTTGTAACTCTCTCCTCTCCCAAATGAAGTAAAACACAGCCCCAAACCCAACCCACAGTTTGAGCTATAGGTTTCCAAAAGCCAAAGGCTGGAGATTTGGCTTTCTACTTTCAGCTTGGTTTTGGCCAAGTCATTGTGCTCAGCTGCTGGTGCCCTATGTTCTTCTCACCCCATACCCCCCAGCACCCTGTTGTGGGCTCACTCTGCTCCACTAAAGAGCTGGCTCTTGTTCCCTGGCATCCCCGTTTTCTTCAGCAGCCACGGCATCCTTGGCACTGTGACCAAGCCCGGCTTGTCCCTGCACTCCCTTCTGCCTGCCCTCACAGGCAACAGCTCCTGGTCAAAGCAAGACGCCTGCCCTAACTCAAAGCCAAGTGGCTCCACTCATGCCTGTGAGACAAATATTGGCAGCAACCCCCAGTTTTATGCCAAATCCCCAGATTCAGGGCTTGTTTTGAAGGGTACAACCTCCATGCCAGGGAAAGCCCCCACCATGTGCTTTATGAGTGCTTGCAGAAGAAGCAGACTCCCTTTTCTCCCCTGCAGCTCAGTTCTCAAGAACAGACAACTAAACTTCTCCCACACCTTATCAACTCTTTTGACTGTAGATTTTCTTTATAGGAGAATCACATTTGACAAAGAAAGGTCAGCCTGATCCCCATAAAATCACCCTGTCACAGGCACGTCACGCATTTCAGACAGCTTCCAAGGCTGACTAAACATTTACTTTTGGATGGCTCACTTCCAAAGTCTAGAAATAGATCTCATTCCCAGTAAAAGAGTGCCTGAGTGTGCCATCAGATGGCTTCACTGCCCTGTCACAGCGTGCCATTTGCATTCCTGTGCTTCCCCCCACACTGGGTGCCACCACTGAGCTCCCTGCACCTTGCCTGTAGAGAGGCGAGGCCTTATCTCCCAGATGGATTATTCTTGGTAGGTATTTGTCACTCCTTTTTCGATCATCTGACCTTGGGTTCTGTTAGGCTGAGGTAAGTGAGTAATTCACAGGGCTCTGGATTGCTTTCCCAGTGGGCACCCGGCCTCTCACCATCATAGCTGGAGAAGAACAAATGGGATTTGCTCACGCTGGATGCTGTAATATTCAAGGAGGAGTCTGTGTTCTGAAAAACCTTGAAACAATTCAGCTCCATTGCTATTCAAAGCAGTTTTGCACCTTGGATGTACTCCTGTAGCTATTGCAAATTCTTCCATGCCACAGCTGAACCTTCATCTCCAATTAAAAACAAACAAACAAAAACAAACAAAACCACACCAACAGAAACAAACAAACAAACAAATCTGACTTTATACAGAAGTACAGGGAAAAATTATATAATCCTTCAAGGGCCAAGAGCCTCTGTCTGGTCTGAAAAGTGCTTGCCACACAGCACCCAGGCAAAATCAAAATGATGCAACTCTTGGTAGGGTATACAGACTACAATCAGGCAATTACACATCCCAGACTGTATAATCACATGCAATGAGAACACATGTGGGTGTAGTGCAAGGTGTGACCCTGGTGTCACCAACCACAGGCTCCTCCAGTTACCCAAAAGGAATCATTCAACAAATGCTTTAAAAAAGTCTTTTTTAAACATCAGTAGGTCCATCCAGAAGAAGGCCTCTTTCTGTCATGAAAAGTAATTCCTGAAAGACTGTGAAACCACCAGGACTGCATTGGAAAACATTAGTCAGAAGAATTAATCTGTCAACTGTCTTGTATCCAACTGCGTCTGGACAGTTGGAAAGGGGAGGGAAAAAAACCCCCATTACACACAAGACAGAATCTGTTATACAGCTTTATATCTGAAAAGAGCCTCTCCAAGCTTCTGTAGGAAGTAAGTTTAAACATCTGATGCATGAACATCCTCAGCTTTAATAACCATTACTGTCTTTCATCTCCCCTTTTCTTAAAAGCCTCAGAACAGCATTTAAGACTCTGGCCTCCTGTAAGCATTGCTCAGATGCTCCCCAGATGGCTTTTCCAAGGGGATTTCTAATTATTCAGGGTCTTTTAAAGAAATATCCAGCAGGAATCTTTTAGGTTTCTGGGGCTTTCCTTCCTTCCTCTACAAATTTCTTTACCCGAAGCTTGATTTTAAACCAAACTCAAAGGAAACACTTACAATGGCTTCAATATGTCTCAGATCACATACCCTGGGGTAGAAGAGAACTGAACCAAATCCCATAAAAATAAAAATGGTGCAGATTTCAAAGGGATTCACAGTTAAGTTTTGTAAAGATGTAATTAGACCAAAAGTTTTAGTTGATAATATAATTAAATAAAGGAACATTTAGTGAGACTGAGAAAGTTAATGCTGCATAAAAACCACAATGGATTGGATATACAATCCCGTCTCCTCAAAGAAAAATAAATTAAAATTGAAGCAACAGTTGCTGTAATAGCAGCTAAACAAAGAAACCTCTGATTCTCAAAAACTCTCACAGTTTTCAGATCTTGAACTATTTAAATGGATGAGACTTCCAAAAGTGCTAAATTCTTATGTGCTGAAAACCTACTTTAACATCCCTAGATGGGAGAAGAAGAAAATTACAGTCATTTCTGGAAAGGCTGTCAACTGCTTCTGCATAAGAGGGCAGCTGGAGAGCAGAGCCAAAGCCCTTACGTGATGGTAAAGTAAAGGAAATAATTTGAATGAACATATAAGGCTTTTGTCTCTCAGGCCACCCAAGCCGTTTCCCAAGCAATAGTTAATAACAAGACATGCTACTCTTCCAAATCTGCTGCTGCATATCCCCCCAAGTGGGGTACAACCCCATAAGATGTCCTGCCACCTGCAAATACTGACTGGGAGTGTTTCAGCGTGTGCCATGGCACAGACACACCGCTGGCTCAAGACATAGTGCTACAACCTGTGCACTAATGGACTCTCACCGCAGTGTTCGGCCTCTCAGATCCCACCACAAGCATTTCCCTCCTCTTGGATCAGCATCTCTGCTTATGGTAATTTCCTGCACTGCCTGGCACAGCACAGGGCTACACATTTTCCACCATCATCCTATTATCAACCACATGCCTATAGAAGCTTTTCTTGTTGCCCTTGATGTCATTGATCAGATTTAATTCTGTCAGGAGTTTTGTTTTCCTAACCTGATCCCTGGCTACTTAGATGATCTTTCTGTATTCCTCCCAGGTTAACTGTCCCTGCTTCCACCCTTGGAAGGCTTCCTGCAGACATCCTCTGAGCTTCTCCAGGAGCTGCTTGTTCATCCATGCATTTTTGCCTGACAACTTTGTTGGGATACATCTCTCCTAAGCTTGGAGGAGGTGATCCTTGAATACCAACCATCTTGCTCAGACCCCTCTTCCCTCCAGGGCTTTATCCCGTGATACTTTACCAAGCAGATCTCTGAAGAGGCCAAAGTCTGTTCTCCTGAAGTCCAGGGCAGAAAGCTTGCTCTGCACCCTCCTTGCTGCACTAAGGTTCAAACTCCACCATTCCATAGTCACTGCAGCCAAGGCTGTCCCTGAGCTTCACCTTCCCCACCAGCCTTTCCTTCTTGCTGAGAACAAGTCCTGTATGACTTGGAGCAGGAGATTTCTCTCTCCTCCTGTGTTGCTTATGCCCAGTTATGTTGTTCCTCCCAGGACCAGAGCTTGTGAACATGAGGCTACTCCTATCTGAATAGAGGACATCATTTGCTCAGTCACCCTGGTTGGATGGCCTACAGCAGACCCAGACTATAATCTCACTTGTCCTGTCCTCCCTTTGATCCTGACCTGTAAATCCTTGGTCATCTCTTCATCCATCCTCAGGCAGAGCTCCATGCAGTGGCTCCATGCACTCCAGCTGCTCACTGACAAGAGTCTGAGGAGCACCAAGGAGTTTCTGATGCTGGAAACACCTTCTCATTTGGCTGCACTATGCCATGGTTTGTCAGGTGGAAGAGACAAGCCCCAAACAAGTGTCAGGGGTAGCCTGGAGATGGCCTTTCAGAAACTCCTTTGCCCTCTGGCTGCATCCACTGTCCAAATGCTTCACATACCTTTGGCTCTGGTGGTGTGGCTGTGAGCATTCATAAGGAGACTGAGAGGAACCAAAAACCCTGGCTTGGGCCGTGGAAGTTGGTGCAGTTCCTGACAAGGTGACACCCATTGCATTTCATTCTTAACACCCCATTCAAGCAGTCTGGCCTTCAGCCTGGCCCACAAGTGAACAGGCAGCTCGTGACAATGGGATGTTGCATCTCTCCAGCCACCCAGCAGCCTCCTGCTTGCCCCACCAATCCAGCATCAATGGCCAAGGAAAGCACTGGGAATGGCTTAAAAGCTGAGACCAAAATCTTACAAAAGGGCTGCTTTTCCAGCCATCCTTTACAGCAGTCACATTTCAGGCAGGAGGAAACTAGGAAAGCAGCAGCAGCGGGTGTGCTGTCCCTTCTTGCCTGTGGTAAATGAAGGTCTATTTTGGGAACACTCCTTCCTTGCAGCCCAAGCCCCTTGGAGCCCTAATCTTACTGCCCCAGGTGACAAAGTACATCTAAAATCACTAAGTCTGTCTCCTGCAGAGCTTCATTCCTCATGTACCTAACTCCAGGAGTCTTAACTCCTCCTGGCCCACCCTTCACATGCCACATCCACACATTTCCGTTCATCCTGACCGTGCCTCCCTCCCTCGTCTGATAGTCCTTCCCACAAAAGCACAGCATCCTTCCTGCCCCAGCCTCACCACAAAGCTGGGTTTGTTCACTGAAGCAGATCAGAATGAAACGTAACCATGACCCTTTGAATAAAAAGGATTAGGAGAAGTAGAGAGCTGCCCATTTGAATATGTACAAACACAAAGGGAGGAAGGTAGGGCCACCTCAGGTTGCCCTGGAGGTCCCTCTGCTAGGTCTTGCTGGGCTCAGCCCTGCACTTTAGCCCACAGTCTCTGGGACTATTCCATGACCATAAAAAAAACAACCTGGCACTGACTCTTTACAAACAACTAAGAAAAAAAAGAAACATAATTTAAAAAAAAAAAAAAAGAAAAAAAAAAGGAAACAAGCCCCCCCAGAATGGGATGGTAATTTGGTTTACAAAGACTCTGCCCACCCAGGGAACCAGAGGATTAAAAAGAGAATACATCCAGGAAAAGCAGGATGTATTCCCTCAAGGTAGTAGATATTTGCATGAGCACACTTCATGATAGAGAAAGTCTGCATCCCAAAGGCTGTATGATCCAAACAGCAATACTGTAAATGTATTGGAAGAGGGAAGGAAACTATCTCATTGCCCTATATTATGCATGAGAAACAGCAGTGCAGAGGGATGGGATAACTTACTCGTATCACAGGAAAATAACGCAGAGCCAAGTCCCAAATCCCAATTCAGGACTTAACCACAGGCTATTCTGTACTTTCTATTTTTTTTTCTGTTAACAAAGAAAACAGTATTTTCCTGGATTTCAATCCCCAGTGATACTGCTGGATTTTCTGCCCAGTCGTGAAATATTCCAGGAGTGGGAAGAGCAGATGAAGCTCTAGTGAGTCATGAGCAGACACTGCCTCATTGTGCAACCTGGGCTGTGAGGGTCATGTTCAGCCCTCCAACTCGACCTCTGCTAGCAAGGCCAGACCCAAAATACCTTGCATCTTTTTATAAAATTCCAGTTTTGGTTCTACTGTGGAGTTTCTGCCTCCACTTCTTACTCATTTCTTGGGGCTGTTAAGCCAAACTTAACAAGAAAATCAGCCACCACCTCTACACAGCCGTGCAGGAACACAGTTAACGACAAACCAGGCAGGGTGCCATGGTGCACAGGAACCCAGGCCTTTCAAAGCATCAAGAGAGGGGAGCAATGTTCAAACACCCATAATTGTTTAGCAGAGCTGACTCCACAAACACACACGCTTTTGATTGCAGTCTGGCGACCACGAACACAAACCAGGGTTTTGCTCACCCGCCGCCCCCTCACTTTCAGACTCCAGGCATGAGGTGGCAAGGCAAGGCAGCCTCCCCCAGTGCACAGGTATGATGAAAGCTGGAAAAGGCAGCAGGGAAATTTCCTTAGCTCCCCTGGAGATGTCCTTCCCCCTGTGCCTTTTATTTTCTGTCTGCCTGTTTGTTTGCCTAACTGCTGTCAGCCCATGGAGGGACACCAGGCAAATCCTGCCAGGAGTTCCTCCTCCCATGGCTCTGGCACAAGGCAATTTCCAGCAGGCTCCAAACCTCAGCTCTCTGAAAGCAGCACAAGCCAGTCACTGGAGGAAACTCTGGATTTTAAATTTTTTTTTTCCTAAAATGCATTTCACCATAATTACTTTGGGAAAATGAAGGTAGAGATGCCCAGGAGGTAGGAGGGTGCTGTGGGGAGAAGGGGCAGGTGGCCATCCCATGTGAGCTGGCACAGCCATACTCGCAGCCCTCCCACCAAAATCCCTGCAGACAGCTAAATGGGAATGAGGGTTTTGAAGGAAAATTGAGAGCACACCCGACAAGGCTGAGGAAGGGACTGCCAACAGGCAGCATTAGCTCAACCTGAGCCGAGCCCTCCTAAGCCATACCCTTGAGGGCAGCCACAAGGCAAGGACTCTCCCCTCCCATGAGCTGCTGGCTCCTGTGCTAAACCCCACTCTTCCTCCCTTGGGAAAGGGCCCCACCTATGGGTGAAGGACCCAGGAGGAGCTCTTGGCCCCATCATCACACCTGCCTCCCTTGGAGCTCAGACTAGCCAGGCTCGCTGAAGATGGGCTGAGGGGGAACAAGGGCACCTTTGCAGTGATGGTGCCATCTTCCAGTGGGTACACAGCAGAAAGCCAGGGGACCCAAACCTGAAAACTGGTGGCCTAGATGTGGGAGGCAGATTAGAAATTTACAGGAATGAAGAGCTGGGGAAGAGCTTAGTGTAGACCTAACTGTTGTATGAATGCAGCATAGACAGAAAACGACAGAGGACCTGCATCCTGGTGACTTCTGGTAAGTTCACAATCCAGCATCAAACTCCAGGACCCTGACCACAGTGTGCTGATGCCCAGAAATGTGTCCTGGGACTTGGTGGTCAAGCACAAAAAATTTGGGAAGCAGACTGTTCCCTGAGCTGCTTCAGGATGGCTTCATGAGGAGGTAAAGGATGCTGTAGAACCACCGATGCCTCACTGTCTACTAGAGTCTGAACAGCAAATTTAGGTGTAGCTGTCTCCCTTGTAGATGTCTAAGATTAGATAAACTCCACCCAAAGTGCACTGAGGCATTTCTTAGGTTCAAGAATATGTTAAACGAGTAATCAGAATTAGAAAACTCTGGTGCTGGGAATAGAGGACAGAAGTGCCCTACACCTGACTTCTGAACCAACAAGTGGTTGAAGGATAATATCCATGATCCTCTAACACAGAATTTACAGTTAAACTTCAGGGCCGTGGCTTCCAAATTAAGATAGCTGCCATGCAGAGTAAGTGATAAGAAAAAAACTTTAGATTCTGTTTTATTTTTTAAGAGAAGGCCAGAGCTGAGGGTGTCTGCACTTTCCCCAAGTCATCAGCTCCTTGACAAACAGCCCATTTCCTCTTCTGTCCCCATTCCTCCCAGGGCACCACAGAGCTCAACCAGCAGCGACAGACCATGTTGCAGATCCCAGATGATTTGCTTGCTGGCAAGCAGACTCCACCTCCCTTTCTCCCAAGTGACTTGACACAAAGGACAAAGCAATGCCTGTACAAGCGTCACCAGTCTTGATGCTTGGCTGATCAGCATCATCCCAGGCAGAGAAACATCATATTTTTTGTGGAAGGGAGCAGGAGCAGCTCCCAGGAACAGAATGCCCTGCTTTGTCCTGAAATGGAGCACAACCCTTTCACCCTTTGCCATGCTTCCACCCGCCTTCCCAGCTCCCAGCCTTCAGTCCTTTCAACACCCACAGTTTTTCCACTCTGCCATGAAGCCAAGAGAAATTCTCTGCCATAGGACTCTGTTTAAATGGGTTTAAAAAAAAAAAAAAAAAAAAAAAAAAGGCAATTCTCTACTCCAGGCAAACAAGCTCCTTCTTTTCCCTATGAGGAAGAAGGATAATTGCAAAGCTGGGAATAAAAAATAAAACCCAACAAACTATCCCCAAAGCCTGCTGTAATCAAAACAATTATTGCTCCAAAAAGATTTAAGCCTACAGCCAAGTCACTAAAATGAAGAAACGTCTCCGTGTCCATAGAAAGCAAACAATTCTTGGATCACACAGCAGAGATTCTCTACATCCTTGTTAGAAGGAAAGAATAAAACAGCCAAATGTAATTAATCATAGTCCCAGAAGAAAGGAGGAAATCTCTGCAATTAACTACCTAGACTCATCTTTCCTCTTATGAAAACTAATCCAGCTGTCTGCTTTTACCTTTCATCCACAGGGCTGCCGTAGAAGTCCCTTGCAAATACCAAATCACCTCTCTTTAGGGGTGCACTCACCCGCAGCAAGTGGTCCCACAACAGCTTTGCAGAAAGTGCACAGGGAAGGAGAACCTCTGAAGAGTGTAAACAGAACTCCTCTTAGTCAACTTTTGTGGACGAACTGTTAGGGAGTTTGCACTCTCCAAGAACCTGTGTAGCCCTCAGCTGAACTACAGGAGTTATTTTCAAGCTAGGTATTTTTTATCCACAATCCTGACCCAACTGATCAATTACCAGAAAACACCAATTAAGGAAAAAGAAAAGAAAAGCCTACAAAAATGAAAACACTTTTCAAATGGTTAAGATTACGATTGCTTGTGTTACTAAATTGGCTTATACTTCATCCTCAGGTGGTGAAATCTGCCTGACCAGCAAAGTTTTGGAAAACACGGGAGGAAAATGTAGTACTTTAAAGAGAAGAGGAAGGGCTGGAGTTGGTGGTTACAGCTTGACAGCAGAGGTCAGGATCTAACATCCAGAAAATACTATGCAAATCAGAACAAGACATTCAACTTCCCCAGGGCTAAATAACGGTTGACAAATATTATTCTAACAATGAAAAAAATAACAGACCAGTTCTTTAGGTCAAATAGATCAATGGTAAATACCATACAGAAGAATAATACCAAAATGACATCAGCTGAGGAACTGAGACTGATTTCTACTCCCTGTCTTGTATTCAAAGCACTGCTAACATATGAATATGCTGTCAACAACACATGGGGAATGCTGGCCAGCTTTGTGGTGAGGGAAAGCAAAGAACACAGAGTAGACAGAAATCTCCAGCTTTGCTCTTCCATGACACAGCAGAAACGCTTCTTTTCAATAGAAGGTGATGGGGTCATTCTTCTGTGGGGGGAAAAAAAAAAAATAGTGATTACGCAGCTCCAAGGACAGCTAGAGCCTTCCTGTGGGAAACAGGGAGGAAGGATTAGCAGGCAGGCTGTGGGATTCAGCAACAAGGCCGAGGAGGCTGGGGCATGTCCATAAGGCAGCAGCGCTCCTTTCCTGCGGGTGGGCGCGGCAGACACGGCCGCAGGGGATGGCGATGCTCCGGGCGCCGTTCCGTGGCACGGAGCTGCTGTCATCTGAATTCCTGCTCTCCACCGGTATCAGCCGGAACACTGCAGCACGGCGGATCGTTCCTCTGATCTTCGAACTGAAATCTGGCAGGGAGCTAAGCGCAGTGGGGTTTGGCTGCAGCAAACCTTTCTACCAAAAACACCCAGAGCGGCTTTCTCAGCGTGAAGCTGGTGTTTATCAAATCCTATCAACCCTCTCCGCACATCAGGGTGCCCAGGAGGGCGCTGCCAGCACGGCAAAGCTCGTCCCTTGCTAACAATTTCCCCTCGTCGTTCCGGAGGGATGCACAGACCTTCCAGGAGAAGGGCAGACGCTGTCGGCGGGCAGGCAAATGCTTTCCCCAGCCCTGCCCCAGGGTGCAGGCACCGCGGCTGCCCGGCAGGAGCAGCGGGCCGCAGCTGCCCTCCGCAGGAGGCGGGGGAAACAGCCCCTGCATGGGAAAGCCAAGGGATGGGCTCGTTTGCCACGTGCAGCTGCTTCACTTTCCCGTAATTATGGACAAGATTCACTTTCCTCAGCGCTGTGCTGCAGACACAAGGTTTAAGGTCCAGAGGCTTTCAAAGTGAGCGAGGAGCCTGGAAGCCGAGCCCTGACATCCAAAACCTAGACTGCCTTCAAGTCAATGTCCCTGAGTAATTAAATGAAACAGGAGATTCCCTCCCACTGCTGCTGTTCTATAAACCTGTGACTGATGCACACGCTGGAAAGTGAAACCCCATAAATTTTTGCTTGATAACAATGCTTCTTCTATGCTGATATTTAAATATGGGCATATAACCAAAGCTGAGAACTGAGCCAACCTCCGTTAACTTTCAGTTAACACATAAAGGTCTACAATTACTGCATTTGATTAAAAATAATACTTATTAAAACCAGCACTCCACCAGCAGTATCTATAAACACTTTAAAATGATGATCAGTTACTATTATGTACATCTCCAATTTTAATTTTATGTAACAATGTAATAACTACAAAATGAATCCTCCTGGTCAGTTTTGTGTCACTTGGCCAACACTGCCAAGATACAGCAGCCAACAGGTTTTAGGGCTGCTCCCTGAGGTGGCAAGGTTAAAGTGTTCAACTCAACCTGTGAAAGGATTTCACACACAGAATTGCATCACTGCAGCACCTGAGTGCATGTGGAAGCACAATGAGGTTCAGAAAGCAATACATGACACCCCACATCATAACCCACTGCGCCTCATTGGAAAACACCCAGGAGATGTATGACCATACACAGTCCACAGAGCTTATGGCACTAGGATGAGTGTGATTTTTACCCCCTGTCTTATGCTGTAGAGTTATTTTAACCTGAGTCTGCAGAAGCAAGTATCCATAGTAAAAAGAAGTAGAGAAAACAAAAGCCTGAAAGTTCCCAAGGGATTTTTTTTCCCCCACTACAGCAATGCTGGGGAATCCTCCAAGGAGATTACAGCCACATGCGCTTCACTGCCTGCAAAATTCTCTGACACACCATACCTTTTGAGCATTTCTTTCCTGCTGCAGAATGTAAGAGAAGGTGGCAGCCTGCTATGATGTGCCAGGCTGTGGAAAGTCAACATGGAATTGTCAGGTGTGTACTTCATCTTGCTGTGACAGGGTTAGACCTTCTCACTCTCTTCCCCTGCTGTCCCAAGCTTGCTTTCCCCTTTCCCATAGCCTTGCCCTATACTGAACATCCCACAAAGACACCATTTTCTCCACCAGTTTCACAGTGCTCCTGATTTCTATTTCTCCGTTGTACAGTATCATTTCTTAAAAGCTGCTTTTCAGCACACTCAGCTCCAAAAACAAGACAATCAGGAGAAAGACAGAATCCACTTCTCAATCCAGCTTGTTTTTAAACGTATTTAAGTAGGCAGAAGGTGAGATTTGCAACAAGATCTCCTTGAAAACAGTGTGAGTATTCTTTGTGGCAGCAGGGAAAGCAAAATTTTGAGTTCTGGTATGGTCCTCTGCTGCCACCAGGAGTAAGACAGCATCACAAGCTGTAGGGCAGCAAAATACCCCTTAGCAGCTCCCTCAATGATTGCAACAAAATCAATACCAAACAAGTGGGCCACTTACCCGAATTTGGTGGACAGAACACCTCCCAGGGCAGAGCCAGCAATGATGCCCACTCCAAAGCAAAAACCCAGCTTCCCCAAAGCACCAGCACGTTGGGAAGGAGTAGTCATATCTGTAATAACCTTCTGAGCACCTGCGGGGGGGGGGAAAGATATCCCTTAAAAGAATCTTGCCATGGGGTTTGAGCAGATGTGCCAGCAGTTCCCATGGTTTTATTGCTAAGCCATTAAGAGCTTTTGGTTTTGTTGTTTGTTTTGGGTTTGTTGTTTGTTTGGTTTTTGTTGTTGTTGCTATTTGTTTTTGTTGTGGTTTTTTTCCAATTAAAACTTTTCTGGGCTGGTTTCTGGTTAGAGGCAATTTCCTCAGCTTTTAGTTTTCATACATTGCATGGAAGAGAGCCCCCAAATAAGCACTGTCACTCTCCTCTAGGAGCCTCACAGTCCATCAGTTTTGAACACAATAGCCCACTAGTCATGAGAAACAGAACCGTTCAAACCACTCAAATAAACCACTTCACCAGTAATAGGAAGCATTATCAACTTGATTCTTCTTGCATGAATTACATGGACTTCTAGTAGCTGAAGTTTTTCTTTTACGTGAAAAATATAGGAAACATCAGCCCAAACAGAACAGCTTGTTGGGTAATGGAAGGTATTTTTGTAACAATGTTTAATTTTTACCAGGATGCTCATTTTATCCGGAGAACAGGAGAAGCTTTAGTGTAAAGTATCCTGGTTGCAAGAAGGCAGCTGAAAAGTCTGGGATAACACTGCTGCCAGCATGTGACTCCCACCTACATCTGGATGACCAAGGCCAAACTGTTTCGTCAGGATTATACAGGAAGATGGGCCTGGAAGTCAGACTAATAAGCACTGCTTTCCACAGGTAGTACACCTGCTGTTTCATGTTCTTTCATCCCTGAGGACCATTACATGTTCCTCCTGCCTTCCTTCCTGCTGTTCAGTCTATTGACTTCCACTAAAACAAGCAAGAAGGGGTGGGGTAGGGGGTGGGGTGGGGTGAATCAGGCAGCAAAAGCAGTTTGGAAAGCTCATCCCTGACTGACCTTACCTGGTATCCCATGCATGAACACTCCTGGCAGCCTGGAGAGGAAGAGGATGGGGATGCTGGTGGAGAGGGACATAAGCAGGAAGAAGACACTTCCAGATACACAGGAGAGAATTAAGGCTGCTCGGGCACCAAACTGATCTGCAAACCTGGTACAGAAATGGCACAAGTTTGTCAGTTTTCTATTTAGGTTTAAAAAAGAAGAAAAGAAAAAAAAAAGAAAGATAAGACTTCTCAATAGTAAATCAGTTTTGCTCCTATTTAATGAGAGCAAACAACACCACAACTAAACACACTAACAAACAACCACAAACCCATCAAGCCCCAAAACAAACAGGCAAAAATCCCTGTTGGATCAGGTTTTGACCCAGCTCCAACTCTTTGCTGTAATTCAACTCGAAAAAGCTTAAAAAGCTTAAGTTGGACAAAGTCTGAGAGTACCACAGAAAGGGTTCTGAGCAACAGGGCCTAAGACGACCATAAACCAGGCCTTAGAGTTTCTCATTGCAATTCCTCCTTCCTTCACTTTATTGAAACTCTATATTACAGTTAGCAGATGAACAGTACCTTGCATAGCAATTAGTTGTGCTTACACTAAGAGTAACAACCCCCTAAATGCCAGGGTTGGTCTACAGACAGAGCTAAGCTTAAGTAATTAAAAGGGTTTGTGTTGAGGGAGAGGTACAGGTCAAAACTTCACTGTTTATATGTAAGCCAGGGCAGTTTACATTTGCTGCTTGTAACCTAAAGACCACAAATCATTACATTGTTGGTGTGGGGATTTTTTTTTTTGTTTGTTTTGTTACTTAAAAGCAAAGACAGTGCTTTATCTTTTTATGTCTGTTTCGGAGCATCAAGCAAGGACACAAAAAACTGAGCCAAGAAACACATTCTCTCTTATCCACTTTCTTCCTATTTTCTATTTAATCTCTCCCTATGCTGACATCAAAGAAGTCTCGTGTCTAGAAAAATTCTTCTCATCTCAAACCTACACTGCAAATTTCGGCTTCAATCTGGCAAAGGACACCTTCAGTCCCAGACAGATTCTGGTTTGCCATTTTCCATCCCTTCAGCAGTGATTCTGGATTTTACTTAAAGACATACATAGAGGAGAACCAGATTTCAGATGGCACCAGATCCAGGACAGAAATACTCCAGGTTTGTGTATTAATAGGAAAAGCATTAAAAGTGGGCCCTTTATACCATCTCCATTCTTAGAAATTCATTTTCTTCCAAGCAGTAATGTAGAATCAAATGTTGCTGTTATTCATTTGAAAATGTGTCCAAGGGCTGAGATCAGATCCTCAAAGTGCCACAGTCCACATACCAGAGGATCCTGTAGAACTCCCAGTCTACATCAGCCAGATGTAAATTCCCTGCAGGTAAACTGAAGCACACACCAGCTCCCTATCCATTTATTCATTTGATCATCAGTAGCAGGATCAAGAAGAGAAGTTAGATTTTCTCAGTCTCGTTTTAGCTTTCTGTCACTGAATTACACATATCTTTCAAGTTGTGGGGTTTTTTTGTTTTGGTTTGGTTTGGGTTTTTTTTTGTTTTGTGTTTTTTGGGGTTTTTTTTTTTGGGGGGGGTGGGTTTTTTTTGGTTTTTTTTTTCCCCCCTGGTCTTCAGGAATGCATTCTCCCACCTCTCAAATTTTTTAGGGCTATTTACATTTCATTAGGAAGAGGAAGCTCTGTTTCTTGGGGTAAAGAGGTAGAAACCCCAAATCTTTTCCACTCTTTTCTTATTTTGCTAGCTGAGTTTATAGATATTCTTAAAAGATTCTTAGAAGTTCTTAAAGCTCCATGCAAGTCTAAGTTTGTATTCAACATGGATGCAGATTCAGCTGATGAAATGACACAACTTTCAATTATTGTAATTGCTCTACTTACCATCAATAAAGACCCTTTTTTGTTTGTTGTGTTGTTATTGTTGTTTCCCAGTCACAAGACATTTTAAGGTTACACATGGCTGTAAAACATTTGCAGGATTAAGCTGTTAGGACCTGGGCTCTGAGGACTCTGGTGGTTTAAGCCCATTCCCAGGATATTGTTACACTTAAATGTGTGTTATTAAAATGTAGCTAAGTTAACATAAAGGCTGCTTCTATGCAGCAGTATTTCTAATAATAGCATTTGTTTTTCCCTTTCTCATTATGAAATCCTCAAACATTTCAACAGGACCAGAAACCAGAACTAAATGAGTTTTATGAAAGTGTAAAAATGCCTGGCCTTTTTCAGCTATGTAAAGGGCCATGAGAATCATTCTCACCTTCCAAAAATGTAACCTCCCACAAGCTGGAGGACACCAAAGATGGTCTGGAGATAGCCAAATCCCACTGAATCCAAACCTAGGCTCTTTGCCAAGTACTAAAAATGAAGACAAAAGAAAACAAAAAATAAGAAAAACCAAACAAAACAAAAAAATAGAAAAGAAGCACGCTATATTTATGAATAAACATCTTAATATCTGTGTAGAAAGGATCACCACTCCAAACAACCCCTTCCTTTAATCCCCCACCCCTACACAGGAAATCTTCACTGGGTCAGACACTGGCAGTTTAATAAAGACCAAATGTCTCTGTCCCACACCTGAAGCATGAGGAGATGTGATCAAAACCATCAATTTTGCACTGGGTGACAAGTTTGTATTACCATTTACCTTTGCAGTTCAACACAGCTGAACATACTCAGCAATTGCTAAGGGGGATAAGGGAAGTTTTAAACCTTCCTGCCTCCAGACCCTGCGCCTGGAACAGCCCAGTTACCGTCTGGGAGATGACTATGAAAAAGTCTTGGAGCTGTTGTTTAATCAAACAAATCAGAATCCATTCAGGTACAACATGGGCAAATATTGCCTTCACTGGATGGTAAACCCACAGCCTGAGCTTGCAAAAAACACAGATGCACACCTTGAAGAGCCAAGGAGCAGTTATTTCTGATTGATGTGTTTGTTGTGTCATGTTTTTGTTTAGCCTGGAAGTGCAGGGAGATCTTATCTCTCTCTCTACAACTGCCTGAAAGGGATTGGTAGCCAGGCGGGGTCAGTCTCTTCTCACAAGTAACTAGCAATAGGACAAGAGGAAATGACCTCACATTGCGCCAGGGATGGTTTAGGTTGGATATTGTGAAAAGTTTCTGCACTGAGAGGATTGTCAAGCACTGGAACAGAGTGCCCAGGGAAGTAGTGGAATTGCCATCGCTGTGAAGGTGTCTTAAAAATGTGTAAATGTAGCACTCAGGGCCTTGGTTTGGTGGTGGACTTGGGAGTGTTAGGCTTCTGATTAGACTCAATGACCTTAAGACTTTCCAACCGAAAGTCCTCACTGATTCTCTAGAATCAGATAGAAGAGCCCAGTAAGTGAGAAGCAATGAATCCCACTGAGCTGGTTAATTACACACTTAGAAAAAACCCACCTTTGATCTGAAATCTCTGCTTCCTGATAGCTGCTGGATGGGTCACTCTCACACTCCATGCAAGAAGACACAACCTACATCAGCTTCACCCAGAGCCCTCAGGCCAGGAAAGAGCTCTAGGTGCTACTGGCAGCCCAAGTAATAAAGCAACTTTTTATGGCCTGGGCTTACCCTGGACAGAGACACAGCCTGCGTGTTAGGTAGGAATACCAAGTATTCCTTTCAGTTTCAAGGATATCTTTCCTCTTTCCTGCTAAAATCTAGCAGTTTTAAAGTCTCCTGACTTTACCGGAAAACTACAGAAGCTGGCATTGAAGGAAATTTGCTGTGAAGCAAGAGAACCCATACTCACAGGCATGACTCCCATCTGCATGAAGAGAAAGGTCAGGTCTAGAGCTGCAATGACATAGGCAACACGGATCACTTGTCCCCTTTTGGCCTCTCCCAAGCAGCCACTCTCTCCCAGGGTCTCATTCCTCATTCCTGAGGCTTCTTTCTCACCTCTAGTGCTGGTTTTTGCATTCATGGTGCTCACAGAATTACTTGTTGCAGGACGGACAGGAAAAAGGCACGAAGGGACTTGCGACCTGTGAATGTGAAGCACAGATAAGGCACACAAGTTGTGCGCACAGTTCAAAGCTTACGGTGTGAAAGGTGCTGAGCCAGCATGCCACGGGTTTAATGTTTCTTTCTTTCTTTTTTCCTCTTCCCTTTGCTTACTTGCTAGGCAGGATCAAAGGTAACCCTGCATCAAACCAGGGATCTGGTTGTGCAGCCTTGTCCCAGGTGGGCTCACTGCCCCAAGTGTCATCACAACAAAGTGTCCCAGCGAAAGTGAAAGTGAACATTGCCCCAAACAAGAGCACGTGATAAGCCCTTCCACTCTTAACTATTTCTCTTTCTTCACTTTTATTGCCCCTGGTGGCTCAGGAGAGATGGCTGCTTTAATTCTTCATGAAAGGCACTTTGCTTTTATTTTTGGAGGTTGCAAGTGAAGATTACAGCAGAACAGCTATTTCCAATTCCAGCAGGTTTGTACAGATCTTGAAATAAACACAGGTCGTGCATGTAGTTAGAGCCCTTCTCATCACCTTTGTCTGAGCCATTTTCCCTCCTTTCCAGATACTGCAAATTTATAGTAATTCTGAGCTAGCAAATGTTCACATGTGACTCCACTCAAACTACAGATTACCAGCCAAGGTCAAAAGCATTAAAAAAAAAAAAAAAAAAAAAAAAAATTAAATCCATGCAAATCATGAGGCTGACTGCCAGCTGGGGAATGAAATAAATAAGACTCGTTTGGCCTTTGGGGGTTTTGTTGTTTGCTTACTTGTTTACTTAGGGTTTTATTTGTTTGTCTGCTTGCTTATTTGCTCGGGGTTTTTTTTATTTGTTTTCTAACTCGTTGAAGCCTGGGAGTCTGGTTGAGGATTATCTTTATTTTGAAGAGAAAAAGAAGGCAGAGATCCCAATGCTCTGACTTTGCAGAATTGTAGGACTTTTGGAAAGGAAGGGAACTGGAGATCTCACCCACCCTGCTGCTTCAATACATCAGTTCAGCTGTGGCTTTTTCTAGGCAAGCTTTGAAAATCTCAAAGAAAAGAGATTTGTCCCTTCTCTAAGTATCTGGGAAGGAAGTTTTTCCTCCTGTCCAATCTTAATTTCCTGTGCTGCAGCTTGACCATGTCACCCAGTCCCTCTAATTTAGTAACACCTCAGCTTAGAAACAGTCTTGACTCACCATGAAGGCTGACACAAACACATCAACACAGAGACACACACAGCTGTCTGCTGGCTTGGATCTGGAGTGGTTGTCAGAGCTCTAGGATTCCAACCAAGCCTAGGGAGAGAGAGCTGTAAGATCTCTGGGCACACCTTCTTGTTCAATATGTCACCACCGAGCCCTGGGATTTGCTGAAGGCTGCCAGGCTCTACCTCCTGGCAAAGGAGGGGGAAGTCCAAAGGTTAAATCTTTCACCAGGGTTGGGTACCATATCAATGGAGATTGCACTGAACCAACCCTTCACAAACTTAGAGCATGAGTGAAAAAAGCGCCTTCAAAAATTACTTTCCTACAGCAATACTGGCATTCAAGAAGATGCAGCTCACAAGACCCCAGAATTTGTATTTGTTACTGAGGAAAGATGACTCCCCAGCACATATCCCAGCTCAACAAAAAATCAGTGCTCAACATTCAGCTCATCTCAGAGCAAAACAATGGATTTGCCTGCACTTCAAATGTCCTTCAGCACAGCACCAACATCATCACTCCCTGGCTTGTGCTGGATAGGCACAATGTACAAATTATCATTGAACAGAAGAGTAAAATTAATGACAGAATTCTGTTTATTGTTGCGGTGCCTTATGCATGGTCTCCACCCTTACCCAGGCTGGTTCAGGCACTGCGGCATGGAAAGGTATGGACAGCTGGCAGTGCCAGTTAATCCGATCCTGTGGGGCCTTGGCTCCTACGTGACCTCGGCGGTAGGCACAGGTGGTGCAAGGCAAGGATGGTGGACATAGAAAGGCAGACTCTGCTGAGACTTTATTGGAGCCCCAGCACAGGACCTCCACACCTCCAGTAGCCGCCTGGCAGAGCCCGCCCGGCTGCTTGCCAGCACCTTTTATTTGGGGGTGGAACAAGGAGAAGAGGCAGGGGGTGAGCAAATCAGGGATCACCAGGAGGGGTCACACAGGTGAATGATATTCTCATAAACCAAACATAAATGATGTGGAGGGACCCTCTCTGGATCTGACCTATCACTCAACGCCCTTGGGAGAACTTTCTAGCTCCAGGGGAAGGCCCCCGAGATGACAGGCAGACCCCAGAGGAGGGGGAGTGGGGGATTGACATATAACGGTTGGAGGGGAGAAAAACAGGGAAAGACCATTAGGGGGAACTGTTGTAATGCATTAATTTGGTTTTTATTGTGTTTCATCGAATTTGTAATGTTTTTTCCCTGTTCCCCTTTTACTGTATCATGTGGGTTGTTCGGCTTGGCCGTGCCCATCCCCCATGCTGGAATGTAACCCAACTCTGTTCCACTCCCACCTTGTCCCTGATTGGGGAGTGGGTTGTCCATGTCTCTAGGCCCATTCCCCCGGGGAAAAAAGCCCCAGGATGGGTGGAGCCTAATGGACTGGCTCCGGAGTGGATGGGAAAGGAGGTGAAACTAACTCCTGGGCAAATAAAGCAATATTTTCCCCCCCAGACAAAGAGCATGTTGTGTTCCTCTGAGGAATGGTTTTTCCCCTCAGAATCCCCCTGAAGCCTGTACTATGTAGTTTCACCCTTTTTCCCCTATCATACCTACTCCTGACCCTACTGGCTCAGGGCCAATATCTTTCCTTGGCCCAAAACTAGGTAAACCCCTGTCTCTTCCTGTTCACTCTCCCTCTTCTCGGGCTCCTGGAACATCACATCGAGAGTAAAGCTTGGACGGAAGCCTGGGGGTGAGAGACACTCTTTTGAAATCTTTATTCTGTCTCTATGAAATATATTTCCCTAAAACCCCTGAATAACTGAGCTAGCGAGAGCCAGAGGGTGGCTAGAGGGAAGTATATTTTCAAGAGCAGGCTCTTTCCTCTTGCCATCAGCAGTCGTCTGGTCTCATAAAGAAACACCTCAGGGAACAAACAGGGGTACATAGAACGAACCATAAATTAACAGCACATACAATAAACCCAAAACAAATCCTACACCACTACAGTTTATGGAGGTTTTCAGACGACCAAAAAAGTGACTCATGCAAATGCAATGTACAACAGTGCTTACAGGAAACCTTGCTGCCTTGGACTTGAAAAGAACCAATAATTTGTCTGGTGAGTTTGTCTCAGCAGCAACTGGAAACAGATCCCAGCAAGGTGATCAGGGCAGCCACACCAGTGGCAGATGCAGCCACTCTCCACAAAATAGGAGCCTTGTCCTGCCAGGGCATGCAGTGCAGACAGCTAGCTAGACACATGCTCTCCCTTGGATCTGGCTTCTTTTTACTGGCATTGACAAGGGAAGTGGAGTAAAAAACCACAGAGTTTCATTTCCAGCCTCTGGGGCTAAAGATGCAGTTCTAAAAAGCAGGAAGTTAAACTTGCTGCCTGGTGTGGAGGTATCCATGGGGAATAAGCTGTGATCATAAGTTCCTGTACACCCTGGATGGTGTAGTACCCATGACTGCTCCGTAGCATCCTAGATCAGGCTGCAAGTAAGAAAGTGCCCTGGGCCCAACTTGGTGATCATCTCCCAACAGTATTGTCCTTTGGCAGGATCATTTCCCCATCCCAGCACTTTGACCCGCACAGGACAAAGAAGGTGGCAAGGAAGGAAGGAACTGCCACAAGAAGGTGGCAGTTCTAAGCCATCTTTACAAGGCAGTGGCCAGGTCATGTCCATGCTACCCTGGCCCCAGGAATGCAGGTGTGGGCTGTATTCTCCAAACCTGGCCAAGATGTTGGCAGCCTCAGATCATTTCAGTGTCCTCTTGCAAGGTCTTCTGCACAGGAACTTGGACTTTCCTGACTTTCAGCGCCTGATTTTTAGAATCTTGCCCCATGAATCAATCAGCCCAAGGGCTAAATGTGGCAGCAGGAGCACTGATGGAAACACAGCCAGTGTGGTCGACACAAGACAAATTCTCCTCCTCCCCTGAATGAGAAGTCTGACTGAAAATGTCTGCAGGAGCCTAAGCAGGGTAGAGATTAACCCCACTCCCAGCTATGCTCCACTGAGGACCACATTTGCAGCCATGCAGCTCAGGGCCAGCTCATTACACCTGTAGTGACAATGCACCACTAATGACAGATGGCATAGGCTGGCACTGCACTTTTATCTAAAGGCTCCTTCTGGCTCAGTTATAGACTGCACCCTGGGTAGCACTCAGTCACTGACAAGCCATCTTTGAAAAACAAAATTAATTTTAAAACTGGGGAGGAGCAGGTTATGAAGAGGAAATGAGTTTTCTTGGGTATGGTAAATAAACTTTGAATAGACATATATTTCAGGGAGACTACCATGAAAACGAGCAGGGAGATAAATATCTTGTGGTAAAATTGCAGATTAGTCCATTAGCTATGCATTAAGCCTTGCCACTTATTCTCAGCAATTTTGGAGTATTTATAGTTACCTTCCTGGTGTATCTTTCTTGAGGCCAATTTATCTGGTGATCTCTGAAAAAAAATAGAGCAGGAAACCTGAGAACATGTTTTAAAAAAATCATAAAAGATCACTGTTTATGTTACTTGGGCAGAATTTTTTTTCTTAAATTGCTGGAATGGGAAGCAAGGCTAGCACATGCATAGGGAAGGGAAATCCACCCACATTAATAACAAAAGTTGAAAATGTTGGTTGGAAAACAATAAAATTGGGGGGGGCGGGGTGGGAATCTCAAATCCTTCTCTGAACTTGTATTTTTTCACAGAGGAAGCTTTATATGATCTGGAGGAACATGAGGTACCCTGGGTGGGATTCTGCAGGGTGTCAGAACAAGTTTTCAGCCCCAAAGGAGCCTGGGAGAGAGATGAAAATGCAGATGTACTGCCCAGCAATGAAGGGCATCTCTCAAGCCTCAATCCTCTATGAATTTAAACTGGCCAGTGTCTTCAGCTGCACAAAAAATCGGAGATGGGATGAAGGAAATCCTATTCCAACGCAGATCAGTCACAAATCCTTGCCCTTTTGGGTGTGCATCCGTATCCATGGCAAGCATGACAGCTGGCTGGAAATGCCAGGGAGGGAATCACTGCCTCTTGCTGTCTGCAAAACTTTCATTTCTTCTTGCAAAGAGAAACAGCATTCCTGTGTGCTGTGTACTGGGGGTGCCAGGAGGCACATGAGGTGTGAGATGAACCGTTATGAACATGCCTCATCTCCCTGCCCAAGACGCAGCAGAGCTAACCTTTCCTCTCTTTGGAAGAGCACTAAGAGGCCACCAATCAAAAACAGTGAGGAAGACAGACATTCAGACATGGGGGCACATAACAACCCTTCATGGAGACACAGTCCTCAGGGAGCCATTGTCCTGGGCATGTTTCTTAAACTCTGTAATATGAGAAAGGAAATGGAAGAATTATCTCGAAGCAATTCCTCAATAGTGGGAATGCTGAACAGTTGTAACGAGGGAAACTGCTCAACACCAGCCATGGTTGGTGGGAGCCATCAAATCTGCAGGATCTGGCCTGATCCCTCTCTTTCACCAACCCCAAGACTAAAGGAACAGGCCTCATTTGTACTCTGGTGAAAGATTTATACAGTTAAGCAAATAAGAGCATAGATGGCCTGGTATTGCCAAAATTATATCCCAAGTTTGTTGACTGATTTATTCCTTTGTCTAATTGTGTGCATGAGAAAAGCAGCTCACTAATGAATGGAAAGGGAGTCCACATGGCCAGGAAAAAAAAAAAAAAAAAAAAAAAAAGGCAGCCATGCTAAGTTTACAAAAGAGTACCGTCTTCAGGGATTTTTCATAAAAACTGCAGAGACAGTCCAAATCAACAATGAAATCAGGTTCCTGGTAGCTGCTGAACTCTTTTAGCTTTTTCTATGTGTGTATTAAATTTCAAAAAGCAATTATTTATAATTTGTTTTTATATAAATGCTGGTGCACGTATTATGCCTGGCAAATTATTTTGTGAAATAGAAAAGCCTATTATTCATTCTCTTGGTAAAGTCATTGTTACTTAGGATATTAAACTGCAAATCACATTTTATCTGAAAGGTCCCTTCCAACCCAAAGCATTCTATGAGTCTATGAAATATGGCTGGTTATTATCAACATTTTTATGGTAAACCCCCAAAGGTCCAACTAATACTGAAGCCTCCTTAGGTGCCCTGTAAACACAAAAAGAGGTTGAGACTCAGATGAGGGAAAAGTATTAAATCCTCCTTGTCTTGCAGATGGGACTCTAACAGACAGAGGGGTTTAATGACTTCCCTGAAAACAGAGGAAGTCTGTGGAAGAAGCTGGAGTCACATTCAGTCATCCTTTGGATGCCAGTTGCCTTGTTTAACCACAGGGCAGTTTCTTCTCTCTAATATGCTGGAAAAATTAAAATAAAAGAGAACACTTCTGAATACTGGAATTTGACAATAAAACATGAAGATGAGGCAGAGACGGTGTCAATTATAAGAGAGCTTTGGAAAAATCCCGTGGCCTGAATTCAGGGGAGTTACACCAAAAATAACATGACCAAATAGGAAGAAAAACTCAGTTCTTTGTACCCATCCAGTCTCCTGGGCTCCAGCAGGACCTCACCAGGGCAGGAGCCTCCTGTGCCTGCTTACACTGAGTAGCACCTTGTGTGGGGTGATTTCAGCTTAGCCTGAGGGCTCACCTCTGGATCATCTCCCAGGGCTGGCCATGGCTGTGGCCTTCCCTACCCAGAATCTTTTCTGAGCAAACAGAAACCCTGCAAAGTTCAATGAGCTGTTGCCACACAGTGCAGAAGGGCTGCTGGGCTGCTTCTCCCGCAAGCAGGGACATTAAAAACCAGCAAATGCCTCCAGTCTGTTATGCCAGACTGCTGAAGAATCAGCAAGCAAAAGTGAAAGCCCAGATCTGCTGCATGACCTCTCTGCTGGGCAAATGGTCTCCCCTAGACTTGACATTCTTCCTCCTCAAGCCACACTTGTTTCCAGCAAGCCTGACCTGTCCATCTCAGTAGGAAAATATGATCGAAGGACTGGTTATTCTGTCAGCTGCTGAGCAAAAACACACTAATAAGCCTTGGTGACAGCCCAGAATCAATGGATGTTTCTGCTGCCTCTGTGGTTGTGTCTTCAGCTTCCTGGCATGTTGGCATGCCCAGTCCTCAGACAACTCGCTGCTGGATAATGGATGAAACCCTGGGCTCCAAGATACACACAATGCATTGGGAGTCCAAGGTTCATGGCCAAAGGATATTCTAGAAGTGACAAATCCAGATACACACACAAATGAAGCCTCATGCTTTGCCTGCAATATGCAATGTTTCATTCAGCTGGTATTATACAGCCACCTTCTGGAATTGCAGCAATGTCTGGAATGCAAAAGCTGTTTATCATTTAAATAACATTTAGGCCGTTATAATTTATATGAGAATTGTGACTGATTGGGGCTGTATGGAGCTTCTTGTTGTGGTTTGCTGTAGGAATGCTGCAGATTTCCTTTGCACACATAACATTCTGCACACAATGGGAGTTCCAGACATTTTCAACTAGTCTCAAGCCTTCTGCCTTTACCAAAACATTTTCCTGTGTCAGAATCAAACAACTGCGGAATTTATAAATCTCAAGCATTCAGGAGGCCACCAGCAACACAATGTAACAAGGATCTCTCTGCCATTTAGCCTTTAACAAAGCTGTACACAGCACAAACAAAACACAGGTGTGTATCCAGCGTTCCCACTACTGCACATTTCTGTATAGAGCAAGTAGAAAAGGGTCTGTAAAACCATGCGCATCCCAGGGACAGCTTCCCTGAACAGAAGGGGGTCTGTGCTACATGCTGAGACAAACCCTTACTAGTTCAGGATCAGGGGAGACATTTCCTCTTCCAGTCTTGCACAGAACCATCATGCCATGAGTGGAAAGAAGATAGCTGACCCCATGGCTTCATCCCCTACACGAGTCGGGGGATAAACTTGTGTTGCAGATATTTGCTGCCCATGGCTGGAAGAGACAAAGATATTCAGTCATGCAGGCTGGATTTATCAGCAGCTTAAAAATGTTGAAATGTGCAAACATGGTTTCACGGCCCCTGATCTATCTGGGCTCTAAATGACTTAAAAAGCCTCATCCAAGGTTCTTATTCTTCTCCTTCAAAGTAAAACACCTCATTTCAATGAAGGCTTGAATGGTCATGTAAAGTCAGAGCAAATCCTGAAGTTCACACTGTTGCAAGTTGGAGCAGAGCATGTACCCCTGAGTATCAGTCAACTTACCCAGGAAAACCAAAGTTTTTAAAGATCTGGAAGACCCAAGCCCTTGGAGGTATCCTCTCTGCTATCTAGGCCTGCACCCCCTGCATCAGCAATAAAGGCTGTAGTCATGGCTACTTGGGGAGAATGATTACAATCTTGATTTTAGTTAGAAATACAAGAGCAATGACAGTCCTAAAAATGCTGGGGTTTTTTTGTTCAGACCAGCAGAAGGCTTTGGAGATGCTTCATTTTTTTTTCTCCTGGCCTTCCCCATTCAAATTCTGCTTGAATTTACCTGAGACAAAAAGAAATCAAGCTGCCTTTGCTGGAAGTGGGAATTCCTTATGGACTCCTTAGCACTGAGATTGTAGGGGGAACCCACTAAGGCTCTTGAGTGGATATGAGGGATTCTCACCTCAAACTGGTTTGGGGAAAATTTTCAAGCAAAACCAATGCTGAATATAGAATACAACTCTAGCATGGAAAGATAGATGAGAGTGGAAAAGTTCAGAAGACACATCCCTTTGCTCAACCTACTCTATCATATAATTAAGTGCCATTTCAAATATATCTGAAATTTTGCTGTGAAAAGCCAGAACCTGCATAGGACCATTTGATTCTCCTCTGCCCAGTTTCAACCTCTATAGGCATAGCCTTCCCTCAGAGCAAGCAATGATGATGTGTTTCTAACATGTTGCAGATATGTCTGATACAGGAAAACACCAAACCTGCTCAATTGTTCTCTCTTGAAAGCTCATTTCTTATAATAATTCTTCAGAATTATTTTGGAACAACACCAGGACTTGTGAATTAAATTTATCTCTCTCTGTAAAGAATCAGAGCAAACTTTGCACACTGTTAGGATCCAACCCTGGCATCAGGACATGAGTGGCACTCACACATTTTCCTGAGACAAAACACCTAAAAGCAATTTATTATTATATTTTTTTAAATCAAAATACTTTTAAAAGCTTGTCCCTGAGATGATTACAGGATCACAATGCAGAAACCAAGCAAATTCTACATGGTTTTTTTTAGACTAGCTCTGTAAAACTGCCTCAGGGAGGGTGCTGGGAAGTAATTCCCCAACTTCCAAACGTGACTGGGTCCTGAAGGCTGCTGTTAAAACCGACACAAATCTACTCAGCAGGTCTGCCCAGCCTCTCTCCTCACTACCTTCAAAAGAAAACAGTAAGGATTTATTCCTTTTATTTATTGCCCAGTACTGCCAGGGGAGTAGTGGGTTATATTCCTTTTAAACCTCATCAATCAAATTGCCAAATTTAGCCATCTCTGTGCAGGTGAAGCAACAACCACCACAAATCCCACTGGAGGTGCCTTCAGAAGCAGCAGGACTGCCAAGGAAGGTCAGAGACAAATCTTGCTTAATGGCTGTGGTGCATGAAAAGAAAAGACTAGATTAAATTTGCAGCCTGGTAGTTAAAAAAACCAAAAAACAACAACAAAAAAAACCCTATTCTTCCATCTGCAAAGCAAGTGCATTTGATCTAGAAAGCAATGAAATTCTGTAAACATACTTCCAGAGCAAACACAACCATTTGGCCACTGTCCGCTTAAATGATTTCACCTGGCTTCTATTTTCTCTTTGAATACCAATGATGACCATTTTTACTTTGAGAAGTAGAAGATTTGGCTTACTTGGCTTTAGACTGAAACCATGACCCCAATTCACTGGGAATTTTGCCTCTGAGTTCCATGCTGCCAGAATTTAACTCTCAAGTCTTTCATCCAGCTCCTCTTCTGCTTTTACTGTTTGGGAAAACATTTGTTTCAGAACCATTTGGTCAGGACTGTGTTTGAAATTGTGTCTCATGGTTCACACTAGAAGAATTTGTACCATGTCATTCTGAAATGCCTTCATGTGCACGCTCACTGAGGGCCAGTGAGATATCTGCTATCTTGCAGAGCATCAGGGTGTGTCTTTAATTGCACCTTCATGGAATTAAAGTGTAATTGAGAATCAGGTACAAATTCATCTCTTTGTGCCTGATTCTCCTGTCCTAAGTCCAAAAGTCATCCTACTTGAAACTGAGAGCTGGGCACCTGGAGCTGGTTGCTCTACACACTTGTTTTAGCAACAGCTCCTGAAAGAAATTTCAGAGTAGCTGCTAAGGGGAAACTTAGAAGGCTACAGCATAACCTGATGATTTTTCAACGTGGTCACAGCACAGGAAAAAACTTGATTTTCTCCTGGCCTCCACCATCTACCAAGGGACATTACAATCACATGTAATCAGAGTATTTAGTAACATTCCCAACCATGACCTCAGGAAACGGGTCCTTCCAGCCTCTGTCCAAAACTCAAGAACTGGCTCATTAGGAAATAGCTGTGTCAGTGGGTGTAATGCAAACCATTAGGCCAGTGTTATCTGTGGCCTTCCACCTCTTCTGCTCTGTTAGGGGACGTGGCACTTGTTTCCTCTTCAGACCTGCAGGATGCTGAAGGCTAGTGGGATTTGTGCCGAGTACTGTTGCAGATGGCACATACATATCCCTTAATGTTGCCCCATATCTAACATAGGCTGAACTACCAGCAATGAGTCACAGCACTAATTGTTCTGTATTGTATAAATATGTTCATGGTGTGCTGCTTGCTGCTGGTTCCAGGTACAATTAACTCCTCACTCTGCAGGAATACATACCTGACTGTGGGCATGGCAGCCCTATTATGGTTAAACTGCTGTAAAATGAATGTGATGGACTCCCCCAAGGGAGTTCTTTGAACTGCTCCCTCTGCAGGTTCACCACTGGCTGGGTGATGTTTGGTCCACATTCAATGCCTGCAGCAAAATGAATGCTATGATTCTAGCAGAGAGATTATAAAGTGATTGTTTTCCAAGATTAAGAAAAAAAAAATTAGTGCTGTGTCTTCAGAAAGTTACTACCCTAAAAGCAAATTTAAAGCTGTAGGCGAGAAGATAAATTAATCAAAGAATAAAAACAAGAAGCCAGGGGGTAAGGAGGGAGGAAAGATTATCTCATCATGCTGCGTCATTGCATGATATCTCAACACGCCACTGCAGGGAATGTAGGGAGCAAGCCCTGAGGGAGAGGCATATAAGAAGAGGGAATCCAGCTCAGAGTGCAAGAGAAGGAACAGCCAGATCCCAAAGCACTGTATTACTTTGCCAACTGCTCATAGAGAGGGAACCTGCTGCAGGAAAATGTAAAAGAAACAAAACTCCTGGGGCTCCTTGAGACATGCCAGGCCTCCATGAAGCCAGGCAAGCCTCTCAAGGTCTGCATCCCCTACAACTGCATCTGTTTCTCTTGAACTGCCAGGGTTAGAGCTGCCATTGAGCTAAGTCACTATCTGTCATATTTTAAAAGTGGAAATGACAGAACGAGGGCTAATGGTTTTAAACGGAAATATTTAGAACAGATATTAGGAAGAAATTCTTCGCAGTGAGGGTAATGAGACACGGGTACAGTTTGCCCAGAGAAGTTGGGCATGCCCCATCCCTTGAAATGTTCAAAGCCAGTTTGGATGGGGCTCTGAGCAACCTGTTCTAGTGGAAGGCGTCCCTGCCCATGGCAGAGGGATTGGAACAAGATAACCTTTAATGTCCCTTGCAATGCAAACCATTCTATGATTCTAAGATAACCAAGTTACACCTCAACCCTAATTTTTCACAAAATAAAGTGAGTGTATTCTTCCATTCACAAGTCTTGCCAAGGAATCGTACAAACTTGGAGCAACTTGAGAAATCTCTAGGATGGTTATTACAGCTACAATGTATTTCCTTACTCTGGAAGCGCTGTGCACTGTGGAATTAAAATCCGCACTTTTCCATAACCTGCTCTCCCTTGGGCTGCCCAGTGCTGTCTGCAGGCTGGTGTCCTGGAGATCAGCGTCCCCAGCACACTATGCCCTGAGAGATCTCTGTGGGGAAGCAGAGAGCCCGTTACCAGGTAGCCCGGAGCTCCCTTAGGCGGTGAACAGCATCTCGAGATCCCGGCTCACACGCAGGCACCCCCGGGGCTGGATGGCCGGAGGAGGCGCCCACAAGTCAGGGGGGCTCGGGGGTGGGGCAGATAGGGGCTGCCCATGCGGGGAGGGTGGGGCGGCGGCGGGGCGAGGCCGCGCTCCCCGGGGCCAGCGGGAGAACGGAGCGGGCGAGCGCCCGGCGCTCCGGGCCGGCCGACATTAGAGGGCACCATTGCCCCGCGCATCGCCGCGTCCCCGGCTCCGCGCCGCGGCCGGACAGGGGCTCCGGCTGGCGACGAGGGACGCAGACCTGCGGAACGGGGCGGGACGAGGCGGCGACACGGCCCGAGCGCAAGCGGCTCGCCCCGGTCGATTTTCTGCCAGCGCCGCGCGGACTGGGGCGAGTAAACTTGGGTTCGTTTACTCTTCCTTCGCACTGTTTTTAAGGTCTCCATCGTCGGGATTCTTTGGACACCCTCCACTTCTCGAGTATGTGTTGCTTTCACAGTCAGATTTCAAGACTTTTCTAGTGCTTTGGGGAGTTTTTTCATACTCTTTAGGTTTTGTTCCTTCTAGGCATGGGATCCATGTGAAGATGCCTCTGGCGCACTTACCGCTGCTCTTGGGCTTGCTTTGGGACCAGGCACCTCCCCTCTGCAACAGTCCAGGCCATGAACGATCCCCTTCAGGACTCGTGCTAGACTGCCAGCAGTAAAAACACTGTTTACTTAAGAAATATGAAATCAAAAATAAAACCTGTGTAATGGCCCCTCCACTACTACCTCCCCCTACGTAAAGTAGAAATAACCTATGAAAAGCTACTCCAAAAATAATATTACCACGGATCAAGATGAAAGGCGAGGGGAATGTCAAAACAAGCAAAATGCAAACCTCTTGTTTAATGCGAAGAGTGGCGATGAACAGGACCTGTGAGCATAGAGCATGACTTTGACAGCAATTGCACCAACAGAAAAGCAGGGAATACAAATAAATGGAGCATTTAACTAGTGCTCAAATATAACTACACAGATAGCAAGTAAAGAAGAGCCACCCTCCACAGGTACATACTGCAAGCTCAAAATGCTCCTACCATTCCCAGCCTGCTTTCCCAGTTAATAGCACAGCATCCTGCAAATGAGCCAGGCTCCAAGTCATGATGAGGGGCCAGGTGGCGAGTGGAGTTCATCTAGTAGAACGACATGATGGCAAGAGCAAAAGAGGAGTGTGACGAGAGAATGCAATGGCCCCTGGTGCACTGGCAGGTTCATCAATAGATTAGGCTAAATTCACTGCTACCTTTGTGCTACCCTAATGATGAACAGCAGCTGGACAGCAAGGCTGGCTCTTCTTTTAACAACCAAGAACAGAAGGAATAATAATAAAAAAATAATTAAAGGAAATTAAATTAACTGAAGCTTTTTTTTTTTCCTGAGATATTACCTTATGCATTTTTGTTTTTCAAGAACACAACAAAAAGCAATTCAAAGTGATTTAAAACTGCCAGAATTTTTCCAGGGTTCTGTTCAGATTTACTTTTCCCATTTTAACCTCTGAACTAGTGTGGTTTTGCCCAGCTATCAAATCTAATAATTTGACTTTTTATGACCTTGTCAAGAAATGGAAAATTATGAGGCTATACCAGTTTGAATAATTTGAATTGTAACTTTGGTGGTAGAAAAGCCTTAATGAGGAGTTTGAACAGTCTGTCCTAACTTGAACCTTAATTGTAATCAGTTTATTTAAGCAGGATTCCAAAGTACCAAGCAAAATTACCACTGGTATAATGCAAATTGCTTATGATTACATGCATAGTGAAAGAGGAGTGCAAAGGAGATAAAGTACTAATGTCTATTGGTCTGTGCTTCTGCTAAAGCAATTATGGCATATAACATGTTCTGAAATGAAGCAATCACATGTAGATCACACAACATTTGAAGAATCTTGAGTTAAACATTGCTGAGTGTAGATGATAACGGTGTACTAAAGGAAATGAGAAGAGAGCAAAGCGCAAACCTCCCAGCCTCAGGGGCCCAACAACAGGTGTGCTTATCTGGCAGCATGCTGAGGACAATCCCTGCAGGAGAAGCTCACCCCAAGACTTGCCAAAAGACAGCGGAGTGCTCCTCCATGGCACCACGTCATGGGCAATGTTTGCCTCTATACATAAGCATCTCATCTGAATAAATTAACCTGGAGCTGCACAACAGCCAGCCCCATCAGAATGACAGCACAGAGAATCTCTCTTTTGTTATCTCCATAACTTCTTATCAAATCTCCTTGGTTACTCCTTGCTCAGTTTACAGTGCAAGAACCTCTCTTCCCCTATCTGCCAAGCCGTCAGACTGAGCCCTGGCTCTGACAGTCAACCTGGACCCTTTCCAAACAGAAATAGTCAAATGCAATAAACCTCCTGCAATTGCAATCTCTTTGCAATGATGCACTGGCCATAAAGGAGTTTGCTTTTCCCTCCCTTCACCCTTTTGAAACAGAGCAGCCAGCAGGAATACACACTAGTTAAAGTTATTATTTCTCCTGATATTAGCAGATATGACTTGCATATTTTGAGCAAAAATGTTTCATTCTTATGGGGCATTGTTCTAAACATGGTAGTAATTACTCTGCTCAGTGTTCTGGAGCAGGAATTTCTGAAGAAGTTAATAGGCTTGGTGGTAGGAGCTTTTAGGTAAGAATTTGTGGCTCATGTTAGGCAAACTACTGGTTTAGAGATCATAACCTACCCCTCTGGCATGAGAGTTCACGGATCCACTAAATTAAAAACATATCTCTCTGCATACAGTACTTCCTCCTCAATTGGGCTGGATCCATCTCCACACAAAAACCAAAACCAGACAGTGCTAGAACTGGCAACTTGAGAGCAGAAAGTGGCCAGGACTGCCACCACCACCTTAAAACCTAAATGTATAGTGGGACAAAAAAAATCCAGTCAAAGCATTAGAGAACATTAACAGTGAGGCAGCTGAACTATAAAACCAGGGGTGGAAATCTCAAACCTGAGCTGTTTTACCTCCCAGGTGAGCTGGAAGGGGAAGTGCCCTCAAACACAAGGCAACTCCAGAACGCTGAAACCATCATTCCTTGTGTCCCTCAAGCACTGTGTAAATATTGACTAATCTCTGGAAAGGGTTTGGAAGGACAACGATGTGGATTTTGCACAGGGCATGCTCACATCTTGCAAATAGTGGGCGATCTTGCTCGTTCAGCTTTGATGGCAGGAATGTCTAAAATTGAGAGGGCAGAACACAGGAAAGGTGGTCGCTGGCCTCGCTGGCATGGGGGGAGGACGGCAGCAGGTTCACGAGGACTCCTCACAAAGAGCCCCTGTCTGCAGGGACCTGGCCATTGCCTTTTGGCTCGATTCTTGAATAGAGGGCACTTTTCCAGCAGGTTTCTTGGGGAACTCAAAGTATTTTCTCTGCATAGCACATTTATTCTTAAAGCCACCCAGCCTACATCCCAAGAGATGCATTGGATGGCTGCTGAGCCACCCTGAGAGAAGTTCCTGGGTAAATACTGTGCCATGTTCACAGCATTCTCCAAGGATCTCAGCTTGCGAGGCCCACACCTTCTCTCCTGGCTGAACTTGTCCCTAACTGATGGGCACCTCTTGCTTTTGAAGATGATGTGCTCTTAGTGATGAGGAACTTTTCATGACCTGCTCCCTAAATAATATCCTTGGGAGCAAGAGACCTCCATATGGCCATCTTCAAGGGCCATTTTGGGACAGAAAGGACAATGGGGTTATATTCACCTAAAGCAGCCAAATGGGGAGGTTGTCTAGCTCATCTGGGAAACTGAGAATGACTGTTAATAAAATAACATCTGAGCAGGCATCTTTAAAAGAAAAAAAGTCTTCATATTTCTTAAAACACCAGTGCTATCACCATTAGTGAAATGAAAGTGGTCTGTCTGCACCACTGGTCAGCAAAATCTTCTCCAAAGTGTGACTTGCCTGCCCAGGAAACAAGTGGGGATCTGCACCCTGAAGGCACTTGCTGCACCTCCTCTCAATCACCAAGCTACAGATGCTTCCGACTGAGCACCCACCTGTCCCCACAAACATCAGGAAATTACTTCAGCAGATAAAACCTGTCATGGCATCTCACTGCTCAGCAGCCTCAGCATGGATAGATCCTTCCTGTGCAGTGAGCCAGGCTCCAACATTCTCTCTGCCAGCAGCAGCCAACCCTGGGTCCATGGGTCCAAACCCACGGGCACTGCCAGTACCTGCTGGTGCAGGCAGACTTTGGAAGCACCACTGAAGGTCCCAGGAAGCACCTGGGAGGTGGTGGGGGCTGTCCCAGCTACCACAAGGTCCTCCCTGGCATGGCAAGTGTGGGAGTGAGGGTCCCCAGCAGTGCTGGAGGGCTGCTCTGACAGACAGGTGGGACAAATGTGGAAACACCGAGGACTTACTTTGGTGCACCTTTTCCATGGATGCAAAGACAAATGCCCCTCTTCTTGAAGCAGACCTACCTGTGGGCACCGTTGCCCTAAAGCTGCAACCCCTCCTGCCCTGCAGCAAGCCAACATCTGGGGCAGTCTCTGCAGAGCCAGTACATCCTAGGAATTAATATTAATTTTATTCCCTCTAGGGAATAAAACCGTCCAAGTTGTCTTTGCTCAAGGGTTTGAACTTCCCAAAGGCAAAAGTCATAGAGACATAAGGAGTCAGTGGGTCTTCAAACACACTGCATGAAGGAGGTTCATCTTTCCCCTTGTTGTCTGTAGATTAAAAAATCATTGCCATGATGACTCTCTGAGACACGCATCAACTCTGTGATGATGTTCTGGGACCAATATTAGCGTGGTGTCAATTATGCTCCCCCTTCTTTTCCTTTCATACTCCTCCATCCCAAAACAACAAAAGGCAATGATTGCACTGACCTACAGAAAATGTAAAGCACAAGCCAGCTGATCCCTGGCAACACAATAGCGAGATTAGTTCATCTGCAATGAACAAACACGTATTATGTGGGTTTTAAAGTCAGGAGAGGAAAATGCTGTGGTTTTCATGTTCTTCTATTCACTAAGGCTGCAAGTTATTACTTCCATGCAGCTGAGAAGCCTTATTTTTAAAAATAGCCTTCAGCTTGTTTTGAAATCTGCAAGCATCTCGCTTTGTTTTGCAGCACTGTAATAAAAATCCCCGAGCCAGAAAACGATCCCGTTTTCCTCCACACGCATCACCTCCCCCGCCCCAAGCCCCCGCGCTCCACCGATGCCGAAAAAACTAGCGATACTCCTCGAGGAGAGAAAAAATAAAAAACATCCCAAACAAAAGAATAGTAAAAATAATAGTAAAAACACTCCCACTCGGACCCTTCACACGGAAAAGGCAACACGGAGCAAGGGGAAAAAACAACCCCGAACGTCGCCGGCTTGGAAGCGGCGGCCGAGCCGCTGGCGGCGGCAGACAAAGGGAGCGGAGCCGGCAGCGGGCGGGGAGCGGGGCGGCCGCCCTCCGGGGCCGGGCCAGTGCCGGGGCCGTCCCCCCGGTCCGCGGCGGGGCCGTGCCGGGCCGGTGTGGGCCAATGCGGCCGGCGGCGGCGCGGCGCTGCCCGGCGCAGCCAATGGAGGGCGCGGGCAGGAGCGCTGCCGTCGGGGGCCGGGGGGCGGTAGGGGGGCACCCACCAATCGCAGCGGAACGGCGGCAGGGAAATACTATTATGCTAATAGTGTTTTGCTCACACTCGCGGGGAGCGGGTTTAAAAGGCAGCGGCCGAGGGCAGGGGTTCAAAGGCGGGAGGCAGGGCCGGTGTGAGCGCGAGTGAGCGAGCGGACGGGACGGGAGGAGAGGAGCGGCGGGGGAGGGCATCCACGCCTTCCCGGCCCGCCGCGTCCTGCCCGCCGGCGATGTCCAACGTGCACCTCTCCGGCACCGCCGCCCTGGAGCGCCTCTCGGCCCGGCGAGCCCTGGCCGGGCACGGCCGCAGCCCCGTCTGTAGGAGCCTCTTTGGGCCGGTGGACCACGAGGAGCTGGGCCGGGAACTGCGAGAGCGCCTGCGGGAGATGGGGGAGGACGACCAGCGCCGCTGGGACTACAACTTCCAAACCGACACGCCGCTGCCGGGGCCCGGCCGCCTGCGCTGGGAGGAGGTGGAGGCCGGCGCCGTGCCCGCTTTCTACAGGGAGACTCTGCAGGTGGGACGGTGCCGCGTCCCGCTTCTCCAGGCGCCCCCGTCTCCGCAGCCGCCTCCCGCCGCCAGCAAGGGGCCCGGGGGGCGCCTGAGCCGGGAGAACCGCGCCGCGCCCCGCCGCCGCGGCATGCATCTCCGCCAGAGGGGCCCCACCGCCCGCATCACAGGTGCGTGGGTCTCCGGGGGGCGCGGGGGCGTCCCACCGCAGTGGCTGACGGACGCCTCCTTTCTCTCCGTACCCCATCCAGATTTCTTCGCGAGGAGAAAAAGGCCGGCGGAGCCCAAGGCGGCGGCGGCGGCGGAGCGCACCGCCGGCTGCCCACCGCCCCCCGCCGCCGTGCCGGTTGAGCAGACCCCCCGCAAGCGGCTCCGGTGAGCCAGGTGAGACGCGCCCCGGGAGCGGGCGAGGGTGTCCGGGCGCTTTCTGCGGCGCTCTCTTACTTCCTGTACTACGACCAAATTTTTTTTTTTCCCCTGCTTATTTTTTCCCCCTCCCCCTTTTTGTTCTTCTCCAGACTTTTGCACTACTGCACCCACGGGAGAGGCGCGACGCCCCGGAGGCGCGGGAGACCGGGGCGGGCGGCGCGGCGAGCCGGGACCCCCCCGCGCCCGCCTGGCCCAGGAGCGGGAGCCGGAGCGGGAAGCGCAGCAGAGCGGCAGCGCCGGCCGCGCACGGAGCAGTGTTACCGTACAACAGTGCAATGTATGACGTTCTGTATAGAAATGTATTATGCCTAATGTTGTGAGTACACTGGCCAGAAGTGTAAAGCTTTAAAAATCATTTATAAGAAATGTTTAATCTCTGCTGAGCTCTCAGTGCAAAAAAAGGAAAAATGAAAAAAAACGAGTGTATATTTGTACAAAACTTTTTTTTAAGATTTATACTAACTTATATTTTCTATTTATGTCAGAAACGTGGATAACTTTGACGTCTAATAGTCTTTTTTTTCTTTTGGTTAAGCCAAAGGGCACTATATTTGCTTTTGTTATTCACAAAATTTAATTTTATTTTTATTTTTTGGTGGTTTTTTTTTTTTTTTTGTTTTTTTTTTTTTTTTTTTTTTTTTTGGTGCATTCACAAGATGTAGCAATGAATCAAAATATTTTTTTAGACTTGACTTGAGGACAAATCTGTTTCAGTGGATCCTGAGCCGGTCTGTACCACTGCCATTGCAACTAATGCCACAACTTCAATTAAAAAAAATAAAAAAAAATTCAGGAAACGGCCGCGAGTCTGCTTGGTGTGTGCTGGAGGGGAAGTCCGGGGGGGGCGGGGGTAAGGACAGCCCCGGCGGCTGGGGTGGGGAAGCCTAGCCCAGCTTTTGAGTCTCTCGGTGTAGGGGGTCCTCCTTCGCCGGCGGGGCCCTGGGTAGCCCCGGAGCATATAACCCCGCCACGGAGAGAGCGCTGCCCGCCAGCGCCCCGCCGCGAAGAGCGTTCGGAGGGGAAAGGAGCGCTTCTTCCCTTCAAAACAAGTTCAAACTCCTGAGTGCTGCCCGAGTTAACCAAAACTGAGGGGAGCACGCCTTTCATCACACCCTGACTCCGGCCTTTCGGCACGCTGTAATGGCTACTTTGAACAGTTCACCTTTACTTCCCGAGGCTCTGTCTGCGCCCCTGGAGCAGCCCGGCGGGGCCGGGGCCGCCCGCCCCTTCCCATCGCGGCTGGGGCCGCTGCCCACCTCTCTTGGGGACAGCCTCAGGGGCGGATGCGTGCGGGCCATGGCCCTCAGCGGGCTCAGCACGGGGGGACGCTCCTGTCGCGGCTGTGCAAACCTTCCCCCCTCCTTCGGCCGCGGGCCCTCACTCCCCAGCCTGGAGCCCAGGGCCTGGCTACTGCAGGGAAGCACTTCCTGGTACCTCTTGCCCGGCAATGATTTACAGGACAAACACACAATTCTGGGAAAGGCAGCAGTTTCAGCTCGCCCTGAAAGACGTAAAAAGCAAAACAACACTCACACAAAATAAACCCTCCCACGAGACAAAGCAGCCAGCGTTTTGACAGTGCTTTGGTGACGGTGCTCTCACAACCATGCAGCAGCAGCACTTGGTGGCATCACGTCGTCCCCAAGGCCTGAGGGCAGGTTAAAGCCGTGGGATCTGCACGCAGTCCCGTGGGGTCGGGGCGCACGCCCTTCTCTGAATCCCAGCCCTGCGCTGCCGGGAAAAGGGGACAGACCCGGCCTGGTGCTGGCCGCAGGTGGGACAGGATTGGGATGCCGGAGAGTGCACATGGAGGGGAGGACCAGGATGTGGGGGCTGACTGGACTGATTTATGCCTTTCTGATTCATGCCTTTCTGATTCCACTCCCCAACTCTGCACCTCTAAAATACTGCACTCCCACACTGGACCCAGCAGCTGGGGCGGACCATGAGGGCTTTCTGATCTCTGCATGATACGCTTCCACGGAGTGGGGAGGGAACTGAGAGAATGAGGTTTCGGGTGGATAAGGCTGAAGTTTTACCCACATCGTCTTCCCCCGTCACAGTGCTCCTCTCTGCCCTCCCCCAACCCCCCCTTTTCCCCCTCAACCTCTCCCCGCGCTGTCACAGCCGCCAAACGCTCCTGGCTGTAAAAGTAACATTGATTACCTCCAGCTCCGTGATCGCTTAATCAGAACGGGATTATTTTACATGCCCGCATCAGTGGCCGCTGACTCAATACGATTTTCCCCCCCTTTGAAAAGAAAAATAGCTTTTCCCTTTCCTTATGAAAGCCAACAATACCCGGAGTGAGGCAGCTGGATCCTCCAGGATTTATGGGCTTTTCTCTCGCTTTCATGAAAGCAGGTGCCTTTGGGACCTCCATTGTCCCAGCCCGCAACTAATAATAGGACTTTTTGCAATGAAAGATCCCTGCTCCGAGCTCCCAAATACCTCGGCTGGAGGAGCCACGAGGTGTGCCCAGCCTGGCTCAGGAGGAAGGCTCTCACCGCGGGGACAGTTTAGGCACAGGGCTCTAAAGCAAACAATTCCAGCTCGTGGGCACTGCCCGAGCAGAGCCGTCGGGTTCGCGGTCGGGAGGGCCCTGTCCCTCAGCCCCTGCGCTCCGGCTCCCCAGAGGGCCCGCGGGTGCAGGAAGGTGTGCGGCCGCCCCCGCGCCCTGCCCCACCCAGCCCGGCCGGCCCTCCTCGCCCCGGCACAAAGCACACTGCCCCTATTCTTTCGGCCTTTGTAGCCATATGGCAAATCCATGTAGACACAGCCAACATCCATTTATTCAGGCACATAATGTCCCGCAACAGGGAACAATTGGAACTTTGTTTGCTTCTATTATTGATGCGAATGGGCGACAGAGAGAGAGAGAGAGAGAGAAAAATCATTTAACTATAAGAGATATCCAGCTAATTATGAACCATATGTGCCTATAGTTTCAAAGCAATCCAATGAAGTTCATTTTAAATCTAGACTACTTTATTAGTACGGAAGACAGATGTCTCAACAGTACATGCATCAGAGGAAACCATGTAAAGAAGTTCTTGAAATATTTAACTAGGACTCATTCATTGTCAGAGGGGCTTTAAAGTGCCCTTTATCATGAGAATGCATAGGCAGAAGCGGAGGGAGGCTGCCGGTTGTTACCGCCAACCCACTTACCCCTTAGTGCTAAATCCCGAATTCCGCTTTGGATTTGATGGCAAGAATATTTTTGGAAAGGATTCAAAATATCAGGGGTCTTGGAGGACCGAGCTTGCTGCTCATTACAGCTACAAAAAGTCAGGTCATTATTTGAGCTGCCTTAATCCCAGACTGAAACAAGCTGCGCAATTAGAGGAATATTCTACTCCAAAATCACCACCGCTCCCTCTCCTCTCCCAAGGAGCAGAGCCATGCGTTTGGAGCACGGCTTCTGCAGTTCGTCCTTCCTGCCCCAAGAGAGACCAGGACAGGAGCGTTAACAGTACTGGATCTCCAGAAGTTTTTCATACAAACGTCTCTCAATGTGAATCTGTGGGGGGCATCTAAAGGGAAAGGGTGCTAAAGGAAGACTGGAAGGGAAGCTTGGTGGAAGGAAGATTTTTAGATTTTTTTTTTTTTTAAATTTATTTCAGGGAACACAATTATCAGCAAACAATCTTGCCAAAAAGGTATCTTTTATGAGCTCAGCAACATCTACCAGTAATTAAGCCACTTCAGCTGGATGAATGCAACATATGGTTGACACTGGGAATCGTTCTTCCTAGCCACAACTTTTCTTTCTGGGCCAAAACTTGTTCTGTTATCACTTAAAATAAACAAAAAGCTGGTTTCCACTTCTTCAGCAAATATTTGTTGCTAATGAGCAGGAGGCGTATGTAACAGGATGGGGAAAGAACAATTTTAAAGAATAATTTCTTATGTTTTGATACAGAAATAAAAAATTAATTTGCAATGAGTTGTGATTGCTTGATAGGATGGCTGCACAGGGAGATTCATGTGAAGGATCCACAAAGAGAGATGCAAATTGGATTGACCATTTTAAAGCAAAGAAACAGATATGAAGAGCATACATACAAATATATATACACAACTGTATCCATACAAGTAGCAAATATACAAATATATATATACAAGAAATAACTAACCAGGGAGCATAAAATAATTAATCAGGGATCAGGGGTTTTTCAAGCCACATTGTCACCTATTGCTACAGGATAAAATTAAAATGGTTTTCCAGTGTCTTCCCCTCCTGTACCTGCTCAGAAATGTTACTCTTGACAATTATTTTTGGAGCCAAAATACAAGTCAAAACTCTTTACCTAAGATGAAAGGATGGGATTATATCTGTCTCTCAGAGGATGGAGAAGAATCAAGTATCTTCTCTGCACAGACTTCAGTATCTAATACTGAAGACCACACAATCTCTTTTGGTGTCAGTGGTGAAATTCCCAGTGGAAAGTTCTTCATGTTTTGGTTTACTCCGTTTTTTTTTTAAACCAAGGGGGATTTTTATCTATGTATTTCCAAGAAACCTTTGTTGGAACAGTTTTTTTGGGGAAAAGAGAGAATGAAAAATGCCAAAACAGTTAAATGAGCTGTATAGAACATAAAAGCCTTGAAACAGGCCCTGCTAAGAAAAAAAAAAACCCACACCAAAACAAACAAACAAAACCCCCCCACAAAAACAACAACAACAAAAACCAAACCAAAAAAACCCCACAACCAACCAACCCACCAAACAAACCACCCCCCCCCCCCTCAAACTCTTTAAACACAGAACAAACTAAATTTTGAACCCACTTTCCACAATCCACTTGGCCAAGCCTCTGCTCCAGGAAAACCAGTGGCCTCACATCTAGATCTGTGATGTCATGGTGGGCCCCTGTCCACAGGATGGAGATGCAGGGAGAGGGAACACGAGGGTGAGGAGGCAGTGCCAGAAAACACCTAGGATGGGGATAACAAGGCATGGGTGGAGCAGAAGCCTGGCTGGGATACACTGGAAGAAGTTGGGCAGAAGACACAAAATTCTGCTGGTGTGCACCAAGGGAGGGAGAGAAGGGAACAGGCCACAACATTTGTACCCTGCACAGTCCTTCAAAGGCTGCCTGGCCCCAAAACATCTCTACTGTCAACAAATACCCGCCATGAAACTCATCCAGTAACATCCTATCCCTCCCCTCAACTCACTTACAGATGGGTGCTAACAATAATCTCCCCTTTTCTGTCCCTGTGTCCCAAATCAGTGTGGGGTCTAAAATTGCCCCAGACCTGCTAAGGAGTCAGTAGGTTTCGTTCACATCATCACAGGACTACTCACTCTCCCCTACCAGATTTGCTTTAGCCTACTTGATACTTCCTGTCACACACATTACACCTGTATTACACAGAGAAGGAGGATTGGGAAAAAAACCCCTCAAGTTTCAGAGGTGCCCAGGCTGTCTGTACAATTTCAGTGCCGATCCCCCAGTGCATTTTTACAGCCATGCACACCTCTTCTTCCCTCAGGGCATAAGTACCCAATTCACCCAGTGCTTTACCATACAGAATGAATCTGGGCCTTGCAGCAAAGGTAAAACTTCTGGATAAACTCCTGCCAGAGAAAGCAAAACAAGGGGCTAAAGGATGTTTTCTTGTTTAATCCAATGCCAACACTTGAATGCAGGCTTTTATTCTTCAGAGAACAGTTAGCTCCTCCCTACCTGTTCCTGCAACAGAGGCTTTGTGCAGTTTAGGGTGAGGTGCTTCAAGTTTTCATAAGCAGCCACTAATTTTGCCCGGGTTTGTTGGGCAGCTGATAAGAGCTGCTGGGGTCTGAGTTGTGAAAGTGCTGAGCATCCACAGCTGCAGCCAGGGTCACAGTGCCTGGCTCTGCATGTGGTTGTGGCCAGACGAAGCTCATGGTTTGAAAAGGAACGGCCATGGGGGTACCTTGGACCAACACTCCAAATTTATTATTAGCTCCCATCTCTTTTTATTTGTCTCCCCATCATTAAACAGGGATAATAACACTCATCACTTATATTTTGATCCAGTAATGTTTGGAAAGTGCTGGGTTACTTCCGTGAGCAGCACTGTATAAATCTGGTGGGGACATTAATAATGTCTTTGAGCAGGGTTTGAATAGTGTCCAGTTAATAAGATGTAGCACCGTCCATTGAACGTTGAGAAAAACAAAATTGAGCAACTGCTCATTAAAGCAAGCACCGTTCTCTCTGTGCACTCAATACGATCATTTAATTAAAAGATTTTATCATCGTGCACAGACACAAGGGGGCAGAGCCAAGGCCCTGTCTTCCCTCATCCTTGCCTGCTCTGCATCAATCACGCCAGAGTATTTCTTGGATGTAACATACAATAAGAACCTAAAAAATATACAAATTTCTTTTTCCCAAGCCCCTGCACTAACAGAAATCACTGTCTGAGCTTTGACAAGTCTTTTCACCTTTTCATCAGATCTTTTTTTCCCTGCTTGTCGCCCCTTGGTCCCACACTCACCCTACTGACCGCTCGTCGGACTCCTGCAGGTGTAGCCACTTGGCCCCAGCCTGTGGTCTCTGCCATCCTTGACACCACAGCAAGCCTAGGAAATCACCTCTGTGCCTGGCTTTGAGGTGGGGAGAAGGAGGTTTTCAGAGCTGGAAGACACTTTGTTTGGGGCTCTTTTTAAGTGATATATTGGATTAGAGGTACATGAGCACACAGATCCTCCTGGACACCGTTCTCTGCGGGCTGGTAGCAACAAATGTGCAAACCAGCCACCTCAAAAGCAAACAAATTAAACCAAAACCACCTTTTTCTAAGAATACATCCCCACCGCTGCATGTGTTTTTACATTAAAGTTCTGAGGAAAAGTCCCTGCTTAGGTCACATCAAGCAGCCTTAGAGTTACTGTGTAAGGGAACTGAGGTTTAGAGCAATTTATTTTGGAAAACAATGAGCACGAATTAAGTTGTTTTCATACATTTGGTAATTGGTTTAGCAAAGCCAGCTTTTCTTAGGACCTTCACTGAAGATGTTTTCGAACATGGATCTATTTAACATCACTTCAGTTTTGCCGGTGCAGTACAGCATTCCATATGCTGACTGGTGATCCCAAAAGCTTTCGATTTTTTGTTTGTTTGGTTTTGGTTTTGTTTTTCTCTTACTCAGATGAGTGAGCAGGACTGGGAATACTGGCCCCTGCTTCTCTATTTTATTCTGTACATCAGGAAGCAATCCCTGTTTCTTTTTCCTGCTGACTGAGGGACTCCAGACACTTATCCCTTCAAAGGAGGAAGCCCAACTTTTATGCCAAGAGCAAATTTTCAGGAGCTGCTGTGACCATGCTTTTCTGGTTGGAGAACTGTAGGAGAAGGTGCAGTGGTACCCACACCTCTGCCTTCCAAAACTCTCTCCCCTCCTCTCCCGAACATGCAGGGTTTCCACACCACCCTATGCAGCACGAGTGAGGAACCCCGGGAATGCAGCTCACTGGATTTTACAGGGGAACACACTTTTAATTTTATTGAGATGGTTAGAGGCACCTGCCTGACACAAAATCTGCTGCCTGCCAATTGCACATTCACCCTCCAGCACCCAGTCCATGAGCGGTGGGGCGGGACAGGGGGACACCCCGCAGCTTCCTCCCCACCAGCACAACTGCTGGGCTGGGCGCTCCCGGGAGAAAGGGCCAGGCACAACCTTTCGGCTGCGTAAATAAAATAAAAACAGCCGTCCGTGTTTGTTCTCGGGTGTGCAGCACAGCCCCGAGCAGCAGCAGCCACCTCTGCGGGGGGATGCAACAGGAGATTTGGGGATCATTTCCATAACAATCGCTGTTAGCAAACAACCATAAAACACAGCCGGCAAAGACACCTTATCAGAAGGAGTTAGCTGCAAATTAAAAGATGTGCTTGTTGGTTTGGCTTTTGTGCCTGTCTGCAGGATTTCGAGGACTTGGTGCAAAAATTCTCTGTAACCACACTAGATTTAAAAAAAAAAAAAAAAAAAAAAAATCCAAATTTTATTTAAAAGCTATTAAGAAGGAGTGAGAAAATGCATAATTTATATATGAAGCTTGATCAAAGTTCACTGAAGTATTCTATCAGAGGAAGGACCGGGGGGGGGGGGGGGGGGGGGGGGGGGGGGGGGGGGGGGGGGTCGTTGAGAGCAGAGGGGGAGAAAAGAAAAAGGAAGAGAATAAAATTTTCCCAGTTATCTTATCTCCCTGAAATTCAGCTATGCAGAACCGGAATAATTACAGACTTAACAGAAATATTGCAAAATGTCGGCACGGAAGGGTCTTTTTCTTGACCCTGCAGGGTATAATGGGAGATAAAGAGATTGACCATTTTGGGAGGAGGATGCCTTCATTTCTCGACGTGACTGTAGATTATTTCGGCTTCAGGAGACAAGAATGTCCCTTTAACATCTGACCTGGCCTTTATTTAAGAGCAGCACTTCACGGTTCAGGAAAGACAGACAATTTTCTAATTCCCAGCTCTGCTGGAGGCTGAGGCAGCAACTTCCAGACAGGACACCTGCTAACACTAGAGAAATGGCATTATTATGTCTACAAGTTTACAAATCTGAGGATCAAAAAGCCTTTGCTTCTGCTGCTACTCCACAGGCCAAGGACGACGACTTCTTCAAAACAGAGTTTCATAGAGGTTTTTTCTTCCCCCCTCCAAGAAATGGTTTCTTTTCACTTTGAGCAGATCAGTTTCCACGTGAAAAAGTCAATAGTCAAAGAGTTTCCTAAGTTTCATTGGTGTGTAGCAGAAAGGGGATTAGACCTGGGACCTTTTTACTGGCAAGCCTTTAGGCAAATAAATGTTCTTGAATTCTTAGAGAAACAAACCTAACTTAAACAAAAATCTAGAATATATGGGATTTGCCCCTCCCCAACACAGATGTAAGAGAGAGAGAGAGAGAGAAATAATTACTAAAGATTTAAGGGATAATAGGGTTAAATCTTTTCTACTGTAATTTTGCTTTTATTTTTGCTAGTTAACCCAAAGAGAATGGCTGCCTCCATACATTCACAATGAGCTATTAATAGTAACTAGTGTAATGAAATATCAGAAATAATGGAATCATTGGGGTAATGCAATATAATAAATAATTAGAATAATGCAGTAATTTACTCTTAACAGATCAGTTGCGATTTCCCAGCACTGAGAGAGGAAAAAAAAAGCGGAGGGCATGCACATTCCCCACCTTTCTTCAGAACCCTGCCTGGTAGGCAAAGGCACTATTTAATTCCTTCACACCTGAAAGTACTAAAGCCGAAGCTGTGGTTTTTCTCCTGGGGTGCAATCAGTCACAGATGATAACGATTTTTTAAAGAGTGCTTTTCTTAAGCTCCAAAAATCAGAATAGATGGGTCATTCAAAACCCAAAATATTCAAAGTGTGTCTATGTGTGTACATATCGATATCTATAAATTTGTACTGACAGCCAACTGCTGCTCCCCCAGGCTGCAGACACAGATCCAGGTGTCTGTGCCAGCCATTTGCCAGCCATGGATAACACCTGGATCAGTTTTTGCAGGCTGACTTTAATTAAGCCAGAAAACTAAGGAGAACTCAAGCAATGCAGTCGATTAACATGATCCAACAACAGTGAGTAAACATCAGCATCTTGCTATAATAAATCATTTGGGAAAAATCAAGTGTAGGTTTGTGACTGCGCAGAAAATGTTAAGCTGTGTGTTAAATCTGTCTCTCTGCACCATCAAATAGCTTTAAAACTTTTCAGACAATAAATTCCTTTTCCCACCGTGTACCTTTGTGAGCGCAGATTGCAACGCTCACCTGCCAAGCTACTCCAGCTCTGTGAAGGTGCCACCTCTGATTTCACTATGAGCCATCCTACAGCTCTGCCTCAGCACATCCCCAGCCTTGGTCCATCTGGAAGTCTTGCTGGTGCCTTAAACCACATCCAACCCCACCGGCAGCTGGGGCAGATCCTTGGGCCTTTCCTACTGCTGAGGGATTTGCTGCAGAGCACAGTTCCAAACCAAGTGCCACCCAAAATGCAAAAGTGCCTTAACATTTTTGTCTGGCTGACTTGCCTTGAACAAGGCTCTTTCTAGCCGAAAATTCAAGAGCCAAACCCACCCATATCCCGGGGGCAAAATCACCCTGCTGTGGGGTGAAGAACAGCAGCATTCCCCCCCGAGTTACATGTGCCCACAAAATACCCACAAAAGGGGGTAGCTGAGACCCAGGGCTTACCCGTGCAGCAGCAGCCGGCTGCGGGAGAAGGACTCTGGGTTTCATTTTGGGCAGCTGCTGCAAGCACTGTGTAGCTGTCTTTAAGGTGAGGAAAAAAAACCCAAAAAACAAAACCAAAACACTTTTGCTCTTTTGGCACTCTTTTCCTTGTTGAGAGCAAGTGTTTCAGCACGACTGTTTTAAAGGCATTTCAAAGGTCACAGACCCCATTTGAGGACAAGTTCATCCTACTAAAACTGAGTGACACTCCCGAAGAAGAGGGCACACCTCTCTGAGCATCTCTTGCCGCCCTGTTTTGATGGCTCTCCCGTCCCTACCACACGTTTGGAGGTAGCTGGGTTCCCCCAGGGGGTTTTACATGCTGTGGTGGCAGCCGCTGCCTTCCCGGACCCCGCAGTCCCCATCCCCACCCTCGCAGACTCAGACCTGTTATGGCACACACTCCCCACCTCCTATCAAGACCATCGCTTGCCTTTTCGAAAGAAAGTTTGAGAAAGATAGAAAACATTTATTTTCACGGCAAATCCAGCCTTATGCCCCCCGCCCCCCCGACGGCAAGATGCTTAGGAAAGAGGAGAATTTGCCTTTTTCCTGTGAGGAAAGCGACAGGGAAGGAGGAGAGCTTTAAAAGGAGGGAGGGACGAGGCCGAGCTCATGCACGGATTTTAATCTGATCACTTCCCTGTCAAGCTAATTCCTGCCTGACTCAGATCGGATTTTTAGAAACGTGCCTGGAAACCAAAAAGCAAACCTCATTTGAATGAAGCACACACTCCGCGGCCCCCATCTGCAAAGGGCTGCAATTAAATGAAAAAAAAAAAAAAAGAAAAAAAGAAAAAAAAAAAAAAGGGGGGGGGGAAGAGAAAATTAGCATTTTCCGCGGCCATCTGGCATGAGGAGCAGGCGATGGGGAACAAAAGGAGATTTAGGCAAAGGGGAGAGACGAGTGTGCCATGGCATTGACCTGCAAATGAGCTTTTGTGAGCGAATTAAAGCTTCCCGGACCCCCCGGGACACCCCAAAACAGGCACCATTACAAACCATCCGGACAAAAACCCACTCATCAAAATTGTCTGCGTTTGAAAGGAGGGGGAGAGGCCATTTAAATCTACACCTTCCCTGCCCCCACCCGCAGTAATAAGCTGTTAATAGGGGCTTGGCTGGGGGAGTCGGCCCCCTGCACCCCCGACCCTACACCCCGCTCTGACCGTATAACGGGGGGGAACACCTTAATAAACGTGGCTTGTCCATAAAACGCACCCGACACGTTATTTACAGCCCTAATCCTAAACAATAGAGAAGAAATAATAAAAAAAAAAGGGGGGGGGGCATTCGGTGATATATCAGCTTCCAGATGCTGTTTATTTAATTCGAGGGGGGGGGGGGTCTAGGGTTGTTCCAAAGTAGATTTCTAAAGCAATTATTAATATATATATACTTTTAATGGAGATGAAAAAGAGGAAAGGGATAATCAGGGATGCCGTGACCCCAAAAGAGATGGAAAACTGTGCGAGTTAGAGTTTTTGTCTCCTACCTCCCCTTCCCTCATGACTCGTTCCTTTAAACTGGGAAAGCTTGAGGATTTGGGAGTGAAAGCAAAGATTTTGGCCTGGGGTAGATACATGAAAAGGGAGGACGGGGTGTTGGGGAAGCCATCGCCCCTGTTCCCTCTCCAGAAAGGGAATAAGGACTAAAGTCGGGGGCCAGCTGGGGGAAACTTGTAAATGAAACGTGTTTCTTTTATGGTGCTCCCCCCCGGGGGACAGCCCCATTATAACCCACCAGCCATATAGACTCAGCTGCCGCCTCCCCTGCCCGCGGCAGGTAACGGGGGCGGGACGGCCCGGGGGTCTGCAGCCGGCCGGGCCCTCCGCCCGGCTCGGCTCGGCTCGGCCCGGCCCGGCCCGGGGCTGCGGGCACGGCTGGGTGGACACGCGTGTGTGTGTGCGATCGTGCGCGGCTGTGCATGCACTCGCGTGCCCGCGCGCAGCTGCAGGTGAGCGCGCTCCCCGCGGGCTGAGGGGGGAGCGGCGTTCGCAGCCCCCCAGGTGCCGCTCCCCCGGGGTTTGTTTGCAGTCAATATTCATGTGTTTCTGTCACCGGGGCGGCTCTTTTCACAGTGATCAGCCGGGCAGAAGGCTGAATGACAGGAGACTCGTGGCTCGGCCGCTTTGGCGAGGGGGGAGGGACGGATTCCGGCCGCCCAGCCCGCTGCCCTTGCGGGGTTTTGGGGGGACCCAGCCCCTGGGGGAGGGGTTGCCCGGCTGGGGGCCGTGCTCCTGCCCTGGGTGGGCGCAAGGCAGCGGCGCCGGGCACCCGGTGCCTCCCGCTGCTAGCAAAAAGCTGTGGCTTCGGGGGACCCCCCCACCCCAAACACACGCACACATCCGCGCACACACGTGGCCTGTGGGCCTGGCTGGTCACCCCCAAACCGTGTGCCGTGGGCGAGCCGGGGGCGACGGGTGGCTACCCAGGCACGGGGTCCTCCAGGGTGGCTGAAGGCTCCTGGGGTCCCGCAGAGCCGCAGCGTAGAGGGGAGCCCCAGGATGGCCGTGATCCGGCTGGCCTGAACAGGTTCGGGTGGCACCAGGGTGGGCCACCAAAACATCCTTGATTTTTCGGCACACTGAGCAGCAGGAGACAAGCAGCAGCCTGCACCTCACCCTCCCGGGCCTCAGGGCACCGCAGTGCAGTGCGTGGCAACGTTGCCTTGGTGTTCACAGCTCGCCTCGTCCCAGGGGTAATTCCAGGCTGTGCTGGCAGCGAGGGACAGGGGCAGGATCTGTGCTCCAGGCTGGGCACGGCGGGGCTGCCCACCGGAGTGGTGTGCATGAGCCCCGCGTTGCAGAAGCTGCGTTTTGTTCCCTCCCGCCTGCCCAGACGCTTTCCTCTCGCCTCACAGCGCTGCTCTGTGTGTGCATGTCTTGTTTTGTTTTGTTATTTTGTTTTGTTATTAAGTCCACAAACTTGTGATTTTCTGTGCGACTTGCGGGGAGCGAATCGTTGCGAGGGAGCACCCTTCTCATTGAAACCGGAGGTGAATAAATTATGAACAGGCGAAAATTGGAACAATGTCTCTGAGCGAGTGTTTTCTAGAGAGTTACTATTCCAGGCTTTGAAATCAATTGATACATAATTAGATTCCTCAAGAGAGGACAAACAAGGGCTGCCATTCACTCCCTCCTTCTCCCACATGCATCCCAAAGAGAGACCGGAGGCTTTAGCAGAAAGCAGACAGCCAGCATTCTCCAGCACTAAAAACATATTCTGGCTTTGGGTGTTCATTTAACAAACAGATCCTTGAACCTTGCTTCTGTTTTCAGTTTATTTCGACCATGTTTCTTTGTGCTCTGTTCATTAAAACATGTCTCTTTTGAGATCTATTTTTACATTTCAAGAATCCAGTATTGTACTTCTGTGGTGGCAGATGGCCCTAGACATCCAAGCATAAGCTCTTTCCTGCTTTTCTCCCCTCTTTCTTAGGTCCTTTCTGCACTGCGCTTGAAGTTGTGAGCAGCAGCCATCTCCTTCTGCAAGGTCTGGGGCTGGCTCGAGATTCAGCACAGGGTTCTAACATATTACAGACCCTGCTGTGCCCTCAAGGTGTATTTTAAGCACAGCGGATGCTACTGTCTTTAAAATAAGACCCCTCCACAGCTGGATAGGTCCTCGTCACATGGGTGGCATGCATGCTGATTTTGCATCTTTGCCTTGTGTTTGCCTCATGTTAATATTTTGTGGTCCCCCTAATGAATTTACTAGTGGTTAAGGTTGAGTTTCATTCTTGAGGGAGAAAGAAAATACAGATTTGGTCTTGTAAAAGACAGGAAAAAGCATGTGATGATTAGAAAAAATATCATAAAAGTTATTGAACAAAGCAGCAGCACCTCTAGCCAAGTGGGCTACCTGATTGAAGGCAATGGCTTGGCTGCTCTGGTTACCCTTGGGATTGATGTACTAGCCACAACCACTTCCAAACCTGGTATCAAACAAGGATCAGAGTGCTGCAGCCATGAGCATAATTTTTGTCACATTTCACTAGGACTACAAAGACTTGTACCAGCAACAAGAAAAGCCTGCCTGAGCTGCTGTAGACCTATTTCTTAGGTAAGGCAGCAATACTATAGCCTACAATAAACTGAGTATCTTGAAGATGTTACAAGGAGAATGACAATTTCCTAGATCTTATTAAGTCACAGGATCTTTAGGAGAGGGTAGGGTAGATCTGACTTATGTATTGTTAAGGCATAGACATGGGTAAATCTGTCCTACCAAAGTAGAGGTGCTCAGACATATATCTAAGAGGAGGCTAATTTTCTGTGTTTGCTGCATAGATGGTATCAATGTCTTCATGTGTGTGTGGCTATTTCAGTGTCTGATTTTCTGTCTTACCTGAGTTAACCAACAATCTACAGGCAGAGCCAGCTGGTCAGTGCAGGCAAGACAGCTTTTTGCTGCTCCATGGACACTGCACAAACATGCTAACACAGCCTGCTCCCTGATGGGGAAAGGGACAATTCCAGGAGCACACAGTGCTACCTACCTCTGCGAGGCAATGCTTTTCCCTGATGCCTGCTCCTGTATCCTAGCCTTGGCCACAGCTGCCCCCCTGCCCTGGAACAGGTGAACAGACTGCAGGCTGGTTTGCTGCCTCAAGCAGTGTCTTGCTTGAGTGATTGCCCACCTTTGTGTCAAGATACAGCCTCGTATACTGAAAACTCCGAGGAATAATACAGATTTGACTTAGCCGCAAAGGTTTTTTTCCACCCTCCAGCCTTAGCACAGAAATCCCAGCATACATGTTTCTGCCTTTCTGGTGAATTTGGACAGGAGATTAATACGTATCCAGCTCAGTGGAACAAGTTTTCATCGCTGCTGCAATTCCTCTTGTGTTGCTGGGTCCAGCCAGAGCATGGAGTGGGTGCAGCTGGGACCAGCAGGGACTCTTGGCTGAGGGTGCAAAATGCTTTGGCCCCACCAGGGGAATATAAGAGAGGATGGCACAGTCTGTGATTGCACAGATTTTACTGGCAATCACAGACTCCTCCAGGATGAGCCTGTTTCAGGTTTGCCTTGTGTCAGCCTCCAAAGAGCCTCAGGTTTCTGAGAGTGCACAGGAGAGGAATAACACAAGCTTCTGCCTCCCCCCTTCACATGGATCCCCTCTACTTTCTTCTGATGGGACTGCACTCAGAAATGAGAAGTGGCAGAAGAAATCACTGTGTTAGAAGGTATTGTCACCTCACTAAACACTTGGACTTCTGCAAGCCAGAGACCATTCTTTTAACCTCTTTTTGAGTCTCCTCCCTCCAAATTCAGAAGGTGCAGTTGAAGACAGTTTGGGAGGGGAACAACCCACAGACTCACAGCCTGGATGGAGGGGAAAGCTTGGCAGCTGCAAGCCAAGTCTTAGAGAGATCAGAGAACGACAGTAAGAACACGAAAGTAGAGATCAGGAAACATGTACAGGGCAGGGAACGTTTGGGACTTGTCAGGAAAAGGAAGAAGAAGAAAGAAAAAAAAAAAAAGCTCTGCAGATCAAAGCTTGATTAGTCTTAATCCTCCACAAAAATGCCCAGGTCCTTCCAACATTTGTCTTTCTCCCCTTCCCCATCTTCCCTGCTATTATTTGCCTTAGTGATTTGCTTGAAAATGTATTAGACAACTCCAGATCTTTCATTGTTAAAAGCATGAAAATAGAGGATAGGTACTATTATCCACTAAGCAGCACTCCCACAGTTAGCACAGTCCTCTAGAGAGACCTGCCAGATAATGGCTTTTGAGAGGAGCTTAGACATCTGGAGTAGCCATTTTCCCTCTTTGTACATGGAAAATAAAGATTAGCTAAGGCATGGGGAGGGAGGATATAATGAAGGGCAATGGATAAACCAATGTCACATTGCCCATCTGTGTGACTGGCTTCAGGTCTACTCCTGCAAAATGCATCTATCAGCCCCCCCTGAAATTCATGGATTTCTGTGCAGGTGGAAGAGCTCCCCATTAGCTTGTGAGTCTGGGGTCTCACATCACAGGCTCGTTGGGGTGGATTTTGTCAATAAAGCAGCTGGTGCTTTCTGCGTGGCAGATGCAGAATTAAATTTCTCTTTTCTTTTTCTTTTTTATGATTAAGTCTTCTCTAGAGTTTTCCTTTCTTTGTATGATCTGGTTTTCTTTTTAAAATTTGATCATTTTCATGCAAAAGACTTATTCCAACCAATTCTGCATCAAGGGCCGCTGGAGTTTGGACTGGGCTCAGTTGTCACTCTCTGGGCTGCATAACCCATCAGAGCGTGAAAGCTCCAGCACCCATAATCAGAGATGTTCTCACGGGCTACAGAGGTGATAGTCACATTTAGAGCATCAATGGCATACTGGGGATGACGTTCCTAGATATGGTGTCTGTTTAAAAAGGTATTTGTGGATGTTGTACTGTGGTTAGAGAAGAGATGCTCTGGAGGACAAAGCCAAAACTCACAGCCCTTAGAGTGCGGGTTCAGCCCCGCGGCAGGAACTGCCCAAACCGCCTTACATCGTAAAACGATGGAAAAATCCCATTCGCGCGGGCTGCGGCTGGGCTGGGGAAACGGCGAGACGGGCGATTTGGGAAATCCATTCCTTTCCCCCGAAGACCCTCAGACCCCGCCGGGAGCGGGCCCGGGAGCGGGGCCGGGAGCGGGGCCGCAACAGCACCGCGTCGTGTGCGCTCCCTCTGCTGGCCCCGCCGCGGCCCCGCACGCTGGGAGGGGACAGACCCTCCCCGCGGCCCCGCCGCTCCGCTGCCGCAAACGCCGCGGAGCGCAGGGAGCGCCCGGGGAATTCCTCCCGGGAAGGGTGAGCATCCACAGCGCAGCTGGGCTGCTGCTGGAGGGACCAACGTGACAGCCAAAGATGGAGAACGGGAGCCGTGGGGACGCACTCCCTACATTCCGCGCATCCAGGCATTCTAGGGGAGAAAAAAAAAAAAAAAAAAAAAAAAAAATAGTTTGAGCAATTTTCCAAAAACCTTCATTGGAATGGGCTCACACGGACACGTCGCCGCCCAAAAGTGCCGAGCATCCACCTGGAAAAAGAGAGCAGAAGAACAAACGTGTAAGCTCACACCACATCTCCCAATAATTTCACCTCCCAGTTTTGGGGAATAAACTCTCAAAGGCAGCCAGGGGAGGACAAAGAGAGGCACCGACAACGTTTTCTCATGTGCTGCCGTGTTTCTGGGTGAAGAGGTGTGTGGGGAGTCCCACTTAATGCTCCTGTCGTGAAGACCTTAGACTTGAGCAAGAAATGAGGCTGCTACTCCAGAGTAGTCAAACCGGGGTGCGAAGATAACCTGTGCTGTCTCTGGTTACAAGGGAGGAGCTACAGGTGGAAAAGGGGAACAGATAAGTCTACTCAGGGACAGCGACACCTGTCCAAAGCCACCCGCCAGGAGCTAAAGTCAGTTGTTCACCCCCAGTGAGATACAACTCATGTGATACTTAACGCAGCAGGTTTTAGCAATACCTGCAAGACGGTAAGGGAAGTGTGTGTGGGGCCGCTAATCACACTGGAGTGAGAAAAGAGAGATCTTTGTACTGATCCTGTTCTCACGGCAGCTGGATTTTTCCAGCAAGGTGGTCGTCACTGGAACAGCTTCTATTGGACACCTTTCTAATGCAGCACTTCAGAACTACCCTGGTTTTGAGATAAAGGGAGCAAATTGCATGGACCAATGCAATTATTAGCTGAGATCATCAGGTGCACTTCCAAAACCTTGACAGTTTTGTCTGCCTGACAATGAAGGCAATAATAAAGTTCTGACTCATTTGATATTTATCCATATGGTTGGGCTAGAAGGTTTGATTTCTTAAAGCTGAATTTCTCTTTCACTGAAACATATTCTTGTATTTCATCCGTGAATTAACGAAGTGTGACCCTTGTTGCCATCCGGCTTCCCACCTGCTCCATTCTTCCCAAACCCGTCCAGACTCAGACTCCGACCTGACTGCAGCAATTAGAATAGAAATCACAGAGCAAGTGTTTTAATTGGCCACAGAGCACATGGCACATTTAAATCTCCAGTGATAAGACAGAGAATATAATGAGTAACCCTGATGATTTTTAAGACAGGTATGTACAGTTTTAATTTTATTACACAAAAACACCTGAAGTGATTTTAAAATTAGGGTAATGCTTTTTCATAATAGCCAGGTGAGTGATAGCAAAATTAAAGAACTTAAATGTTGATTTTTGGATAGATTTTAAAAACTCCAAGTGTCACGTTAGATAATGTTTAATTAATTACTGATGTACGTGTAATTTGGCCAAAGAAAGGTGGCAGAGTTGTTCCAGGAGCAAAATCTACCATTATGCAAAATCAGATGCAGTATTTTAAAGTGGAATATTTAGTAAAAACAAGAGGTACCAAAACATACAGAATCCCAGAGGGACAAGTGAACAAAAAAAGGGACAGGACTAGTATTCAAACAGAGGAGATAAGGCTCGTATCCTAACAAATGTTGTTTGAATAAACACATTAGAGGTTCAAAAAAAATATAGGACAACTAGTGAGGCCAACACTAAGTGTGTAAAGAGAAAAAAAAAGTTTAATCAAAATATTGCGGAACTAAAGGACAGGATTGTGACCGTGCTTGGAAAATGTTGTTTCCTTTCATTGTGGATCTCAACTGGTCCATATTTTGGGCTGTCCGGTGCTTTGTTCTTGCCAGAATCCATCTTCAGGAGGGTTCAGGCTGGGTTCATTGAAACACAGGGACCTGACATTGCTGATTAGAAATGAGAAACTTGCCTTAACATGGAAAGGGAGGAAAACTAAGCAAATGCAATTGCAGTGAATGGGTCTGCGAGAGGAGAAGCTTTCCCTGGGAGTCCTGTGGGGAGAAATGGGGAGCCCTGAGATGGAGAAGGAGCACACAGGTGGATAGATTTGGGATTAAGACATTGCAATGTGAAGAAGGTTGTGCTCAAAACCTGACCCATCTGATCTGCCTTGGCTTCTTCCTAGAGGACTCTGAGCTGAGCAACTGCTGAGACCCCAAGAGCTGAAGTTATTCTCTGTCAGTAGCATTTACACACCTGCCAAATTGCATGGCTCCCCTACAGAATACACCTGGTTAAACCTTATTTGCATACCCGAGGGTAACATCACAGATGATGGGGCTTTTTTGGCAGCTCAGTGTGCATTTTCTGCTCCTGATAAACAGCATAGAGCATGTTTCTCTACTAGAGGCAAACCTGCTTAGCTAACAACTCCAAAATACGCCAGAAGAAAAATACTATTCAAACCTTTCTTTGCTTGTGTTTAACAGAGAAAGGAGATGATGAAGCATTTTGTGGGCTCCTCTATAGATAAACACAGGAATGTTAAAACATCACGCCTAGATATGTGCCCCTCCATCCTCCTTGGGAACACATTGGTAGTGTTACTCGCCTAGGATAGGGTCTTTTCCAAGGCTCTCTACAGAAGGAATTAGGTTACAAGGGTAGCAAAGGCCCCCAGGGAGGAGTTTTATCGGTGAGGGTATTCCTGCTTGGCTGCGCCACACCTGTGAACATGGTGGATCTGGCAAAAGGCACAACAGTGCTCCGAGGCTGCAAGCTAAAGTCAATCATGTGCTAGCTGCATACAAACCAGGTTTTTTCCACTTTCACGATGCTTTGCAATCTGATCACACTTCCCACCTCCCCCTCACCTGCTCAAATAAAAAGCTAAAAAGCTCCTTTTTGCAACAAAGAAACCCCAAAAACTTCTGGTAATCCTGTGCATTCAGAAGCTGCAACTCAGAAAACAAATCACCAGATCATCATTGGTGAAGTAATGGCAAAGCTGCTGTTTTAAGCCACTGCCTTCCCTGTTCATAGCCTAAATACCATTCATTTCAAGTCACAGTGTGGTATCTAGCAGTGAATTGCTGTAGCAGCCTGGTTTCCTGGGAGACACCCACCTGCATTCTATCGTCTGTGTAACCAGGAGAGTGCTAAGCCTGGCTCAACTCCCACTTCATCTCCTAACAGTATTTTCACCACCTCCAACAGGAGGTATTCAGGTCTGGATTTATGCAATCTCAATGAATTCTCATTTTGATGATGGCAAAATTTGACTTTTAATTTGACCTGTGAGCAGTGAATCTGCCAGAGAGAAGGCACAAGGCAGCTGCAGGAAAAACAGTCCTTGTTTTGCAAAACAAACACGTTGGTAGTTCCTAACTTTCTATCCTAACCTTTAAGGCAGGGTAAAGCTGGAAGTGCCGCCAATATTCCTAAGTCCATAGGGAACTACCAGCTGGATAGTCCCCATCTGGTGTTTTTTCAGCATGCTTGGTAAATGCCAACAGTTTTTGCCTATGTTTGAGATAAGTGTGTGACAAAAAAATCTGTCTCTTATATACAAACCCCTGATTTGCAGGTGAGGAAAGAGCTCTTGAGAGGAGCCATTGGCATCCACTTCCCCCTTTGTGGAGGACAGGAATGATGCAGTCACTGACCCTGCCACATAAGGTTTTGAAGAAATACAGGTTTCTCTCCTGATAAACCTGCATTTCTCCAGGCACAACTGGCTTTGAAGGAATCTATCCCTATCATTTGTTTCCTGAGCAACTTCTCAAGAACCCAAAGCAGTATGAGACCATTAAACACTTTCTTGTGCTGTTTTCTAGATGATCTTAGGAGGGAGTGGACACTACTAATATTTTGAGTTCAGTTCAGTTGGTAGATAACTCTTCTAAACCTGTGAAAAGACATTAACTAACGCAGAAATAAGAAATGCTAACAGATAGTTTTCTCCAGTTAGAAATTGTATGGTTTAGTATGATTTCCCCTCACCAAATATAAGTCATTTTCTCCCACAGAGATGATGGACAACAGCCTGACTCCTCCTCTTTTCCTTTAAAGATGTTTTGAAGGCTGGAGCCTGATCCATTTATCATCAGATGCTGGATTTTATAAACTGTATTAAATGTTTTCTTTTGCAGAGTTATTACTTACACGAGCTTAATTGGCACAGGGAAACTGTTGCCATACATTTCAAACTAAGAACAGTTTCTGGGAATCATCCTTTCAATTAATTTTGCTGCTAGAACCGTCTTGTACAGCAGTCTTCCCTCATGCTCCCTTTACACATGGAAGCCAAACTCGTGTTGCTGTAATCCGTCCCAAAAGGTGATGCCCTTCAGACCTGTGCAGTGGGTTTGTCTCACAGTGCACATGATCTGTGTTTGCTCCCTTCTTAAAAACTCTTTCCATTCCTGGTATTGTGATATGAGCTCCACCCTTTCCTGGAATACCTGTCTTGGTAGGCTTATCCAACAAACTTTAAATAAATGCTGTCGTTTTGATTACTAGGCAACTCACTCCTCCCCAGCAGAGCAAATTCCATCCCTTTTCCAGTTGTTTTTCTTCTTTAGTTGTATAAGTTACCCTGTTGTAACTTGTTTAGTTACTAACAGCTCATCCAACCAGAGCAAAACCATAATTCTCCTCTTGGGTATATTAATTTAAGCCAGGCTTTCGACCAGTACTTTAGACAGAACAAGCACTGAACAGCTCCTGTTGGCCAGGGGCAGGAGGATGCAGAGATTAGGAGTTCAGCAGGGAGCTGGACTCCTCCTGCAGGTAAAATCTCTCCCAAACTCTATCTCACACTGCATGGGTAAACACAGCTACACTAAATACAAAAATCCAAGTTAAAACAGTGTGATGGCTCTTCCAATTCAGAATAGATGTCATTCTTGATGTTTATTTTCCAGTTTTGGCTGCACTCTTTTTAAAGCACTAGAAAACACTTATTCTGCATGGCTCCCTTTCTGCTCATTTATTGCCTTGCCTGGATCACACAGATCTAGAATCCATTGGCCCAGATTCCTACCTTGATCCTAAAAAGACTTTTTACAAGTTACCTAATTTGGGGTCTTGTTTTTTCTTGTAGGTTACATGGTGGTGTCATAGCGTCAGTGCCAGAAACACCACAGTCCAGCAGCAGAAACACACTTGCCATAAAGAGTTAGTTACTTCTTACCAAGCATTTCCTCTCCCTGCCTCCTTCTTCCTCCCATCTGCTGCTCATTTTCTTATCCAGCCTGGCTCCTATCTTGCAAATAGCATCCCATTTGGTGGGACACACACTCAGAGTGAAGCCAGACATGTTTGCCCAGTCATACAGGCTTTACAAAAGCATCCATAATGATGCAATAATATAATAATTAAAAATAATATTTACAAGCTCAGTCCAAAACTTCCATGGTGGGAGGGGAGCTGATGCCAATAATCTGTGTGTGACGATGTGTAATTAAAGAGTAAAAGGGTGATGGTTGCAGGTGTGCAGTTGGCAAGGCTGATGCAGTTCAGGCTGTTGGTCTTCTTTCCACAAACGTGGAAACCAGACTTTGGAGAAAGTGTCCCATTTTGCAGGATTCTCTGGTGATTCTGCAGAAATATCCTCCCTTTAACTGCCACAAAAATGTCCCCTACAGATCCCCTCTTGCAGATGACTGCTGCACACAGGTTCTGACAGCATCTGTGTGGGCTTTGAAGGACCTAAACATGTCAGCTGGCACAAGGATAGCATGGACTAGAGAGTGATCAACCACAGTGAAAACTAGAGAGCAGAGCCTGGCCTGGAGCACAGCTGGAAATGATGCCAGTGGCATTTCTGTGTTGTTTTACAGACTGTAGATGCTGTTTTGTGCAGAGATTGTCTGTGGTAAAACACACACAAACTGTGTGTTAAAAATGTCTCTGGATTTAAAAGTTTCCTGGAGAAGCAGTGCAAGTTTGCAAATCCGGAAAGAATATTACTGGGACTTGTTGAAGTACTCAATATAAACTGTAACACACAAGCCATTAAAATGAGGATATTTGGCATTCAGAGTCATGCATATGGGCCTTTCAAAACCATTCTTCTCATTTGGCAGCTCCTACAGTCCTTGAATGATGCACAACCTCCTTTTATACGTTCCTGTAAGATGCTTCTACAAAGTTGGCATTTTTCAAAATAAATTGTGGAGGAGAAACCTTACCGAGAAACCTTACCAAAAAACACAGATCTGATTTAAGGAAAACTTCTGAAAATTACTTCATTTGAATGAATACTTTTGCAAATCCTGGCTGATATCCGTGCTTTGTGCTCGATTTTTCATTTCGCTGCTTCTAGATGTGCGAATCTGGAAGCCTACTTCTTCGAAGCAGCCCTGAGCCAGGCTTTGCAAGTGAAATGTCAGTGCTGTCCGAGGCTGGGGACACTTTCTGTGCTGATAAGCACCTCCTCTGAGTGGCCAAACTGATCCATCTCCCGCTCTGACAGAGCCATTGTCTAACCTGACTGTTGAGCGAGGCTTTAAGGCTAAGCAAAGGATAAAACCCTACAATTGACCATGTCCAATGACTGCCTCCATCATGTGACATTTCCTCCACGTACATAAAGGCATAATTGACACTTTGGACCTTGCAGATGTTTTGCAATTCATTTGGTTCCCACAAAGATACCAGAAAGTAAGTCTCGTGAACTGGAAATACTGTGTTTTCCTCTGAACAGGTTCTTATCTCTAAAAGGTATTTAGATGCAAATTGCATCATGTCTCATGGCCCCACTTGTTTTGTTTTGCTTTTTCCTTTAACAGTCTGTGCCACGATTTATTTATTTATTTATTTATTTATTTATTTATTTATTTATTAAAAAGTATGAAAATATTCAGATATTCCTGGAAAAACTGAGTACCTTTGACTTCTTTGATCACACACAAACAGCAGTATATTCTTCTGCCCCCTGCCCATGGCGCTCTGCTTTACGCTTCTTAATTTAATTTGCTTTTCTGACTCTTCAGTGGTCCTTTCCAAAGAGCAACCTCTCTGCTAAGAGGCCATTTGCTATGCTGTCAATGAAACAGATTATATGAAAGACTGGTTGGCTTCATCCTGGCTCTCAGAGGTTGGGACAAAGGCAGAGCAGCATGGTCAAGTGTATCCCTCAAACACTACACAGATATCTTAGTCCAATCCTAGAAAAAATGCTCTCTTCTTCATGTAACTGAGCAAAGCTTTATACTCTGTGGCTTATCCTTCCTCTATGTAAAATGGGAAAGATGAAGGTTCCCTGCTGGTTGAGCTGAGATTTTTCCTGTAAGCAGCCTTTGTTTTCATGGATGGAGACCCCTTGGGCTTTCTTTTCAGTCCCTATTTGCTCCTAATTAGCTCCCCTGAAGTGACAAGACAGTAAAGGCAGGGATATTGCAATATGCAGTATCTGCCTGGCTCACCTTTCTCCCTCTGGACTGATCAGAGGCAAGAAAGTGGCAGCTCCTCTTTTCCTCAAGGGAAATAAAACCAGCTCCTTTGGACAAACCCTTCTAGGCTGAAGTCTGCAGGCAAGAGCTTCTTCAGGAAGTGAAGTGAGTTCTCTCATCTGCTTCCATACTGCGTGTATCACTCGTGCCTCTGTGTGTCTTCACTTTTCTTTAAATAGTGATCAACAATTATACATATTTAAATATAGAGGTGTATATATAATGTTTCTTTCTCTTCTGATGGTAAGATAATGTCTAAGTCAGACAAATTTCTGGGCTTAGCAAAGGGTAACTGGGTGAGATCTATGGCCTGTATGATATAGAAATTCAGGCCAGTTGATCTAATAGGCTCCTCTGGCTTTAAAACTGATGAAATACTGGAGAGGAGGAGATGTCCTGAGTCACGAGGACCAGTTTCCTGCCTTTGCAGGCAACCACAACCTCTTTCACAGATTGATCAAGTGGCACTTTAAAGGTGGGAGGTTTGGTTCCCCATATTTTCACCAGAGTGCTGTTGCAGAAAGCCCCTTCTCTGATATTTCGAAACCTTCAAAAATCCATTTGTGGACAACTTACATATTTGTTCTCATGCCAGCATTGCCCTTTGGTGCCATGTTCAGGGGAAACTCATCCAGCTCAAGTAACTAGACAGCTACACAGTGCTCCAGCTGAAGGCTCAACACTGGGTGCAGCTTCCACAATTTTTAAAGAAATACCTCACCTGGTACCACATGGAGGGCAGAGCACCATTGGCAGAGGGGGCAGCCTGCTCTGGTTCACTTTCTCATGTTCTTGTGTTCTGAAGGTGGAGAGATGCTGAGACCTCAGGGCTGCAGACCCCATGCCTGATGTTGGGAGAGTGGAGGTAGGAGGGCTGTGAGGAGTGGAAGAGGCTGCACAACTGAGCCTCCTTTTTCAGTCCATGTGACAAACCTGGGTGTTTGGCCCTTCCCTGAGCATTCACAAACACCTGAAGCCCAGGTTCTTCTCCTGCACTTTCCCAGCTGGCCCTGCCTGGTTGGCTAAGTGGAGAGTTTTGCACCTACAGAGGTAATGCAGAGGCTCTGACGGAGCAAATTGCTGACAACTTTCAACACTCAGACAGGAAAATAGGAACTCTGTCCCTTCCTCCTTACTGTTGAAAGCTGCCAAGCAAAGCTAAGCCAGGCTTGCCTGCCATCAGCTCCTCCTCCTCTTGCCCATGCAACCTAGTGTGGTCTCTGTTTCATGAACGGATTCCAACTCAAGCATGTGATGAAGCAAATGCACTTACCCTGGCACACCTCACGAGCAGGTCAGGGGCAGAACATGCTGCAACTCAAAACTGAATTTCATTAGAATATTTAAAACCAGGCTCAGGGTTGCATTTCACTGTTATTTCCTGCCACCAGTCTACAAAAAAGATGTTGTTTCATTAGGGGAAAAAAACCCTTTTTTTTCCCACTTTCCCTCATAGTAGCTCTGAAACATTTTAGGCAAAAGATTTAAAAATTGCCTTTAAGGTCATATATCTGTGTTTTACAAACTTTACTTTGAAAGTAAAATCTCCTTTTATAAACATGTGAAAATGTATCAGACTTGATGTTATGGCAAATTTATCACAATATCAATATATATTGTTATTATTATTTCATACTTGTATACAGAACCTCTCTTAACTGTTATTGCTGGTTCTTTAATACTTGACCTGAACCTGACATGCAATGCAGCATTTTAAAGTTACTCATACCTTGACCGAGGCCTGCAGTTAAGCAAATTTTGCTTAGGCATCAGTTGTACTTTCTTAGTTGTGTGTATTTAATCCTTAGACCTCATGCTTGATGTTCTACATTTTTGCACAAGTATTTTCCATTCCATTGAAAAACCAGTCTACTTCATGCAGATGTAAGAAGAATTTGGGGGAATTTTGGCTGGCAGTGACAATTACAGATATGTGAGGAAGGTAACACTGCTGGTGTAATTGTTCTGTAATGGAGTAACTGCTTCAGTGGGGCACATGTATTTTACTGGTGGAGAAAACACCTACTAGTTCTTTTTGCTGATTAAGTTTAGCTTGCTGAAACAGTATTTTAGAGTATTGTGCAGAGTGCTTGGTCATGGTCATAAGGTAGACCTTGGCTGCTTAAATTTAAGTGGAGAAAATGAATGCTCAAACTCCAAAGTCATTTCAAAACAAACCCCATGGAAAATTATAAGGAAGGTTAACCCCTCTTTTTTTTTTTTTTTTTTTTTTTTCCCCTCCCCATTCCAAATAGTTTCCCCCAAGGAAACATCCAAAGACCTCCAGTCAATGAACAGAGCTCCTTCTTCAGTGCTGACTTCTCTATGGAGGCTTTAAGCTTTTTGGGGGTCTGGATTAAAAGATGTGAGCACCTAAAAAAAACTGAAACAGAGAAATAAATAAAGTCACCTCAGTGCTTCACAGATACCCTGCCTTTTGCAAATGCTTGTCCAACCACAGCCTAAATAATTCAAACCATAGTTGTCAGGCAGCAGCACAGCTCTCCTCAATAGGCACTTGCCTTATCACTCTACAGCAGATGCTTCAGTCAACCATTGGATATTGAAAACATAAATAATGAAACAAAATTTGGAGACAATGGTTTCTGGGCCGGGGACAAAATACTGATGGATATTGTCAGTCTCAGTGTAACCAAGCAGCAAAAGCTCAAGTGACAACAATAGGGAGGAGAAGAATAGGGACAAGTGAGGAGCCCTGAATCTCAATAAGGCCTGGAGCTGCACATGCTGCTGTTACCCTAGAAACTAACCTCTCCCCTGAAGAGGTTTGCTGGGGCATTGTCCAGGGGACACAAGATGTGTCATACACCAGATGGTCGTGTGCTGTATAACTCAGTTATCTGAGTGCTGGAGTGGAGGAATGCACGCTGCCGAGTGCTCCGGAGGGCCGCCCAGGGCACCATCTGTTCTTTCAGACCCAAGGCACTGCTTTGGCGTTGGCTTTTTTTTTTTTTTTTTTTTTTTTTTCCCTCCTTCCAAGAAAGGAGGGGAAAACAAAATTAAAATGATTCACCATTCAGCAGGGAAGGGAGAAAGAGAGGAAAAAAAAAAAAAAAAAAGCGGCTTAATACAGTTGCCATATCTTGCTTTCATTTAGCTAATTTTATCCCTGGGTTTTATGTCAGGTGAATTGCTTTTTTACGCCTGGGAGAGCAGCAATTATTTCTTTCTCAGGAGTCTATCATTTATAAATAAAACCCCTTTGAGACCTCATCGGTCATTTACCATCTGAAAACCCCCAAATGCTTTTAGCCATATGTTCTCCAAAGTCTACTCTCTCCTCTCCAAAGCTCCCTGCAAATGTTTCAGCAATGCAAGGGAAAGAGTATTTTTCTTTTCCAGGAATTGTTCTCCCCTTTGGCTGGGAAGGGGGGAAGGAGGAAAACAAAAAAGTCAGAGCTGAAGCGGCGGCATGAAGGACTGGCATAGGAAGGAAATGTTAATCATGGGCTGTGCCGTGCCAAGGAGCAGTGACTAACGTGCCTGAGAGGGGCAGGCACCGGCAAACATCCCGGGACTCCAGCTCCAGTGCCACCAGAGCCAGCCCAAAGCCTTCCTGCCTCCTGCTGGCTTTGGACTGAGACCTGAATCAAGTTATGGAAGTGGGAGAACCGGATGGAAATTAAGGTTCAGGACGCTTCAGGGTACTTTGAAGGTGTATTAAGGCACTTAATACTCTTGGGTGCAAGAAGATTAAGCCAGGGCAGTAAAAGTGATGCTCAGGCTTCAAGAAATAGGGACTGAAATGTGTGTGCCTGCAGCAGTACATTTTGCTTAATGACAAGACCTGTCTTTCGGTGCACCTTTCTGCTCCCCTGCTCCTGGTTTCTGTCTTGTGGCTGCAGAGTATTCTCCCACTTCTCAGCACAGGAGAGAAAATAAATGGAAAATAAAGTACTGGCTTGATTGCCAACTGAAATAACAGGGAAACATTTGTAACCGTTTAAGCAAAGGCACTATTTCAAATCTGCTCCATAATGGCTGCAAGTGAGCACACGTGGTGGTGGCTGCGAGTCTGCAGCTCCTGCAGCACAGGCAGAGGAGGCATTCAGCAGGGGAAGCACATCTTCTGTCATTCAAGCTTTACAAGACAAATTATGATTAAAAAGATGTTGTGCCTTGCAGAAGACTCCCTGATGCCGTTGTGACCAGTCCTCATGGAGGTAACTCTTACCTGACCATTCCCAAAAGTGATCAGAAGGGTATGAATCCCTCTATCACTGATCAGTCAATTCAACCTGCATACAGTGTTTCAATGAACAGAAGGAATTAGGAAAAGGGAAGAAAACCAAAGGAAAAAAAAAAAAAGAAAAATCAAAAGCAAATTTATAAGCAGCATAACAGCCAAAGATGCAAAAGGAATAAAACCTGAATCACTTTTACGTTTAGGATCCATGTACAGAAAGCCCAGCTAAAAATCCAATTAGGCGACCATTAGGACCAACAAATTATTAGGCAATGCTTAAACAACAGATGATAACATCTCACAAACTGCTTGTAACCCTAATCCTTCACACGTGTTTATCATTCTTACAGCACTGGTACTGCTTGTATCAATTCTAATATACTGATGTTTAAAAATTAATGATCAATATAATCCTAAAGACGTAACATAGAACAGAACTGAAGACAATTTATTTTCCTCCTTGCCTTCTTGTTTTTTTATTTCCCTGCAAGATTGCCTGCAGAGAAAGGAGCAGTGATGAATTTCAGCACAACTGGCTTTAAAAACTGTGTGAAATGCACAGGCATTGGGGGCTCGGTGTGCAAGGCTCCCAGGCTTGGGAAATTATGACAAGAAAGCTTCTATAGATTTGTCTGCACACCCCTGCTGGGAATCTGGCCCTCTCTGATGCAAGACAGTTCACTGAGGGTTGCCTAGCCCCCTTTCTGCACCTGGCTGAGAGATTGACCAGCAACTCAAAGGGGTCGTGGAAGCCTTATTCCCTTTGTTCCATGGGTGTCTGCCATGGAGAGCCAAGCTTGGATTAACTGAGCCTAAATCCCTGGGCAGCCTGCCAGAGCAATGCTAGCTCTGAAGCAAACATAGCTCCAAGATGGTTTCAAGACTAGGTTTATAGATCAGCTCTTCTTAGGCGCAAATCCACAGGCAGAGAGCACAATGCCTCATGTCAGATCCCCAGGAAGTTTCTCGCAGAGGCAGCAGTTGCCAGCTCATGCGGGAGCCATGTGAACTCGGACAACGCCCCTCTCTTGGGCCAGCCCTTCCCCAGCAGTGCTCCCCTGCCAGTGATGCAGCCAATCTCTCTTTGGTCACTGTGCTGTGTTACAGTAACACACGTGAGCATGGTTCGTAATGTGCCCATCCAGAACCTGTGTGCCGTTTGTTGTAGCACCAAGCATTTTGATGGTTTGAGTCACTGTCACTGGAAGCAATGTGAGGAAAATGCTATTTTCCAGCAGCTTTCAATAGCTGATCCAAAGGCAACGTGCATCAAGCCTTGCAGAAACTAACAACTCCCAAGAACATGTCTCCTGCATGTCTCCTCCTCACCCCAGGAGTTAGAAGAGGTCTCCCACACCAAAGTCACGGGCTACATTTCTTCCAGACCTCTGTGTTTGGGTAGGGGGAGAGAGGACTTTCAGCCCAGTTCTTGTGAAAACAAGGTTAATGCACTCATGCTGTGTTTGTTTTGCCTCCCCCTAATAACTTTTGAACCTGTTGGCCTTGTTCAATTCAACTTGACAGAAGGACAGAGATCTAGAAAATAATTAAATTCTCGTAAGTTTTGTGAAAATAGGCACTGATGTAGAAGACAGAGGATCCTGGTGTTGTCAACATCCTCACTGAGGTGTGCACGTCTTGTTGGGCACCAGGGGAATGACACAGAAAACTTTCAGTCACAAAAGAAAAGCTTCAGCTGAAGTTCACACTTCTTAGACATCAAAGTCAGACCACAGACAAGCCCAAAAAAGCCAGTGTTCGCAGAAATCCTTCCTAGTTTCAACACCTGGCAATTCCATAGCTACATCCCAAAGATGTAGCTAAGTGTCACCTCCACATCATAGTGGCATAACAACCTGCTGCCTTCATCAAAGCTGCTGCTGCTCTCAGGAGACCCAAGATGCAAAACATTACAGAAGATATTTTAAATGAAATTGGTGGGCATTTTAAAGGCTGCTGTGTTGTGTGTGTGCAGTAGGATTTGTATCACTGAAGTGGAAGGAAATACCTCTAATCGTTGTGGCTCGAAAACACAAGTGGCATGCAGGAATATTAGAAACCAGTAATTTGAAAACAGAAATGGGAAGCAGAAACTTGTGAATTCACATGGTTCTGTGGCTCTGTGACCATGAAGAAAGCAATGCTGCCTACACAGCTGAGCCCAGCTTCCACTGAAAGGCCATGGAAAGGCATCTTTACTGAACATTTTCAACTTCCACAGGCTTACACTGACCTGCATGGACTGAGCAGTCCCACTGCAGGCAATACTTATCCAAGCCAACATAAATCAAGTGCACAAGTACATTTTCATGGGAGCTGCATCATACCTTCAATCTTTTTCCTTTTCTTCTCAATGCCTCTCCTCTTCCCAAACCACCACCCTAGCAGTAAAACCCACCTCAGCAGGGTACATGAGGATTAGCTTAAAACAATTTTAACCTTTTCTCCATTAAACGCCCAGAAAAGATATCTTCCTGTTGTTTTACTTTTTCGTTTTTCAAAAAAAGCAGCTTGTTTGTTGCCCAGACCTTTAAAGCTCACCAGCCTGGAATATTTCCAGCTTCCTCAGAACTGATGGGTATTAAATCAGCCCAGAGGTATCTGCTAGTAACAACAAACCTTAATTGCTGTAGTAAAATGTCTGTTTAATCCACTGACATCCAAAGATTTCTGCCTTAGCTAGTATTCATACGTAGCAGTGGCCCATTGTGTTATTTGAAATGAACCTGCTTTAAAGCAGGAGAGTGAAAATGAGTGATGGCCAGGCTCCTGATCTCCTTTTGTAAAATACTAGGTTGAAGGGGACCTAAAACCCAGCCTCCTCTAGCTGTTGGTTTGGCAGCAGGCACTTCCAGCTCCTTGGGCTCAGAATAATTAAGGGTTTGCCTGTATCAGGACTTCAGGGTGGGTAATTATTTAGCTGAGAGTGGTACCTCCAGTCCCCAGAGGGTAGGTTCCTTTGTGTAGGCACTGAGCAAACACACAGAAAGGGGCCCTCCCTTCCTGAGGAATTTGTGGTCTAAACAAACAAGTGGGCTGAGTGCAGGAAAGGGGGCAGCAGATGTGGCCAAGCAGGTGAAATGACTCGCCCTGAGGTCACACTGCAAATTAATGCTGATGCCAGGCAGCTTGAATCCCAATACTGCCCCCTCACAAGGAGCCCAGACTTTTGCTCATGGATTAAAACTCCTCCCCTGCACAAATCCTCTCCAGCTCCTGTGGATCTTCCTTTTTGCAAACTTGCACATCGTCTGCATCTGCTGCAGACTGAGGCAGGGTAAGCTTTCATCACCACCTTCAGCTGGGCAGCCCCATGTTTTGCCTCCTCCCCTACTCCGTGGCTTCCTACCTTCTAGATCTGGCATCCATCTGGCATCCCCCTGGTAGGCTAGGGAAACAAAGCCAGCTAACTTTTTTTTTTTTTTTTTTTTTTTTTTTTTTTTTTTTTTTTTGTGTGACTATTTTTTAACTGACTTTTTTTTTTTTTTTTCAGCAGGGATGAGGGTCTAGGCCTAACTTAGTCTTGAAATGCAAACTGCTACTGAGCTGCTCTAAGAAAGAGGCTTCTTTTGCAACTTCAGATGCATTTATTTAAACATATCTCACAAAAATGGGCAGAAAGTTATATAGTCAAAGTTTGGCCTGCCTTACATTTTCCTTTGCTCCCCTTCAAGATACTTACAAACATTTCCTATCTACTTAAAAACCTCACTTTGGAGAGTTTGGCTGAGCAGGAGACACCAGTAGGAAAGGTTTTAGCAAAAATTCACTGCATGCTGGTTACTTCAGGCTGCTCCAATGTTGGACTGCTCAGCTCATCTTCCCACTGCTGCTGTTCTACAGTGATCTGTGCAAGAAAGATGCTGAGGCACCTGCTTCGGAGAAGTCATTGAGATATGAAGCCCCAGCAGGGCAGATAATTCCAGTCAGTCCTCCAAGCAGAAAGGTCAGATCTGTCTCTGGTGAGCCCTTTGGGGATGGCTGGCTCCAGGCAGCTGCATGGCAAATTTGGATGGCTCATTTTATACCAGCCCTCTTCAACAAGGAAAATGGATCATCTTTTCCTTAGGGCAAGGTCGATTATAAGGTTTGAAGTAGTAGATCTCAGAGCTTTGTACTTTCTGAAAGGAACAGCTGGATTCCGGTGAAGAATCACTGACCTCACAACTGGCCACCAGCCTTAAAAACCTGTAAAATCCAGTGATTCCAATGAATCTGATTCCAATGGAGACTTTCAGATGGTTACAGACCAACTGACAAGAAAGGGAAATTATGTTTTACATTAAGTGTTTGCTGTGCCAGACTGTTACCACCAAGATTAGGTGTCACAGAGAGAATGTGGTCTTGGGAACAAACAGGCAGGAATGGACACATTTTCTGTTTAAAACAATGCTCCTAGAAATGCACAGACCTATCTACTTTCAGCCAGGGCAACGTGACACACCTTTCACTCCAGTCATCTCTGCTGATAAAGTCTGCATTTTCTTTTATTTCTCTAGTGAAGAATCAGCAGAAGGCTTAGAGTCATGCATTGCAAATAAAGTACATTTACACTGCACAGTGGGCTGAGAGAGAAAGGAGAAGAAATGCCATCCTCTTTCTTGTGTATATCAAGTGTCTGGATTGTAGAATAACCAAAAGACATGGCACTCTTGTCCTGTATTTTATTAGGAAATGAACAGGCTGATTGATAACCTGAAATTACATAGTGAATCTCATTTAAAAAATGTTCAAAATCAGGAGAATAAATTTGATTGCTACGAAAACATAACACCCTGATATAATTCTTTTTTATGCCTGTAAATTTCTACACCCTTAACATTTACCTACTGTACAACAGAGAGGCTGGACAACTGTAACAGAATCTGGGAAGTTAAATACACGATATTTAATGCAAGACTTTCTCTGAAAGTGATGAAATGTTTGAAAGAAAGCCCAGAATCTGAGAGTTCCCTATGAGAAGGTTCCCTGTGATCCCATTAATTACTCATGAGTATTTCAGATTGGTTATATTGGTCAAAAAACTGGTAATACTAACTGCTGTGCTGAGGTATGAGGCTTTAGGGCATCCCCCAGGAGAGGGAGACCACTGTGGGGTACAGGCTCTGCAGCGAGGGGAACAGGGTGCACTGGATCTGAAGGATGCTCAAAGTGCAAGGGTTGGTAAATCTGTCTACAGCTCTTGTTTCCCCAGCAGTTTGAGCTACCACTACCACCATGTTGGACTAAAGAGCTTTTCCTGAGGCTGTCAGCTTTAGGGACTGGTATGATTCAGGTGCTGAGTCTCTGCAAAGGCTTAGTAATTTCAGCCTTTGTAATCAAAGCCCAACTCCTGCTCAAGTTGTGTGTGTGAGAACTCAACACTGAGCCAACACTGTTGGTTTCATTGCAGTCATCATGTGGGGCAGCGTGGTTCAGCCCCATGGGTTATAGCTGAGGCCCTCAATTCCCTAGATAAAGAGCTGGCACTTGTCCATACCAAACAGCTCTTGTAGACAGTTGAGTTTCTCAAGACACTATTCGTGAAAACATTAAAATTGTCATATGTGCTGTGTGGATTAGAGATGCTTTCCTGAACTGAAGCCTTGATTCCTGCAAGGATTATGGATGTTCTGTGAGTGGCCAGCTCAAACACTTGACCAGTGAAGTCCAGCCACTTCAGCCTCTTGTATTATTCTTGGCATCTGTAAGTAGATTTAAGAAGTAGAAAGCCTTCCTTTTAAAATGCTCAGGACAAGTACATTCAGACCACCGTGTTTTCTATTTATATATAAATTCTTTGGCAACAATTTTCTAGGAAGCAGAATGATTTTTTGCTATATTCTAATACTTTATTGTCTCCCCATGAAAAACTGGTGTCTTAGAAAATCTATAGGACTTTCCACTATAAATAGTATTGTTCTAGATTAAGGATTAGTTCCTCCCTGAAGAAAAACAGATTTTAAAAATCTGGTCATTATCTGATAACTGTTTATGTAGTAACACTAAAATAAAACAGAAAAAGAAAATCATTCAGTATGTGGTTTGTTATTGTCTAGAATGTTAGTGTATGTTTACACAATAAAAACAACATAAATTATCCTAGTTTGTTTTAAAAACCTTAGTAGTAGAAATAAATTGCTATCTGCAGATTCATAAACAGAATGCATTTTTTTCCATCTAAGTTCAAGTATTATTAGAATATTATTATTACTATTATTATTATTATCAGGAGCTCTAAATCCTTGCCATTTTGGTCTTTTTGAGAAATAGCGAGTTGCGATCATTTGTTCAGGAACAAAATCAGCGTGGAGGCCCCAGAGGTTTTGCCTGGTGGAAGACAGCCTGGCAATCCTTTGGCCACTGTGGGTAACTTTAGGAGAGCATGTTTGAGACTAGTGGTGTAGATATAGCAGTTGCATGATTTCTCGGTTGGCTGATGAACTTAATTTCTCCCAGGTTCTCAATGCTCAGTCCTGTTCAGAGGAGAAAAGTAGGAACAACCCAACCCAGACTTGCACTACATCAGGATATGTCGTTTTCATTTCTGCCCGGTACTGTCAGCTGCTCGTAGGTGGGCAGGGTGTTGTTTGGGAGGAAAAGCTCTGAACTGACATTGTTGTTGCCTCTCTGAGATGATCTATTGTTCCCCTGATCCCCCTGCTGATGGGAAACCAGATGATGCAGCATGTCCGTGATGAGGTTCAGCTTCTGGTCCATTTGTGTGACCTACAAAGGCAAAGGGGAGAATTGTTTAGTAGCAGCATGAAAGAAAATTGCAACAAACCGGGTGACATATATATGTAATATATGTAATATTAACTAGGATCACAACAACCTCTGTGAAGATACCACAGATTCACAGTTCATCAAACAGATCATTGGAAATTTAACGTAATATGCCAGGGTTGGATGGGGACAAGCTTGTAGGTACTCACCTCTGGTGTGTGTTTTGACACTCATTTCGTATCTGGCTGAATGCATGACAAATGGGATTTTAAAGAGATCTTCTGGAATAGAAAACTCAGTCCCAGAACTGAATTTCTGTGTTTTATTTTTTTGTTGTTATTATTGTGTCCATGTATTCTTTTTTAATGATAAACTTTTAGCATTCTTCTATGCCCTAATAATACCAATATGCTCTAGTAAATAACTGCTTGACTTGCAGTGATCTAATCAACTCTTAAGCTGGGACTGAGTGATACTCTTTACTATGTTTAGGCTCAATAAACAGCTCAGGCCACAAAATGTCCATAGGGTTTTTTTGCTGCCACGAGTGAATAGTAGCTGGGAGCGGGACATGAGTCAGTTTTATGCTCTCAAAACCCAGTTTCACAGCCTTCCCTAGGATTGCTATCTGAATGACATGATCCCCCGCAAGACAGAAACTAAGAATTCCAAGATGGCTGAAAATTAATTTCTTGACTGGGGGACTCTAGGGGTTCAGCCTGTACCCATAATGCTCATTTTCTTCTTTAGACATAGGCTCCTTAAATTATTTAATTTCTCTCCCCACCCCCCCCCTTTTTTTTTTTTTTTTTTTTTTTTTTCTTCCCCTGCTCTTTCTTCTAATGTTTAGGAAAGGTAAGGTTATGGATGTTTTTTTGGCATATATTTGTGGTACTCAGAGGAAAATTGAGCATTAGGTGTTTCTAGGAGCATCACAGATCCAGCATCTGCTTTCTTGCACCTCCCAGTCAAAAGGTAACTAACTGATATCACCCCTTTTATCTGGCACTGGGAACCTCCTCTCTGTGCTGAATCCAGAATACTGAGCAAGATATCCCAAGGGGAAGATGGGCACTTTCAGCTTTGAAGTCCTGCCCACTCTGACCCTTGGCATGGTAAAAGCATTGAAATTAGGCAGAAAGACTCTGCCTTATGGCCTCCTACTCCCTTCTTCAAGCGTAACAAGAAAGCCACGATTTTGTCATTGCAGTCTCTGACCCATTGATCCACAGGGATCCTAAAACACTGAGTAAATTCTAGGCAAAAAGATGTAATACTTTTTAGAAAAGGAAAAGAAAGCTAGCAGAAAAAATACCCATGATAGGAATAAATTGTTGCCTAAAATATCTGCTACAAAGTAGTGAAAGGCACATAAAACTGCCAGAGAGAGCATGAGTGGGAGCAATTTATATGTGCCTGGCTGTCATCCAAGTATCACACAGGATAGTAAAAGACAGTAAGGCTGAGCAGAACATCAACAAATCTGGAGGATTTCAGCAGAGACTAAAATGTTTTTTCCACCATAGAGAAAATGCTGGTTTTTTTTCAAACACTCGGTACCACTGGTAGGGAAGCAGATACAGTGATTTAAAAATATGAGGTGCCAGAGATTTATACTTTGCAGCTGGTTTTGAAAACATTAGGCAATGCACCCTAGATGGTACATGAAACACTAGTAATTCTGGATGGAAATGGCTGTTGAAAGATGAGATTCTATGAAATGAGGAAGCTGAAAAACAGGTAAGTTCAAGATTTCTAGAAGGAAATACAGAGGGAAAACTGAGCAGATCATCAGGTTCTAATTTCATCACTATTTATTCCCTCCCTTAAAAAAAGACACATTTTGCCCAAATGGTGCCCATTACAGATGGCAAACTCATGATACTTCAAGTGTTGCAGTACAAATCAGTGGTAGTGAAATCTACAAAATGACTTCATTTACTGCATCCCCCACTACCCAGGTACTGTTTGTTTTCTGACACAACTGTGCTGGAAGGGCTGCAGTGAAAGCCTCCAGACAAACAGCTATCTTCAGAATCCAAAAGACAACTTTTGCTTCTACAAGAAATGTCTTTTTCCTAACTATTCTAAATGAACTGGGGATTTTTATATGTATATGTTTCTTAATTTGTGATTCCAGGCAGGGATTACCAGAGGAAACACACACTGGAGATATATCTGGAAAACATGCATTCATGAAACTCTTGCAGTGATGAACTATTGAACATGACAGTAGGTTGGACTGAGATCTGGATAGTCCTTCAACAGCTGTGCATCTTGGTGATGAAGTACTGGGGAGAAGTGAGAAGTGAATATTCTTGCTGGGAAATAAATTCCCAGAGATAATTGTCTAATTTTTTCTAGGCAACAAGGTCTGGCTGCTGCAGCTATGGAGTGCAGGAGGCCCACAGAAGCAGAGGCAGGAGCTAATTGCTATTGAGCTGAGCCACATGAGATTAAAAGTAAAGACCTTTGTCGTCCATGTTCCTGCGTTTAGGGGAAGGGCTCTAAAGCCACAAAGCTGTTGTGGAGGCAGGTCCAGAAAGCTGGTTGTGTTTAGTTGTTGTTTAATCAGTTTTGCTTTCCATTTCTCAGGGGGTTCTGTGCCTGTCAAGGGCTTGCTCCAAGACACACTGAACTCAGTGGTAGATTTTGGCAAGCACAGACTCCCAGTGGCTTCAGTGGGCTCTGTACCAATCTTGGACTGAATCATCAATCTCAAATACTAACATGTTCTTTGGATAGTACAAGAGAAGGAGCAGTTTGGATTTCTGTACATGGATCTTCTGCTTCTTGGGACTCTATCAGAAAAGATGACACTGGCAAATGAGGTAGCATGGGACAATGGGTCCCCATCCTTGATTCTGCCAAAGGAGTATCTGCTTAAAGCATGACATATTTTAAAAGAAGAAGTAAAAGACACCAGAAGGCAACTTCTACTGTCATCACAGGCCTCTGATATTCCAGAAAAAGAGGCTTGCTGGTGAACAGCCTGGTTTATTATCGTGCCCAATCTTCCTGTCATCATCCAAACACACATCCTGAAATACATCATTTACTTGCTTGCTGCAGAGATAATTATACCCACCAGAAAAATGCCATTGTGTGCAATATCCTTTTTATTAAGCCAGCTTTATGCAGTTAGCATGGAGAAATGTATCATCTCCCCTGAATCATACTTTCAAACACATTTACTTGATTAGAAATTAGCTCTGATGCCAGAATGAATAAAAGTAAAGCAAACAGAAAAACTGCTGATGTTGCTCTAATCTTAACCGCTTTGAACAACTCTGATCTCTCTACTTAAAACAGCAAACATTGTTAATTACATAGAAAAATAACTCAGACTGATTTGTTTCCTTTAGGAAAAACTAAGTAAGCTCTTTGTAGCTGATTTATGTTTCATTAGAAGCATGATGTTTGGATAATCAAATTTTTTATATGCATATAATTTCCTTTGTATTTCACAGTTGTTGGGAAGAGGAAGCAGTGTTTGAAAGTTCAGAAATTACACACCACAGTTATTCCTAAGTCTTACTTAGGAATATTGAATACAAAATTTTTCCATCCTCTAAGTTAAAAAAAAAAAAAAAAAAAATCCAAGGATCATAGACTGAGCACAGATGGAGAGAAGAAGATTCAAAACAAGTTTTGAATCTATCTCTTAGAAATGAATAAAGTCCCATCCATGCAATGCACTGAGATAAAATCAACCCAAAACCAAATAGTTCTTCACAAAGGCTGAAAGGTTAGCACTCAGATCTTAAATGCCACATCATGAGGAGAAGTTATAACATGCTGTTATAATAGTCTCCATCTTTCCTGTAGGCTCTCTTCAGGTACTGGAAGGCCACAAGTAGGTCACTCCAAAGCCATTTCTTTTCTAGGCTGAACAATCCCAATTCTCATAGCTTAGTGACATGCATTTATAAAAGTAATAATATTTGTAAAGGGATCAAAGGCATTCCAGGAGGTGCTACTGAACAAGACAGAGACTGTTCTTGCTGAAAGAACAAAATAATTTTCAATTAAAACTGTCTATTATTTTTATCTATTAAAATTCAGCAAATCTTCATGCTATATTAACTTGCAACACTTCATAATTTTAAGCTTTCATAAAAAGTTCATGGTATGATCTGGAACAGAATATGTAACAATGAATTTATTTCCTTGCTTTTAAAAACAAAACAAGAAAACCAGAACAGAACACAGAAGCCTGCTTGGCTCCAGAGACAGCTCCAGGGACAGAATGGTCTCTTTTAAGCTTCCCTGTAATGGAGAACTAAAGGGCAGCACTTTGGAGACCTACTCCCAAAACTAATTATAGGAATTTACCAGGAAAAGGCAATGACAGACACAATTACAGAGCTGAGTGGAACAGTATTTTCAGCCATGGGAAGCTGAAGGACAAAATTTTGAGTTTGCCATAATTTCGGCCACAAAGACCACAAATTATTAATAGGTTATTCCAAGTATTGCTCCGTGATCTAGAGAGATCAAGCTTGATTAATGCTGTTGATTAAAGCTGTGTCATTTGCCCATCATTCTCATCCTCAGAGATTTACAAAGTAAATATTAAGGGTAAAAAATCATAGTCCCTTTGAACAGAATGGTGTTTTCTAACTACCTATGCTCTTAACATGGTTGACTGATTAAACAGATTTTTTGTCCATAATGAAGAGAATTTTTATCAGCTCATTGCTCTCTCAGTAGGTTCAGGGCGACTGTCCTTGTTCTCAGTAAAGAAAGCCAAGCATGAAGTTGCTAAAGGAGAAGAGGGAAACCAGGATGCAAGCATCCTTCGTTGAATGAAAATGTGATAAAGGAAGATTTCAGCTGCTTTTACAACATTAAACTCCCAAGTCTGCTGCCTTGACTTAAGTAGCATTCATTCCTGTGGGTGCAGCTTTTCAGTTCAAAGTGAACTAATTCTTTAAGGCGTTTTTTCTAAATAACCAAAGAGGACTGGGGAGACCTTCCAGTATTTATCACTTCTGGTGGCTTGTTACTAAGGAGGACCCTATTGCACTGCAGTGCAGCAAACTTCTACAGGAATAAAAAAACGATGCTTTCTTTAAGCATCTTTCTGTGTTGTACCAAGTCTCTAATGTATTTGCTGGTCAGTAGCACACTTAGTAAAAAGGTGGCTTTATCTTTCATAAAAGCACACAAAAATGTCCTTTCTGTGCTAACAAAATAATCACCAAGCACACCAATGACTCAGCTGGAGAGAAAATGAAAGGCAAAAAATATTCCAGAACTTATGATACCTGTTAATGGCAATGTTATGAAGGAATGTATCAGTATCCAGTGGTACTTAACAACAGTGAGTCTGTTCTGGAAGAAAACGTGTGGTTACAAATCAGGTTTGTCTTTGGTGGGATTCTTCCTATTTAAGCTCTTCAGAATATTTGAGGAAGCTTCAGAGAGAAGCTCCCCTGCTCTTCTTCTTCCTAAGTCCTCTCACATCTTAGTATCTCAGCATTTCTAAAAGTTAATCCTTTATCCTGGAGGGCTCTGAGGGCAGGAACAGGTACAATGTTAGGAGTGGCATTTTAGAGGAGCTCAGGGATAGGTATGGGAATCTTCCCAGAGAATTTATTTTAAAGATTTCTCTTTAATAATGTCAGGAGAAACCAATGGTTTCAGTGTTATTAAGGAACATTTCTTTCTTCAGGTGCATGATTTTTCAAAAATCATGGAATGTGCCTCCCTTCTATTTGCAATACCCAAGATCCCAGATTCTTTAAAACCCCCTATCAAAACTTCTGGCTTTGATGTGTTTATTTTGTTGCCCGAGATGAGGCAGCAGTTTTGCTGGAGGTTATATTCCCACCACCGAGGTGTTTAATGGAGAATGTAATCTGCATGAAGGAAGATTTGCTCACTGGACTGTCTGTACTTTCTCTTGAGAGCTGGCCAAAGAAGAAAGTATGTGTGTGGTGTCCAAGGGAAGGATAGAAGGAGTGGAGCCAGTGAAAAAACACTCTACTATAAGATTGATCACTGCTGGGAAAACAAGAGGGCTGAGTGTCTGAGGAACAAAATTGACGGGTACTGAGAGTTACATGGTCAAGTCTGTTTCTAGCCAATGAAGACATTATATGAACACTGTAACCACTGTCTTAAATGACAAATAAAATAGGTAATTTTCAGACAAAAAGCATCTTTGGAAAGAAAGGCACTTCCTACACCCTGAGTTCTAAAATCAGCTCTCTTGCATAAAGCTCTCAGTGACAATCTCTGCTTTGAGATACTAAAAATTGTTCTGTTTTTTCAATAAACTGAGACTGTTGCTGCTCTTGTCTTGCTGTGTATTTTTATAGGAAAATATTTATCTTACACTTTTCAAAAGCGTAAAAACCCACTTATTTTGTACTAAGAGCCCTTGAACAGCTGCTGAGAATTCACCATTGATCAGGGTATGGTGCTTGTGAAGTCAGCAGAGGGTGATGACACTGGGGAGAAAATTCTGACTGTTGAGTCAGGATCAGAGCTCAGCAACAACCAGGATTTATAAACCAGTTGCTGGCTCTGATTCTTCAGAAGTTATCTTGATATAAGCAAACTATTACAAAGGGCTTGACTTCTACAGTAAATTGCTGATGCACTGCAAAGAAACTCAGTTTTGTCGCATGTTTTTTAAAATTTGTTTTGGGAATTAAAATGAACTGGCAACATCAGCATGTAGCCATTTGGTTACTGACTGTAGCACAATTACTAAATTACTTTCAAGTAATTTTTGTTTGTTTGAAGAATTTTGTTCTGGTTGTGCAGCACAAGATCTAGGGTAGCAAATGCTCAAGCTATAGGAAATGGGAGAAATTACATGGTTGATTTATGCATCTGTTCTTTCCATTAGGATCGGGAAAGCAATTTTGATTAGCAAGTAACTAATTTGCAGAGAATTATTTTTCTTTTCCAAATGTTCCTTTTCTCAAAGAAAAGCATGTTTTTCTGAAAGCTTCCTCAAGGTTTCTGGAAATATGACATCTCTGGTTAACTATTCACTCAGCTTCATTTCTTTCATGATTCTTAGAAGAGTGCAGGTTACAACTGTAATGTCATTTTTCAGATTAGGTGTCTCCCCTGAATTATATTTGAAACCAATGGTAATAAGAGAGATGCTCTGGTGGGTCAAAAGATAAAAACTGATATTAAAAAGCCACTTCAGTAATATGTGATGGAATAAATAATACAAAATATAGCAGGCCAAATACAGAATATTAGCAGCATGTTATCAAAACTCTCTCCAATAATACTGCCATTTTTCCCTACAAAGAAACAAGCGGCAACAACAGATGTTGCGCTTATGTAAGAGCAATTCCTTTAAGATCTTTAAGAAATTGAAGAATAAGGAGAAATCAAAAGTAGAAATCAAAAGTTACAAACAAGATGGTTTGTTTTTCTACAGGTCACCTTCATAAGATTATTTGTCTATAACTTGTTGCTTGACCAACAGAAGCAAGGTAAGATGAATCCAAACCTCTCCTTCTAACAAAGAGGTTGATAGGATGCTGGCAATTGGGAGAATTTAATTACAGGAGAGTGAAATACATTTGGTCATGGACTGTTAGGAAGTATAAGACCTCAGAAGGTGGAAAGATTTTGGAACAGCACTTTTTTTTTTTTTTCCCCTTGGGTTCAAACTGGAAGAGGGAATATTTAGGTTAGGTGTATAGAAGAAATTCTTTGCTGTGAGGCTGTTGAGGCACTGGAACAAGCTGCACAGAGAAGGTTTTGGATGCCCCATCCCTGGAAATGTTTGAGGCCAGGTTGGATGGGGCTCTGAGCAGCCTGGTCTAGTGCAAGGTGTCCCCATGGCAGGGGATTGGAACTGGATGATCTTTAAGGTCCTTTCCAACCCAGGCAATTCTATGCTGATTTGGTGATTCTTCCCTAAGTGGAGAGGATTCAGAAAGGCTTGAGGGTAAAAATGTTGGCAAAGGATGACCTAAAATGCTAGTAAGACAAGGCAGAAATGAGGACCATGATGGATGTGGCTGCAGGAGATGGTCAGAAGCAGGACTGGAAACAGCTGCCACTGAAGAAGAGAGAGCAGAGAACTGAAAAGCAAAGGGCTTTTGTTGCCATTATTAAACAACTTGCAAAAATATTTGGCTTCTTTAAAGCCCCCAAACTGCTGGAAATCAGCTTTTCCTGAGAGCCTTTCTTTAGTTCTAGATGCAGTCTTGGGCCACGAGGCCCGTCTACTGGCTCACCACTCCCCAGGCTCCCAGGCCAGTCCTGCTGGCCTCCCGGCGCTCAGTCCATGCCCAGATGTGTGCAACGCTCACAGATCTATCTGGCATCCAGAAGGCTATAGCCAAGCAATTAAAATTTGTGGTTGATGCTTGTTTTAGATAAATCAGATGAGCCTTAAAACACATGGAAATTTTCAAGTTAGAACAGCATCCAAAATCTGCAGTCCTTGGCCCAGTGCTGCCTCAGGATACAGCATTTGTTTGTCTCTAAAATATTACAAAAGTCAGATATTTAAAATTTTTAACCCTTTCCTCTAAATTAACGTGTATCAGTAGATAAACAAGAGAGTCTGGAATATTTTTCCCTCCTTGCATGAAGCCAGGAAAGTGAAGGTGAGGGTCTTGTCTCTAAATATAAACTTTTATCAGAAACTACCAAAGATGATCAAATCCCCCTATCCTATTAACTGAATACACTGATATTTTCAAGAATTAGCTTATCTTCATTAACTGTAGCCTCACCTTCAGGAAACAGTATCTCTTTGACCAGACACAACTTTCCTCCCTCTTTTTAAAAATAAGACATGAGTTGGCAAGAAGGGAGGGATTCTTTCTTTACAAGTGAATCAATGATACCAGAAGTATTAGAAGTTAATGTATCTGCAGGATATCCATCGAGCACTGTAATCACAAACAGCTTCCCAAATTATACTTAAATTGAAATCCAGCCTTACGAAGGATGGGAGACAAGCTTGAGATAACAAGAAATACAGTGGTAATATTGATCAAAGAAACCAGAAAAAAAAAGCCTCTTATCTCTGTGTAATAGTTTGTATAGAGTTCTAGAATAAATAATGGTCATCTGCAGGGCCAGGAGTTGGACCTTGATGACCCTTGTTGGTCCCTTCCCACTAAGGATATTCTGATTCCATGTTTAGTGCATCTACAGCACTGTGCAAACACAATCCACCTAAGTACAGCAGACAACGTGCCAGCACAACGTGGGGGAAACTGAGGCAGCACAGTCAGCGGCCCACCTTCAGATACAATAAACATTCTTAACATCAAGCTTGGATGAGTGGCTCCAATAAAACCTTAAAAATACTCTCCCTGACCTGGGTACATCTTCCAGTCTCAAGGAAAACTTCACTTTGAGACAGGAGGCTGAAAACCAGGTTGCTTTCTCATTCTCAATCACATTCTTGTTCAGCAAAATGTTTCTCCACGGGGTCCTTCTGGTTGAGCACCCCGGTACCTATCTGCAGAGGAAAGAAAGTCTCTCTGTTTAGCTAACAGGCACTTGTATTTCAGATGCCTCAACTCCACAGATGTGAAGAAAACTCCCCATGGTTCTTGCCTCTGGAGGACCCTTTCTGCTGGCTTAACCGCGGCAGTACAGCCTCTGAATATCACTCCATATTTTCCTTGTCAGAAGTTTGGCTGTCAGACAACAGCTTTCCCCTAGCTGTAGATTCCCGTTCCTGGTGTGGAACAGTGGCATATTTACAGCACATTAGGGTTAAAAAGCAAAGAGTACAAGACCCAACTGGCATAAAAATATGTACAAAACACTTCTCCACAACAAAATAAACCCCAAATCAACCCAACCTGCACTGTCCCCCTCCCCCCATTAAAGAAAACAAAAGTGACTAATCTTGACCTCTCTCCAAAGCGGAATGTTTTGCTTCTTGAATCCTTGGCTCTGGCTCTTGTATGATACTGGGACTATGACTAATAACCTCTTGCCAGAGTACTGCTGAAAATTTCACCATTGAGTAGCTGTTCTCATTCTGGACCATCATAGTATGCACTTAAGTTGCCAAGGTTTTATTTTTAAAAAAACAAAGAATAAGATATACACTCATAATCCCCGGTGTTAGAAATACATTTTTTAAGCTTTAACTGTAAGGTTTTGCCTGACAATTTTTCCTCCACCCTCCAAACTGTTATTTTTCAGATGCCTGCTATGAAATGGTTCCCTTTTTCCTTTCTTTCCTTCAAGCACATTTCTAATTCAAAACAGATTTGAGACTGCTGCTCTTTTTAAAGCAAATCTGCCATGTATCATGTCGTGTTAGGTCAGCACTGCTTATGCTATGTTTTGCACTTCATCCAAATGAGGCATCCATGCTGCTTTCAAAGAGAACAAAGCCAGACTAGGTGCAGTGGCTTTTATGGCTGGAATATAATCCACAGGTTATGGATCTGACCTCATGGCATGGCACTGGGGCAACGCTATCTTTAGCTTAAAAGGTTAAAAACAAAGATAACTTCAACTGTTATCTCAACAAAAGCGTGGGGTGTGTTTTTTTTTTGTTTTTTTTTTTTTTTTTTTTTTTTTTTGTTTTGTTTTGTTTTGTTTTGTTTTGCGCCAGCTCCTTTTCCAGCATCCATAATCTACCAAATATTTATAATTTGATAGTTATAATATGGGCAAAAAAGGGCATAAACCCCTTAGTACCTAAAAGGAGCTTAAAAAATTAATAACCATACAATGGCTTCTGCAGCAATCACAAATGGAAATGTTAAAAGAGTGGGGGAGAGAAAGGGAGAGAAGCAATCACAACAACAGTGAGTTTTGAGTGAGTTTTCCCTGAGGGCTGCTGGTAATTAAACTAACGGCAACATGAATCTCTGTTTGATGTGGTCATGAATTTGTTTTCAAAAGAAAAATCTTTAAAAAGATTCTTTCAAGAGAAATTTTTAGAGAACAAGCTCAGCATGAATAATTAGACCAGAAATACTTTGATAAATATTATTATAGAGAAGTCATTTATGGGCCATGGCATCTGAAGGTTAGAAATCCTGGTGATAAATAAGGTGGCAAGTTTGCGCCCATTTTGAGCACACAAAACCAGGGCTGTGTTCCTGTTTGCTTGAGCCTGCTCCTCAGAAAGGAGGCAGCCTCTTGTTTTGCCATTGCATTAAGCTTTACAAAGACACAGATGCAAGAGAGAAAATTTCAGTGGGAAAGCTCAGTGGAACGAAAGCAAACCACACACAATTCCAAAGGCACTTTTCATTCCCAGGGGCTGCACAGAGATCAGAGGTGAAATTCAGTGGTGATAAAAAGTCTGTGAGCCCACTCTACTCCCCCAGCCTTTCTAACCATTCAATTCTGCTGAAATCATATCCCTGGAAATATCTCCCTCAGAGTCCTCTAAAAATAAAACCACTTGCATTTTGTAGAAATTTAAGCATCCAGCAAACCCCATTGAAATCTATAGAAGATGCAGGTGCTCTGCACCCTCTAAAATGAATGGACATGCCAAAAGCACATTTCATTCATTTACTGAGCACTTCAAGAAGTGGAGGCAGATACAATCAATCACAAGCCAGCAAATAACCAAAGAGTGAACTATAATGTAATATATTTACCAGTGGAACCCCATGTTTACAAGGAAAAGAAACTGCTTCTTGACTGTTATGTTGTTATTCATAAAGGCAAACTAGAAGATCTTATGGATAACAGGAGCAGAACTACAACAAAGGCAACCAACTTCTAACGAAGAAGGGTTTTCAGTCAAATTTCATGGGTCATACAAAGTCATTACCATGCCTGCAGGAGTTCAACAGCTCAGCCAGTTGAATTCGGGGAGCATGAAGTGATTATTTTCTTATGCATTTTGTAGTTTTAGACATTTTTGCTTAAAATTTCAAATTCTGAAGCCAACCAGCTATGCAAGAATATCAACTTCAATTTCCAGAGTTGCCTTCTGACCGACTTTCTTGCAGAGGAAACCCCCAAAACAGGTTTTCTGTATACACCAAGGTCTCAAAAACTAGATTTTAAAGACTCATATCTATTCCCTTTTCCCCCTACTGTTTAAATATGACCTTATGGTGTTAAGCCAACTTCTCAACACTTTGGAGGCTTCATACATTTTGAAAACTAAGAGACAAATAATTTGGCTGCTACTGGTAACAAGCTCTGCATGGGTTAACTTTCCCAATTACTCCTATTGCAGGTTTCCCACTGGTTTTGAGTCAGTTAAAATATCAAGGCTCTTTCCCCTAACATTTTAAGCTACAATGCCTTCAGAAGAAAGCAAATGTTCCTGATAAAATAACATGCTTGAAAAAATTAATGGATGACAAAGATAACAAAAATTCTTAGAGCATTTCTTTGTCAGTAACTTCTTCTAAGAATACAGTCAGGCTGGGCACTTGTTTGGACTGGTAAACCATGACTCAAAAGTGGATCACTTGGCAGCATAAGCAACTGCTCCATGGTGGAAGCAAAAGGCTCACAGTCCTCCCTAGCTGATTAATTATTATGACAGGCTTGAAGACTAAATCATCTGCTCAGCTCCAGATGTTAGACGTGCATCCACCTTTTATTTTTCTGGTTCTTAGGCAGTAACCTGAATTGTTCATTCTGAAGATAACGATGACCATTTACTGTTCAAAACTAAAAAGGGCTTTGGGCTTTGTAATGTTATATTATGATAGAGGAGGCTACTATACAACATCACACAGCACATATAGTCTAGACACGACGAAATGCTGGAAGACTCTTCAGGCAGAGGTGGTGACAGTCTTGAACATAAAGCTTTATGACGTTTCCCTTCTCCATTTCCACCTCCAACCAGAACTGTTATCAACTGCACAAAGGCAGAGCATGAACATGTGGCTGGCTCCCTCCCCTCCAGCTCCTGCCATCGAGGGCTGCACTAACCCCTGCTAAATCAATAACAAAACGTAGCTTCTCAGTGATGGGAGGCAGCATCTGTTTCACAATACAGGGTAACACTCCTCAGCATTTACAGATAGGAACAAAAAGCAGCAATACAATGAAAGCAGGGGAAAAGTATCATGGTGGCCGAAAGAAATCCTGAATCCTGCCTGATACAGCCAAAGAACTCTACAGGATCTTCAATAGCTGCAAGTCATGAGAGACCCCACTTTAATTGTCACATAAAGGGTGCTCCTCTACAGAGGGACCAAGTTTGTCTTGGGCATCTGCCAGGAGACTTCAATTGACAGTGGCACTCCAGGAAGGGAACACCAGAGAATTAGCACCCCATGTCTGACTCAAGCTGCAGCCTGCTTCTCCTGGAGATCGATCACTGTTATTCACAGGGGCCAGACCATGCTTTACGTGGAAGATCTGGGTATCACCACACAAACTGGTTTAGCTGCAGGCATTTCCTATTTTCTCTTTGCATATTTTCTGTGAATGAGTGAAAGACATTACTCTGAAGTAATTTATTTTCTTTTTTCTGCTAATCTCTTTTGTTAAGTAGGATTTTTGCCGCAGTCCAATAGAGAGAGTAATCAGCTACTCAGGAGAAATACATTCACCCCTAATCATGCAACCGTTGGAAAAAAAGTTGTCATATAGTACCAAGGACTTTACAGATTAAAATGTTAACATAGTTCAGAATTAATAAAGATTTTGTAATCCATTTTTATGGATGGCTTTATGTGATTTGACTAACAGCTTAAGCCCTGGAACATCTGCTCTGAAATGTGAAAGGGCTTTATTTCAGGCTCAAGCATCACAGCTCCTTTAGGGTGTAAGATGTTTCTGCTCATAGTAGCTGAACTGTTGGTTTATATTTTCATCGAATCACAGAATGTCTTGGGTTGTAAGGCACCCTAAATATCATCTTATAGTTCCAACACTCCTGCCATGGGCAGGGATACCTTCCACTAGACCAGGTTGATCAGAACCCCATCAAGCCTGGGCTTGAAAAATACTAGGGCCATCAAGAAATAAGCTTTTCAAGTTAGATCTAAGTTTTAAGATAAATCCAGAACAGCAGTGGGGATAACCAAAATTATAAACATGACCAAGTGCTTCTGTTTTCATTTTTGACCTCCAAGCCTCAAACTGTTTATCATATCCAGTACTCATGGCTGAGGAAATGGAAACAACAGAAAGTGAAATGACTTGCATCAGGTTCTGCAGAAAACAATATCTGAGCCAGGAACAGCACCCACACTGCCTGAAACCCCACAATAACCACACCAGTGCATCTCTCTAGAAGGGACATGGACTGTCATTATGACACAAGAGTCTGACACTGCCTTTTGAAAGCTGATTTTCAGAGAGGACAGAGGAGGTCTGGTTGCACTCACTCCTCTCTGGCTCAGGGAGTACTCACAGTGTACATTTGTGAGTCAGTAGACCATGTGTGACCAGCTCTGATATGCATTATTTATACAACAGTTCTACTGACTTAAAAACTAATAAATCCACAGCCTGCAGATGATGTGCAGACACAAAGACACATCATCACAAATATAATTTTATCTTGATTCTTTGTGTTTTTTCCTCCTGCTGCTGCAGAACAGAGCATCTAGTACAATAGCAAAATAAGCCTCTGGCTAAAGGGTAAGATTTCTTAAATCGCAGCGTCTTTCCAATGCAACTGACACATAGAAATAAGTGCCGTTTTCCAGCGAACCATTTCTAGAGGAATATTTCACACAGAGGAAATGCTGTCAAACTTGTTTGCAATGCATTGCTGCAAAATGCTCCACACTTCCCGTACTCCCTGAGTGCCCTCAACTCCTGGTGAGCTTTTCACTGAGGAAGATCCATGTATTTGGATAGAAGTGAAACACATAGTCTGTAACTTTGCACAATACAAGTGAAAGCACAATACAAGAGGTCAAAATGAGATTTCTCTCCTTATGTATTGTAATTATGGTCTGTTTATAATTCTACAGTTAATTTAGGGCTTGTATGTCCCCGCTGGACAAAGCAGCTTGTCCTGTGTGGAAAATGGCATTAACTCAATCTTTGCAGACTGTCCCTGAGCCTACAAATACTTTTGTTAGTACAGTGAACACCTGTACTAATTACGCACTTCACTCACTTGGGGGTCACTGCTCATGGCAAAGGTTTTAAATCAGCCAACCCAGGAGACAGGCATCATTATATTTCTGGAGCAGTCATTCCAGTGCTGCAAAACTAGGCAACCCTGGAAACAGATTCACACTCTGAAGTCTCTAAAGGTGAAAGACTGGCATACCCCATTGCTGGACACAGAATATTGGAATGAATAGAGAAAATGAAGAGAGTAATCAGAAACTGATGTGGAAATCTTAAGTTTAGCACTCTTTTTAATCATTCTGTGAGTTTTCTGATTTCATGTTAATAACATTTTTTCCTATCTCTCATTGTATACCAATATCCGACCCGGGAAAACTTGGAAGCATGTGAGAAATGCCAAATAATTTAATTTTACTCACTTTGTGACTCGCATGTTCTATTTATGCACCTAAAGTAATGCTGGAACTCAAATGCCAAGGTCAGCATTCATTTCTTTCACTAACTTAGTTCCCCATGAAGTCATGTTCAGTTCTTTCCAGAGTCCCTCTTCACACTGATGCTAATCAGCACTGCTACTTCCCTTAGCTCAATATGCTAAACTTGCAGAATCAATGGCATATTATGTGAAAACCAGCATCTAAGTGGCTGTAGGGGGCAGAGATCTCTGCATTTCACATTACTCTTCTCCTAATCACTGCATGTAAAAACTGTCAGCAGGTTTGTCACTGGGAAATCACAGAGCAGAAGGTTACTTTAGGTAGGTGCTGCCTTCAATTAAACACACCCCAAGGTGTCATGCTGCCCTTAGTACACAAGTTACAGAATCTGCCAAAGGCAAGGAGCAGTGAAGGCATGGGCAGAGCTCTCCATCCAGCTTTTTGCAACTGCTCTATGCCCCAGTGCCATGTATGGGGCAAATTAAAAGGGAAGCAGAGGCAGGATTTGTTCAGAAATAGCAAAGAACAGGAGCCGGGGCAGAAAAATAATGGATCCAGGGCAGAGAAGGGATTCTTGAAGATTTGGCATTTTCACAACTGCCTTCTATGTGAATGTTAAAAAAGGTTTTCAAGGATGCAAATGACCAAATACACAAATTCTTCCTAAGGTGCCTAGGAACTCTTAACATTCTAAAGGCAATGAATTAATATATTTTCTATCAAATTATCTCCAAACTCTTTAATCTGTACCTCATCTTTGCAAGCACACAGCATAAATTTTCATGAACATGTAGATGCAAATTTTTTCTACCATTTGTGTGACCCTTTTCAGTCAGATTCATTAGGCAATGTTAGAAAAACAATAATGCCTTGAGCTCTGTCTAGTGCACGAACCTTTCTCTCTCCCTCCACGGACTCAGGAATGGGACATGTTTTGCAACCATGTTGCCTAAATATACAATAGTCCCAGTTCACTCCTTTTTCATTCCAGAGTAAATGAGGAGTAAACTTATTGATGTCAATGGGATTAAGGAAATATAAATGCCCTGAAAAGATGGATCACAGTTAGCACTCAGAAGAGCACACTCCAAAGGTTTGTCCGCTTGCACGCAACATATCCACTACAGTAACAGAATCTGGTAAATGACATGTCACTGCAAAGAACTCCTGCAATTAATGGTGCATTGTGTAAAGCAGACCTTTCTTCAGTGCACAGACACAGTCTTTTCTTTTACTTTTTAAAACCCAACCCTGTCATGCAAATTCTAGCCAAGCCTTCACTGTTCTGTTATTTAAATTTCTTAAAACTTCACAGCTTCATAGAGAGCATACTATTAAAAAAAAAAATCCAACCTGAACAGAAAACACCAAACTTGGCAGGGAATATTCAGACAAACTACAGTTTTGGAAAAGAAATTGAAAAGTTTCTTGCATACACTGTAAAAGTAATGAAAACCAAAAGGTTATCTGAAGTGTAATTTAAAGAAATGTGTTTGCATTGTTTTCAGGTAAAACAATCCTGAGGCCATGTGTAAAAGTCCTGAACTGCAGGACAGTAACGAGTTTGCAAATCAGGACCGTAAATTCCCTTGCTGTGAATGTGGGAGCCATCAGGAGCACACAGGATTGAGTCAGCAGTTACCAAGGCCCATACATACAGCACAGGCCACTCAAGTCTCCGAACTGCCATTTATCATTTCCTGACAGAACAGTTTCTTGGCAAGCCTCCTTTAAAAACAATTTTTTTCCAAAACAACCAACCATTCCAGCAGGCTATGAATACCACTATAATGTGGTCTATTTTTCATATCAAGTAGACTATGGGCTCTGGTTTTCAGTTAATTAAAGAAACCTTCTTTTCAGATTTCTAAATGCTGTTTGCAGCAGGGTAGAACCTACAGCGAGCTAGCCCTAAAACAGTGCCAGTTGCAGACTGAACTGTATGGAAATGGAAGGAAAATTCCCCCAAACATAAACAAACCCAGGGTTTGAAGTTGCAAAGCCCAGCTTACATAACACCAATTTTGGTTGCCCTGCCAAACTGTTAAATTTGGTCTCGGATGAAAATTGCTGTTTTGGGCTTGACTACGTTTCACTCTCATGAATGTGTAATGGCTCTGAGCTGTCTGTCAGAACTTGAACTCCATACGTTGTTGTTGTTATTATTACTACTCCTACTACACACTAACAGCACTTTAGGAGCCTTGTCCACACACATGCAGAGAAACAGCCCTTGTCTTGAAAAATGCATGATCTAAAGAGATGAGATAAAAACAAGGGGTGGGACAAAGATCAGATTTTCGTTCCTGTTTTATACATATGCAACTGAGATATGGAGGGATTAAATGTCTTTCCTGTGCTCACACAAAATATCTGGGGCTAAACCTAGGAACTGAACCAATATTTTTCAGTTCAAATCAACTTCATCTTCCTTCATTAACCCTTTACTTACTAACTACAAGCCTACTCCAACTCCTGTTTATAAGCTGAGACCTCAGAGCTGCGTTCAGCCCTTGGACACACAGACTCCAAGCATGGGAGGGGAACAGCACCCCTCTAACCTCTTGCAAGAATATATATGCTCATATAGCAGTAGATACTCATGAACTTATCACTTGAAGCTTTAGAAAAATCCAGCTTAGGACGTAAAGTCCCATATTTTAATTTCTTTTGTGGTGAAGGAAGTCTGGATTCTGCTGTTTCTCTGCAGAGTCCTCTGTGCAAGCAGCCACAGAAACAACAAACTATGCCATGCTTCTGGGAAAAAGTAAATAACCACTTAAGTGATCTCTCTAAACATCTGACCAGCAGCTCTTTTTAAAATTCTTACTAAAAAAAAAAAAAAAAAAAAAAAAGGAAAGAAAAAGTAGTTATGCATGTTTCAGTATTGTATTACTTTGTCTTCAGAATAATTTTGTCAGACTTAGTGCTGTGACCATTTAGCTGGGGAGCCTGTTCCGGTGCCCAACCACCCCTTAGGTGAAAAACCCTTTCCTGATGTCCCATTTGACCTTCCCCTGATGCAGCTTCATTCCATCTCCTTGTGTTCTGACACTGGTGGCCAGAGAGAGCTGATCAGCATCTCCTCATCTGCTACCCCCTTGCCCTAAGAATGTGTGATTTTAGATGCTCCTTACTTTGGTCAAATAAAAAGTCAAGGTTTGGTTTTGTTGTTGGTTAGTCATTTTTTTGGGTGTATTTTTTAATAGAAAGACTAAATGTATGTGGGATTCAACTGACAGATGAATTTCAAATTTTCATTCCAAAATATGGATATAGGAGAGCATCACAAAACACTAGGCTTAAATACAACCACAATAATATGCAGAAAATGATGAGTCTCTTTTTGCTTGGAATAGCTGAAGCTTTCAGCTGAAACATTCCTATAAATTTTTGTTTGAGATGCCTGAATCGGAAAACTTCAGGTCAGGTGGCCAAATACACACACAATTAAAACCAAGTCTTATAGTGGGCAACGTTGTGCAAAGTTTAGGTAAGGATCTGAAGCACTCCTGATGGCCAAAACCAAGAGGTGTGGATGCATAATAAACCCCAAATTACAGTTAATGGAAGACAAACTGCTTCACTACTTGGCTTCAGTACCCCACATGCAGTTATTTTTACAGAAAAAAGGGCTGCCATTAAACACCTTGGCCAGAAAATAGAATTTCTGTTTATGGGAAATTATGGCATATAATTTTTTTTAACCTCTAAAAATATAGAGATATTTTAAGGAGTGGAGCGGGCAAACTATTTTAATTTGGAAGCACATAAATGACTTCAGCTTAATAAAGAATGCTGACAGTACTGAAATGTTTCATTAAAAAAATAAAAACTCTCTCACTATTCCCAAGAGCCTGAAAGGAATAAAAAGACAACAAAGCAGACTAAGTGCAGCCTTTCAATGTCCTTGGATTAACATGCTGACCACAATGAGAAAGTCTAAATCAATGATTCCAAGGAAGCTGATGGAAACCATTATTCAAGAAGTCTTCTTCACATAAGACAACACAGAGGTTTCTAATGGAACTTCTTTTCCCCAAAAGGCTGATTTTTGCCACCTCTAACTAAAATAAGGTGTTTAGGACTTCTTACTCTTTGAATAACAAGGTGTTTAGAATTTCTCACTATTTGAATAACATCTGCTCTCCATGACAAAGCCTGTCCATTTCTCAGTCCTCACTTGCCACCAGCTTGCTCTCCTGAGATGTTGCCCCAAGTACCTGCACACTGGGGAAGCACTTCAGACAAGCTTCTGAAGAACCACCTGCCACCAGGGCTGTAAATTTGAAAATCATTTACAAAACTGCAGAATTTCCTGTTTCTGTAAGTGGCTCTAGCTAGCTTTTTCCAGCAGAAATCCCTGAGGAGACAAATTGGTTTTCCCAGTGCAGAATTGCAATTGCTAATGATGCGGAGTAACAAGATTGCCAAAAACCTTTGAATCGTTTTTGGATGGTTGAAGTGCACCTTTTGATCTCCAGCTTTGCTCAAGGTGAATAGGTGGCATGTTTTACCTGGGAGTCGGACATGCAGTGTTTTGGGATCACTGTGTGAAAATACAATGGGATGGAGGTCCTCTAAAGCTAGCTAGACATTTGCCACTGACTTAAAAGCAGCAGAAGCACAGTCAAGAATAATTAATTTTCATCAACAACACACTTCAGGATTACTCCCAGGAGCATTCAGGTCAGGGCTGGCCCTGGAGGTGCTTCAGTCTGCACAGTCAATTAGTGTCAGTGCTAGTCTACTTTTTCAAATTTTGACTAAAAAATATCTCTCCAAGACTTACAGTTGTAGAAATGGATGGAAAATAGAAATCCATCCAGTGATTAGAGGTGAAAATTTTTCTGTTAATCTCTGGTCTTACTCAGTTTCAGTGATACAAGAAACCATCTTTACCCTATAGCCCGATTTGTTAAGCCAGTTCTTGACCGCATTGATCTGATTACCAGGGAAAATACAGAGGAAAAAGAAAACAGTAAGAACTGGTCATGTGGTTTTATGGGACATGAAGCAAAAATCTTAGCTGTGGTTGCCTCTTGAGGATGGTAAGAAACTTGGGCTCATGAAGGATACCCCCACTAAAGAAGGAATGCAGAGAGATCTGCAGGCTGCACAGGGAAACTCCATCCTCCATGACTCACCTGGCAATACCAATGGAGAATTTCAGCCGCTCCTGACAAGATCAATGTACCACCAGAAACACCATGTAAAAGGAATTTAACATAGGCAAGGAAGATGTTGAGGACCACTGCATGGAAAATGCACTTCCACAGGGTAATTCTGGAAACCATGGAGGGACATTGCTCTTTGAAGGAATCCTGCTCATGTTCCAGCATGTTCTGGGCGCTTCCCAGGATTACTCGCACCTAGACTTGTATTCAAAGAGTTAATTAGGATAATACCTATTTCCTGGAAGTCAGGGTGTGCCTTCTATCTGTCTGAAACCCTTTCTTAATGAAGCCTTAACCTCTGCTTCCAGCAGGACTCTTGTACCAGGCCGCTGACGTGGCTGCTGGACACCCTGCTCAACCATCCACACGAATCTCCCTCTTTGGCTATTAAGATTTCTGTATCATTTTTAAAGTCCTGTTTTCTAGACAGGCCCCACTACTCTGTGTAATTATGACATCGCTTCTGATACGAATGGCTCCCCTTGCCACCAACCTCCTCCCTGCCTTTTCCTCAAAATGAAAAATGCTGGTTGGAAACCAAAACAAATAGATTTTTATCATGCAGAATTTGTTAATAATACTTTCCCTGAAATAGTTCCCAGGCCTTTTTTAATGCTTAAATAAAGGCCCAAACATTTACAGCCAGCACTCTAAGCCAACTAATAATTTATTTGAGCCATACTGAAAAGCTCAAGAGGGATTTTAAATAAAAAATCTAGTGAATAAACTGATAGCCAAATACTGCCTTGGAGTCCTGCCACTGTAATACACAGGATGCATGGAGCTCTGTCACTGACAGAGACATACACCGAAAAAACAGTCAATGAGATGATAGTTATGTCCTGTCAATCTAAAGCAGAAAAAAAGTCTTTGAGTAAGCCATGAGCCCTAATATTTCCCAACTTCACTGGCACACAGATCATTACGTGTTAAAACTCCTACTTGCTTCAAAAACTTAAAGATACTTAATCATTTGACAATAAGAATGGCAAAACTCTGATTCCAGAACTTCACAGAAAATGAAATACAGAGAGAATTCCCAAAATTTCTACTGACTATTACAGAGTCTGCATTTACAGACCAGGATTAAACTCAGAATTAGAAAAAAGGCAGAATTTTTTCAAAGTCACTTCAGAACTACAAAATTGCCTTGAAATATCTAAGCCAAGCTGATTTTCAGGACTCAGCTGCCATCTTGCCAAATGTAAATAAAAAATTTATCAAGAAGTAAAGAATTTTAGGGCATTTAAATAAACAATCTTCTCAAGTTATTAGTTTGCAATGTGAACTTGAGAACATGAAAAAGTTTATTCTGTAACTGAAAAAGTTCTTCCTTCCTCCTTTAGTTTTGTCTCACATTTTTCACCTGAGTTCATAGCTCAAAGAAAATGAATTCATGTAAGAGTAGCAACATGAAAAAATAGTCTTCACAATTTACTGCACAGTAGTTTGTTTCCATTATTGCAATAGATGGGAGTTTGAAGCGCCCTGTGGCTTTGGCTGGAGCAAGAGCACTGGTTTAGCCTTGATTTGAACCTGATGTTTACAACACACTGTAAGCCCTTCCCATATGGCTGACTTTTAGTGAGGTTTATATGAAAAAAAAAACCCCACTGCCAACCAAACACAGGAAAAAGGAAAATATTTTGCATGTGTATATTTATTTTTACAATTACTTTGGAGTGCGAAATGAATGAATTGATATTACAGAAAATGTACATTTTACTCTGACAAAATAATTGTGCTGCTCTTTTGCCTGTTATTTCATGTAGCACACGAAAGACGTTGGATGTTCCAGCTGCAGCCTCTGAAGGCACTGGATGTCCAAACTGCTGCAGTTTTTGCAGCTTTCCTGAACTGGGCTCCTGGTGCCTTTTAAACATTTTGCCCCATTAACCACCTTGGGGATATACTGTGCATGTGAGTATGCACATGAGTGTATTTAATTGATTGTTTCACCTTCTGAACTACTCAGATATCTGGAAATTACTTTCAATGAGCAAACAAACCATTGGAATAATCTCTGGAACTTATCTCAACCTCTGGAGACTCCAACGTTGAGCTAAATATACCAGGAAGCCTGGATTTGTATTTCAGCACTTCTGTTTCCAGCTACGACCCAGAATCAGAGATGAAATTTAAGAGGAAAAACGATTTATAGCTAGAAACAACTCAAGGCTAATTTAGCAAGGCTCACTTGTATAGTATTTCATGTGTCCCAACTGTACCTTTGCTGCACACACTTAAGCCCTAACCAAGACTTATGGCTGCGAGCAGATACGTGCACCGAGAACATTCCTCATCCCATTTCTCAGGGAGCAGGGGAACAAGCACAAAGATATGTCTTGGTGATGCCTGGGCTCTAGAGCACACTCCATCTCACAGCTGCAAAATAACCCAAAGAAGAAAGGTGCTGTCATAATTAAAAGTATACAGTGTGGGCTCATGAGATTCAGGTCTTGAGTGGATTGTTTGAGAGAGAGAGCTCTGAAGTATGTAAAGAATTTAACTACTAGTCCCATGGCTTCTGTTCCATTTTTCATCCCTAACTGTGCACGTTTTTCCTGTTGCCACAGCTCCCAAAGTGTAACACACCTCTCTGACTCGCAGTGACGCTGTTGTGGACACAAGTGCATCTTCACACAAGGCAAATAGACTCCAAGCAGCTACAGAGCTGGGAGAACAGATTTACAATTGCAGAAGTGGAGTTGAGCCTCCCAAATAGAAATGAAGGGGATGCAAACTTCTGAACTTTGGGAAAGTTTAAATCTGTCTTTTCTCAACTCACAGCACTCTGACTCAATACTCATCTCAATGCCTCACTGCAGTTCGGGGAGACAGGGAATATTTTTATTATTTCCATTCTACAGATGGTTGAGCTGAAGCACTGCAAGGTTTATTGACTTACTCAGAGTTGCACAGCATGCTTGAATGGAAGCAGAACCCCAGCTGGCCTGATTCCCACTCCCGGGCTTTTAGCCGTTACACTCTCCTGTATTTGCTCCTTTTAACATCTGATTATTTTACTGCTCTAATCAGCTCCCCATTTTATACTCAAATTATTTCCTTAGGTTTCATTAAACCCTTTTGTCACATTACCCAGACAAGACTACAGATATTTTTTTTTCAGCCATGCACAGGCAGAAATTTAGTTTCTTTTGTTTAAATGCAAACATGCACAGGGTCAGTGAGAGGATCCAGACTCTGAGAAATTACTCCTCTGCTCATTTTCATGTTCACAACATGAATTACATTAAGAGCAGAAATTAGTCATTAGCATCTCCCTGTATTTATTGAAAAACTAACAAAACATCACATTTTAAATGCTTGTCACTGCATACTTTTGTTAGCATATCACCTCTCCCAGTACCAATGACTAAACAACTGACATAGCTGCATCTTGGCTGAGGCTGCTACAGAACAGCAGGAACACTGGTGAAGCATCTTCCAAAAGTAAGTTATTTATCTGGCCAGGGAGATTTTTTTCCCCCCCTTCTCTCTCTCTTTCTGTGCTCGCTCATGAACCTGACCCAACACGTTTCCAGAAGACTCTGTGGTTGTTGTTGCCAGACAATGCCTGCAATAATTTTTCTCCAGCCGTAGATCTAGGGGGAGGGAGGGGGGCAGGAAGAGAGAAAAGCTCTTTTGTTTGGAAGTGTGAAGAGCTCTGTCGAAACACGTCTCTTCAGGGTAGTTTTAAGTTGCAGCACTGATAAGAAAAAAAAATCTAACATAATGATTTCCTTCTGCTTGCTGTGCACTCCCTCTGAGCACTCCCCTCTGCTTCTGGTGCCCATTAGGAACGAGATAACCCTTGAAGAAAAGACCTTCCCTGGAGGAATATGTTCACTACACTACTTGCTCTCCCTCCCGCCACCCTCCCTGTGCACACCCCCCCACCCCCCCCAGCCCCGGTTTCATAGAACCATTTGGGTTGGAAGATGACCTCTAAGATCATCAAGTCCAACAGAAATCTGGTCTCTGTAATTCTCCCCCACACCACCAGCAGGAACTCCCAAAGGGGCTTCTGTCTCCACATTAAATTGATGGAGTGTCCCAGTGTAGCTGACAATCTCTGCTGATCAGGCTGTTTTGTTCAAAACGGATGGACTGTGGGGCTCCCAGAGGGGAGGGCCAGTGCTTATTTGGAGGCTCTCTTCCATGCAAAGTATGAAACTTATGAGCTGGGGAAACTGCCTCTGGCCAGAACCCCGTCCAGGGAAGGTTTAAGTTAAAAAAAAAAAAAAAAAAAAAAAAAAATCTCTTAATGGCTTAGCAATAAAACCATGGGATCTGCTAGAGCATCTGATAGTCAGAGAGAGTTAGTTTACTCATGATTTAACTTGGTTCACAAAATTGAAGAAAAGACATCGTGCATTAGCTTAAAATAGGTTGCAAAAGTGGTATGTAAGAAGCGATGGAGCATCCAGCAGGGAAAAGCTCTTGATTGTGAAGAGAGTGGGAAAACGAGCCAAACTGTTCTTTTCACACTAATTAATTAAATAAATAATATTCCTGCCAAAAAGTTGCCAACCGCCTTCAGACTGCAGAGCAACGTGTTCACACTGGATTAGCCCAGGAACGTAGCAGTTCCTGTCCATTCCTGCTTACAATTTTTTCAATTTTTTTTAATTGAATAAAAAAAGGTGCCTTTGCTTTGGAAAGAATTTTTTAATGTGTGACTACTGTAATGAAGAATAAAGTAGTCTGCTTAATCTTTTTATGAAAGATGAACAAAATAGATTGTTCTTTGTTCAAGTTTGTTCTAGAAACAAGCTGGACTTGATCCTTTCAATAACAATCCCTGAATCTGTTCCTATACTACTTTAGACATTTTTCCAAGGAAAAAAAAAAACATACCTAATCTCCAAGGTACCCATGCTGCTAATCTGGATCCTGCTATGCTAAACTACTCTGCTACATCAGGTTTCTTTTGTCTTTAAGACATACCAGAAGAGAAAACAAAACAAAACAAAACAAAACAAAACAAAACAAAACAAAACAAAACAAAACAAAACAAAACACAATCAGAGGAAAACTACAGTTAGCTTGGGGAAAAAGGGAATTTTCCAGCTTAAATGGATGTGCAGCCAATAATAAGCATAAACTGTTTATGCAATGAGCTTCATTTTACCATGCCTCTGCCAGGTTGCACTGTCTAACTGTCTAAAATTGAAATTTACTCTGTATATGTTACTCTGTCTCTCTGGTGAGGTGAAAGAAGAATATGTTCATATCCTCTCTGCTCTTTATTTCAAGGACAGAGGTTTGCACTTCTACATGGTTAAAACCAGGTATGAGGTAATCTTCAGCATTCCTCACGTGGTAGAGAGGAAAATATACCTAGAAAATATATATCTCTCACCAATCCTAATCAAATTAATCAATTACTTCTGTGGATTAGTGATTTAAGGAAAAAAAGGCAGGCTGAGATAGGGCCTCATAGACAAAATTATCTACCACATAATGAAGAAACTTCACACATTCCTTCTTTACAACATATATGTCCCAATAGTGCGGGGCCATCTGGAAATTCACACATGCTTTTCTTTCTGAAAAGCTTTTACTTTAATTTTCTTCAAAATTACTAAGAATTCTTAGGAACCTTTTTTTTTTTTAACTTTTCCATCTTATTAAAAAAACCTATCCAAAACCCAGAAAAAAATTCATGGCTTTAAGGAACAGCCACATTCAATTTTCAGATTTTCAGGGGCTTTTTTTGGACGTCTGATACACACAGACCTTTCTCCACCAGCAGAGACAGTGACAGTAACAAGGACCTTTGGCACTGATCACATAGAATCATAGAATGGTTTGGGTTGGAAGCGACATTAAAGGTCATCCAGTTCCAGCCCCTTGCCTTGGGCAGGGAGCCTTCCACAAGACCAGGCTGTGTGAACACCTCCAGGGATGGGGCATCCACTTCTCTGGGAAACCTGTGCAAGTGTCTCACAGTAAACAATTTTTCCCTAGTATCTGATCTAAACCTCCCCTCTTTCAGTTTGAAGCAATTCCCCCTTGTCTTGTCACTGCAGTTACGGCAGGAGGTTGATGTTCTTTGTGGGCTGAGGACCCCAGAGCTGGATTCAGTGCTCCAGAGGGGATTCAGCAGAAGAGAGCAGAGAAGGGCAGAATCCTTTCCCTTGCCCTGCTGCCCATGCTGCTTTGGATGCAGCCCAGGATACAATTAGCTTTTTGGGATGCAAGTGCACTTTGCTGGCTCATGTTCAGCTGCAGACAAAAGAATGCGTCAGTTTGTACTGCTGCTGATAGCAGCTTCCTGTTCACAACTTCTGTAAAGAATATAGGAGAGGATTAATGTCCCTATCCCTTTATGCTGATCCAACGAGCAGATAAGACACTATGCAGCTGACAAGCATTTATTGAGGGCAGGGAGGATTGCTTTTGTTTCCACACGAAGCCCAGGGTCCTGGCTTCTGACCAGATCTCCCTTCTGTGACATCTCTTGGGCCAGCAGATTCCTTGCTTACCAAGAAATGAGTCAGAGGCAAGAAGAACTCAACTAGAGATCAATACTTTCATATTCTTAGGTTTTCTGGCAAAATTGTTCAACAGCTTTGTATACTGGGCTCTGCAGACGTGTCAGTGTGCTGCTGTTTTTACACAACATGCAATGATAAATCACTGATTCCAAACTAGCTTCTGTCCTTCACAGAAGTTTCCTGTTCTGAAAGCCCTCCTGTGCCTGATAGGTTCATCAGCTGCTGGAGAGATTGTGAATAAACTGTTCTTTATTTATGACATGCTGCTCAATTCTCTGGAAATGTGCCTGCCTTTTTTTACAACTCTAGAAATCCGTCAGCAAACAGTTTCCTGTTTAATCATAGCACAGGACAAGAGAGTCAGAAAATACTGCGACTCCAGAAACAGTAAAGTTACAGAGTCCTGAAGCTTATAGACTGCATACCACCCCAAACAATGCCCATGTATTCCACACCAAAGACTGCCTTTGACATGCTTACATGTCGCAAACAAGCCACTTTGTAAATTTTTGAATTAACTAAATACAAGAGAAATAACACGGGAAATAACACTGTAAGTTGCCTGCTCCCATAACTAATGGCTAGACAGTATGAAGTGAGTTATTCAGATAAATAATAGCCTCCAGCCAATCTTTTCCTTAAACCATACAGAAGGCAATAACCTCGTACAAGCCTGAGCATGCTGTCCCTTCCACTTAAATCTTCAACTTGCCTGGCAGTAAACTTATTTTTCCTTTAATCAAAGCAGCCCTGACTGACCATTTCATAGTGTCTAATACAGATACCAGTGAAGTAAATGGAAATTAAATTGCAGCTCCACACTTAGAGTAGGAAATTAAAATTAACAATTGAAAACCCCATATAGGAAAAAAACCTTGCAGTGAGTACATACATTATGCAATATAACAGGCACATACAACAGGATATATAATTTCTAAAGGCCTGAGAGACAGGTTCAGAAGTTGCTCTGGTTCCACATTAACAGGTCAAACCAAACGTACATTACTTTCATCTTAGTTAAAAGACACAGAGGAAAACCCCTTCTTAATCATAAGTGCATGACTACAAGATGCTGTCAGTGACAAATATTTTAGATTTCAAATGCTTTCCTAAAAGTTAATTTCACAAGTATGACTACATGTCAATGTCTAACCTAGCTCTCTTTTGAACTTGTTTCTTGTGACTGCCATGACCTCTTATTTTAGCAGGCCTGTTCCCAACAACAGTAAACCTGGAGAAGCTGAAGAAGCCACAGAAAAAGGCCTGTATGGAAACATGCTGTGAATGTACACTGGAGGAGTTCCTTACGCACTTAGACCACATGCATGAGCAACAACAACCATTATAACTGGCTGGATTATGTATTCATTATCACAGTTTCAGGAAAGACTAATCTGATCAGGATTTCATGCATGCTAGACTCCATACTAAAAAAGGAAAGAGAACAAGGGAAAAGAGAGACCCTGCTTCAGGTGTCTTCTAGTCCAAGTAGTATAGAGTAACAACAAATGGGGGACAAGAAGGACACAATAGGCAGCATGATGGGTACTTTATCCTGGCAGGAGTTTTACAGAAGGATCTGAAAAAGCAGCAAACCTTTAAGATATTTATGGAGACCCACTCTGAGCAGATACACATGTATATGTTTTTGTGTGTGTGTGTGTGTGTGTGTGTGTGTGTGTGTGTGTGTGTGTGTGTGTGTATATATATATATATATAAAAAAAATAGCGTATGGGATGAAGTACAAATGAGCTTCTGTAGAAAGCAGGTGATACAAGCTGGTGTAAGCCACGAGCTAACAAGGTGACAGACAGGAAGGATCATTAAAGATCTTTAAAATTAATCTAAAGGCCATGCACTCAGTATAATGACAAAAGTATTAGAAGGATGTAGAGAGAATGATGAAAACTCAAAGCTGAGGGCTTGGGAACTTGGAAACAGCAACAGATACCTCAATGAATTAAGACAGGGTGAAATTATTGCATTTATCATCAGATAAAATAATGTTGCAGTAATGGATATTTTGATGGCAACAGCCTAAACAAGTCTTAATATTAATTAAGAACAATAATTAGTATGGTTTTACCCAAGTGAAAACAAAATGCTATTTCCAAAACATCATTTCCACTGAGTAAATGGTGTAACAGTGATAACCGGTGTCATCACAATTCAGCAAAATAAGAACATTTCAGTAAAGGTATCAAGGTTTTGAAGAAGTTACTCTGTCTTTCTTGGAAGTGGATAGGCTGAGTATGCTTTTAACACTGTGGAAGAGAAGTCATATTAGTTTCCATGCTGTTATCAGTTTTGCAGTATTAAGTTCTGTACTATAAAAACATACTCTTTCAAGATTACAAATTCTGGCATCCCATGTCTGTAACTGATGTTACAAATGTTTAAATTACAGCTGTATTCACTTTTTCTTTTTTTTTTTTCCCCCTCCTTACAGTGAAAGTGATTTATGTCAGCACTAACAATAAGAAGAAGAAGAAAGAAAAATAAAATTTTCATCATTAGTTTATCCAGTTTGTGATGGCTATTAGTAAGGGAGTTGAAAGCATGAAAGAATCACCCATATATTCTTCATAATGAATTACATTTTAATAGGAAATAGCACAGCTGCTCTCTAGTAACCTGAAAGTTCAGTTGTAAAAGAAATCTGAGAAAGATTTCACCATCTTCTTCATGGCTTGTGCTTTGAGATAGGTTAAGTAAAGGCTTTAAAATCGTCTATACTTGTGTCTCAGGACAATATATTCCATAAGAAAGACTGGAATTA